>NC_140068.1:121732025-122064025 GCF_964194135.1 Talpa europaea | reverse complement strand
ACTATGAACAACAGGCCCAGGTCCACGGGCCTGCAGGCAGGCTTCGGTGCTTCACCTGGGGCACAGGGACTGCCGTGGCCCTGTGCTGGCGGGAACAGCAACAGCAGGCACGGAGGGCAAGGCGCTCTGTGGCCTGCCTGGTTGCAAGGTGGCTGCGGGCCGAGGGTGTGGCTTGGACCCTCAGGCTTTCCAAAGCCATCAGACAACCTGAGCCTTCCTGAAGGGACTCAGTTGCCACAGTAAGGAGGAGGGGTCAGACCTCCTCTGCTGTGGTGGATCGGGTTCCAAAGCTCCCAAGGTGGCTGCCCTGCCCCAGCAGCACACTCACATAGGGGGATGGGGGCTGCACCCCCAGCATGAATTTCGAAGGCTCCCTGACGGCCTGCTCCCTGACAGCGGCACAAGCGGCCTATCAGCTCAACACCCTGCGTGACCATCTGCACTGCGGGTCCTCGAGCCTAGAGACTTCCACAGCCAGAGAACATCCACCTAGGTGGAAGGCCCGGGTAAGACAAGTCTCAGTGGCTGTCTTCAGTTGGAGGTACTTTGGGAACCTGGGGTTGGCTTGCCTGTATGAACTTAAGTGTGTGTGTGACCAATATAGGAATCAAATTCTCTCTGAGAGCCAACTTCTGACTGAAGCTTATCTATCACCCTCGCGGCAGATGCCTTCTCTCAAACCTCGGTCCCTTGGAGCTTAGGCCAGATATGTGCCCTAAGCGTCTCATCTTTTACCGCAGCGCTGCGTGGCCTCAATACCAATTGGACAATGGCTCCCACGGGCCGAGCATGGCGCTTTTGACTTCTCCATCCTTACAGACCTAAAGAGTTCTGTCACCGCAATGGAAAATGGTCAGAGATCCCTTAGGGCCAGGCTTGCTTTCTCTTGTGCTCCCGTGCCCCCCCCCAGCCCCTCCCTCCTGAAAACCTGCCACACTCTCCAAGTCTTGAGACTCCTCTCACTCTTCCCCTCTCTGGACCCTCTTCAACGTTTTCTGATCCTCTAAATTCTCAGTCTTCACCTCCTCCAGCTCCCCAATCCGGCCTCCCCTCTTTTTTTCACCTCCTATCCACCACACCCGTTCTGGGTGGTCCTCTTCTGGGTCCCCTCAGGGAAGTGGCGGGGAATGAAGGAGGAATTAGGGTCCATGGTCCTTCCTCTCTGTCTGGTCTCTCCCAGACTGAAAAGCTTCTTGGCTCTTTCACTAACAATCCCACCACCTACACCAAAGAGTTTCCTTGTCTTACCCAAGCCTGTGACCTTACTTGTCATGATTACATGTGATCCTCTCTTCCACCCTGACCTCTGACAAAAGGGAGCAGGTTTTTAGGTCTGCCCAAGACCAAGCAGATCAGGTCCCTGTGACTGACACAACCATGGCCCCAGGCTCTGCAGCAGTTCCCAGCCCAGAGCTGGGGTGGGGCTTCCAGACTGACACAGGCAGGGCCCCCAGGGCAGGACTCACCAAGACCATTTTATTACCTGTCTCCTAGCTGGTCTCCAAGAGGCTGTGCACAAAAGTGTAAATTTTGCTAAGCTCAGGGAGATCACCCAGTCTGCCTCAGAAAACCCTGCTGCCTTCCTTAGTCGCCTGACGGAGGCGTTCCAGCGCCATACCAGGCTTGACCCTGACTCAAATGGAGGCTCAACAGTTCTGGCTACCCATTTTATATCTCAGTCAGCTCCTGACATTAATAGAAGCTTAAGAAGTTTGAGAGGACTCCCCTGATGGCGCAGATGGCAAAGCGCCGCGCTGTGAGTCTCTCCGAGGCCTCTGCAGTGCCGGTTCCATGCCGGCCGGCCAGCAAGGGTCCCACATGGCACAGCAGACCTCTCCTGCCTCGCCCGCTACTCCCTTCAGCAGTGTATTTCGTCAGTCGGCCTGATCTGTTCCCCACTCTGTCTCTGGTGAATCCTCTCACCCTCCCACATATCTGGCCTGGACCCCTGTTCTAGTGTAAATGAATAAATAAACCTTTTTTTTTTTTTTTTTAAAGAAGGCTGAGGACTGTCCTCAAACCCCTATCCAGGATCTGCTGAATATGGCCTTGACAGTTTTTAAAAACCGGAAGGAACAGGACAGGGCAGAGAGGGAACCCCGTAGTCTCCAGAAGGCTGGGCTTCAAGCTCAGGCCCTGGTAGGGCCTTGAGACTGCCAGGCCATGTTCCTTCAACCACCGCAGTGCCTGCCGGCCGACAGAGGATGACAACGGGCCCCATAGCCCCCAACCGACCACCGCTGGGAGCCTGCTTCAAATGTGGTCGAGAAGGCCACTGGACCAGACAATGCCTCAACACCTGCCAGGACCATGCCCCATCTGCAACGTCCAGGGTCACTGGAAAAGTGACTGTCCCTCCATGCCTGGCTGCGGTGGACCAGTCCTTCCAGCCCCTGCAACTCTTGCCACCGGCGGTCTTCGGTTTGGCAGCTGAGGACTGAAGAGGCCCGGACTCATCGACCCCGATAAACTTCAAGGAGCCCAGGGTAACAGTCAAGGTAGCAGGTAAGTCCAACTCCTTTCTGGGCTCTCCTTTAATATGTTGCTGGCCTCCTTCTCTGCAGACCTTCTCTGCCACAATCTCAGCAACTCACTGCACAACTCCTCACCTTCCTGGGCTCAAAAGGATACCGTGTCTCCCCGTCCAAATCCCAACTTTCAGTTCCCACAGCCGTCTATCTGGGTCTTCCACTAACTCCTTCCTCCAAACAGCTGACGGTGGACCACAAACAGGCCATCCGGGACCTTCCCTCCACTGAATCGGCAGAACAAATCCTTTCCTTCCTAGGTTTGGTCGGATTCTTCCGTCACTGGATCCCTAATTTTGCTTTCCTAGCCAAGCCACTGTACGACACAGCAAAAGCCTCCCTCGAAGGACGTCTCCAATCTCCCGGGGAGGTCTGCAGGGCCTTCCTTTTACTCACACATATCCTCCTTAGGGCACCTGTCCTTGGCCTTCCTGACCCAGAAAAGCCTTTCCTCCTGTGCACAGACGCACATAGGGGTATGGCGGCAGGTGGCCTTTCCCAGCCTCTGGGCCCAGCCCTGTGTCCTGTCGCTTATCTCTCCAAGCAGATGGATCCCACCGTCAGGGGCTGGCAACCTTGCCTTAGGGCCCTGGCGGCGGCAGCTCTACTCATCCGGGAACCCCTCAAACTTACTCTGGGAGGACCTGTCCAAGCACATTCCTCGCACAGCCTTCAGGCCCTCCTGTCTCCCCGCCCGCTCTCCACTCTCCCTCCTGCCCACTCACAGGACTTCCACGTGCTCTTTATCGAAAACCCTCTGGCGAGTCTCACTCAGTCAACTTCTCTCAACCCAGCCCCTCTTCTGTCTCTGGCCCCCCTTCTGCCGCTCATTCATGCCCTGAAATCCTGGGCGAAATGCAAACCTCCAGACTGGGTTTGGCCGACTCCCCTTTGTCAGCTGCCTACTGGGCTCTGTCTGTAGACGGCAGCTCTTGCGAAGGTGCGCGAGGTCAGCGGAGGGCTGCCTAGGCCATGGTTACCCTCGATCAGGTCATCGAGGCAGGAAAGCTGCCCGGGGGAACCACCTCCTGAAAGGCAGAATTCAAAGCACTTACCGGGGCCCTGACCCTCAGCAACCATAAGAAAGTCACGATCTATACGGATTCAACATATGCCTTCCTTATGGCTCACAGTCCTGCTGCGATTTGGCAGGAAAGGGGGTTCCTCTCCACCCAGGGGTCCCCCATCATGAACGTTAAACTTGCCCTTAAGCTTCTAGCGGCCTTGCAGCTTCCAACTGAAGTCGCCATGATCCACTGTGAAGGACACCACACGGACAATTCTTATGTGACCACAGGGAATAACAAGGCTGATGCAGCAACAAGGGCTCCCACAACTCACTCTGCTGCAGATCCTGGTCCTATTCTCTCTCTATCTGTCCCCTCCATCTCTCCGACTTAGAACCTAATGAACGCCAAATCCTGAGTCTGCTCTTCCACCCCTCCTTGAATGCAAAAGTCTGGCAGCTGTGTTCCCATCGTCAAACAGGTGCTCGTGGATCACCTCAAGGGGGAATTCGCCAACCTCCTTCTTCTGCAGCTCACCAGCTGCGTGGACACTTACCCGGACAGGATTGGCAGGTTGATTTTACTCACCTCCCTACTCACAAAAAAGTTAAATATCTGCTCACAAGGGTTGATACAATAACAGGTTGGGTCAAGCCCTTCCCCGCAGCTAGAGAAACGGCTCAGGGGGTAACCGAGGCCCTTCTTAACCACATTATCCCATGCGTTGGCCTCCCCACATCTGTCCTATCTGACAATGGTCCAGCTTTTATCTCAAAGATTACTCAGCAGGTCTCAGCGGCTCTGGGTATCACCTGGAAGCTTCACATTCCCCACCACCCACAATTCTCAGGGAAAGTGGAGCGCGCCAATGGGCTAATCAAGGGTCACCTGACTAAACTCTCCTGAGAGCTCTGCAACTGCTCCAGGAACATGCAGACCGGTACTTACCCAGTCCTGCCCGAATCTCGACCTCCTCAACTGACCTTCCCCACCACTGCATCCAGGAGACCAAGTTCTGCTCAAACCGCTTCAGCCAAAGCCACTGCAGCCTCCATGGACTGGTCCGCACACAATCATTCTCATCACGCCTATAGCGGTAACACTTCTGGGAGACCCCTGCTCGCACCATCTCTCTTGGGTCAAACGTGCGCCCGAAGACAAACAGTATGTATGTTGTAACCTGGGTCCTACTAGGATGCGCATTTCTTGTCAAAATCTCCCCTAGCTCAGTGTCCTATGTGTGGAAATTCAAAGTTAGGGAGACCTTTGTCTCAGGATCCACGGAGAGTACCCACTTGGTGGGTACTGCGGATGCCCACAGGCCGGATGCACAGCACCCATCACTCTCACCCTAACTCTTTCATCAATGAACAATGCTATGAACACCATGTTTTCTTTCTTTTACCATCAAACCTTAGATCATTGCAAGAATACCTACAAAGAATATGGGGGGTGCCCTTGCCCGTCATATGCAGTGCACCTTCCAGACAAAGGCCGAATGTTCTCTCCATCTGTCATAATACGGGTTTCAATACGAATCAAGTTAACTATACTATTTCAGGTCCTTGGGACCTACGCTGGGTACAGGGAGTCCAAGCCACAGGGTACACGGGCTGGCATTCCTACACAGTGGCAACATTTTCCCATCTCAAGGGACTATGTCCCGACACAAAATGCCACAGTCCAAGTCTCCCAGGACATCCTCCATTCAGAGCAAGTCCTACAAAATCAGCTAACATCATCAGAAAAGACTGAGACACCCCCAACCTGGATTCGTAAAATACAAAACGCTATACTATTCCTACATAACTCTTTTGGATCTAATACCTTTCTTGTTTCCTCTGTGCTTCCCTTCAGAGGCCTCTACTGGCAGCAGCTCCAATTCATCTCAATACCACTATGATCAAGATTACAGACGCTGCTTGCCAGACTCCCCAACTCTCAGTCCCCCTATGGGACTCCAATCACAGCTACCCCTGCTATCCAACTGATGCCCTTGTCGGCTTTCATTCCTGCACTTCTAACATTTCGGTTAAAGGTATCTACCCCTCCTTAGAAAAAACCTCTGTGTCTTTAGCATCATCACAAAGACAGCTCCCCTCCCTGGCACAGGCCATGCTCCAAAACCGGCGGGCTCTGGACCTGTTGACGACTAACAAGGGGGGCACCTGCCTGTTCCTCAGGGAAGAATATTGTTATTGTATCAATGAATCAAAGATTGTAGAACAAAATGTGGAAGCTTCATGAAACTACGCAAAGACATGGAAAGGGAAATTGGGGGCTCCAATTCCCCGCTGACATGGTTTCAAAATCCTATAGTGTCATGGCTCCTCCCACTCTTGGGGCCAATACTAATGATGACTTTACTTTTTTTTTTCTTTTTGCTCCTTGCCTCCTGAAATTCACACAGGCTCACATTCAGGAAATGTCTCCTACCACCTTTGACCAACTCCTTCTCCACCCACGTTATCGCATCCCTGCAGAAGACCCTCATAACCAGGCCTGAGCCACCCCCTTGGCTCTCTGCCAGACCAGAGAGCAGTAATGAGGGAGCAGCACCTAGAGAAGGGGTTCTCATAAACGGGCTGGCCCAGGACAAAGAGGAGCGGCGAATGTGCGTGGAGGGGCAAGGGGTGGAAAGTAGCTACGTCACAATCCCTGGGAACCATCCTTATGTCACATCAAGAGCTGGGTGCTTGATTTGTTGCCCCAGCCCCCAGGACTAACCCCCTTTCAGGTTTCTCTTGTGGCTGCAGATTACCAACTTGAAGGTGACCCAAGACCTGACCCTGGGAGAGGGTTCAGGCTCGCTTGCTCTGTACTGTACCCCACCTTTAAACACTGAGCGCCTACAAAGCCTACGCTTCCCTAGTAAACTTGAAACGCTGGCAACTGCTCTGGGAGACACTGGGAAGAACTGTTTAGTTTGGTTTTCTGCGGGGTTTCTACTTCTCCACGGAGACTTTCCAATTTTTGTCTGACTCCTCCATCTCACATTCTAATTCCTTATGACCCTGGGGCCAGAGTGCCCCCCAATCAGTGCTCTTTGGAGTGCTCTGTTTATCCTCGGTGGATCAGATCCCAGCAAACTGACCTTCCCAGTTGGGAATCTTCCCCCAGTCGTCTCAACATGGGTTGCTCTGCTCGCCACAGGATAAACAGGCGACTGAAGCATCAATTCTGCTTGAGTCTCCTGAGAAAAAAAAGCCTTCTGTGTTAATGCACGTATGCAGACATATGTGAGATTGTAACAGATTGCTCTGAAATGGGCCTGGCTGTGCCCCTGGCTGTCCCCTCACTGCCTCCTGCCATGAGCATCCACTGGTGCAGGAGCTTGAGCAGCGCTGCCTGCTGGCAGCTACTGAGTCATGGCATCCCAGAAGTTCGAGTCTGAAGACTGAGTGAAAATTCCTAAACATTTTTTCTTTAAACCAAGTTATCAGTCCATTTCTTCTGTCATTGGGAGGATGGGACGGGGGGACTACTCACAGCACCTGGTGGAGATGTTGGTGGCATGACGTCAGATGGCAAATCTAACTTGTAAAGTGGGGTGTGAGTACAGTGGCTTGCCGTTCTCGTGAGCCTCAACTCTCTTTTTCCTCTCCACAGTGGAGAGACTACCAAAGGAAAAACATCTTGGGGTCTCCTGCAAGAGACCACTGGAAGTGGTTGTAAGTCATCTGAAGATGTAAGTCTTGCTCAGCCAGGCTGGGAGAGGGGTACTCCAGGGGCAGCTCAGTGAGAGGTGAAGAGCATGAAAGAAGTGGGTAAGAACCCTGGGTCTGAGTGCGGCCTTTCCATAGCACTGCTGGGGATCTGATTTGGGGCAACACTGTTTAAGCTCTTTGTCCACCTGTGAGTCAGGGTGCTACAGCTCTCCTTAAATCTAGGCAGCATCCGTGAGAGTATTGTGCGTTCATCCCTTCGCGTGGGGCCTGGTGCGCAGTGAGCCTTCAGTACAGGGCGTCGCTATGGACTTCTTGCTCTGGCAATTTCCCTCATCCCCAGCCTCAAGGGGAAGCCAGTCAGTGAGGACACCCTCTCCCTTTAGGGCGGCAAAGATGAGCCCCAGGTGCTTGGGATTAGGTGACCTCTGAGGTGGGAGTCCGTCTTTGCCACCGGCTTGCTGGGTGATCCCAGGGAAAGTCACGTCCTTCTCAGGCCTCAGTTTCCTCAACTGGAAGATGAAGTTGTTGGGCCAGATCAGTGTCTTTCAGACTGATTTGGTAGCTTTGATCATCTCTTGGTTCATGTTGCTTTCTGCCTCGGGCGAGGTGGTGAGTGGCCGTTTGGAAAGAAGGCACAGGCCATGTTATGATCCGTCACCCATGTCTCCATCATCCATCGTCCAGAGCTGCTCTCTCTTTCCTTCTCTGACCTTCTTGTCTTCTCTAAGTCGCTTTTCTCTTCCTCCCCTTGCCCTTGTTTTTCTCTTTTCACCTCCTGTAGATTCAGGACATTCTGCAGGTGCTGTGTCCGACCTTAACCGCTCCAATGGGGTAGCGCTCCCCCCATTGGACAGGAGGAAGGTGAGGCCGTGCCGAGACCCCCTCTCTGGCTTGGCCTCTCCCAGCGTGCATGCCCGAGGCTTGTCTGGTTGAGGTACTTGGCCTCTGGCTGATTTTATGTTGCCATCATTAACCCTCGGTGTGTCCATGTCTGCTGTTTCACCTGCTTGGTTGATCGTTGTTTTCCTTCCCGCACATCTTTATCATCTTGGAGAAGATACAATACACCGTGAAGGGTGAGAGGTCATTTGTGAAGAGCTTCCAGAGCAGGAGTGTGAGATTTGGGCCTTCCAAGCCTCCAGGGTGAATGCTCAGGGGCCCGTCCTACTAGGAGAGCCTCAAACCCCCGCCCCAAACACGGGGCTTGCCCTCTGGTCATGTCCCGCAACAACCAACAGTCCTCACTGCAGTTGATTTTCCAAAGTGATGAATTCATTTTAGCTTAGGAATGGGAAATGCAGGCTTAGGAGAAAGGGGGCTTTTGTTATAGGTGCAAGGACTAAGGTGAGTTTTGTAGCAGAACTGCATGTGCGTGAGGTTCACCAGAGATGAGTGGCTGGGACATCCTCCCCCACTGTCATTTAAAAATCAACTGGACACTTACCCATCTCCCATGGGCCCTTGGCAGCAGACTCTTTGCTAGGCGGCAAGGTGGGATGTGGCAACTGAGGGAGCAGTTGGCTCTGAAGGGTCTGGAGGCTGGAGGGGTGGCTTTTGAGACTGATGTGTAGAGGTGGGCAGTGTTCATCCCCGTGGAGAGCGGGTGACCTGGGAGTCCCGGGCAGAGGGTGGGTGCAGGAGATGATCAGATTCGGAGCCCAGAGAGTGGTTGGCAAGAAGGTAAGGTGCCTGGGGTGCCCTGGCCTGGGGGATGACCTCTTCCTGATGTGGGAGGGGACACCGAGCTCTGGGTCTCCAGCTGTATTGGGTGGCGTCTCATTGTTACTTCTGTCTATCCAGGCCCATCAGAGTATGTAGGTGACCGGCTCCCTCCAAACAGAGCAACACACCAAGAGCGAGCTGGCCATGAAACTCGGCCAGGTACGGGAGAAGCTGGCAGAGCTGAAGGAACTGGTAAGGCCTGCGCTAGCTGGGAAGGGCTCGGAGGCCTCCGGGAGGGAGGTCCTTAGGCCGGGACAGAGATGGCTCCAACTCAGGGCTGGGGGGCACTGAGGACCCTGCAATCCTGCCAGGTCCGTGACCACCTGTGCCCTAGGCTCTGACATGGAGTGGTGGGTTCCTCGGGACTGCAGGTCACCTCCCTGCTGGAGGCATGAGCCAGTAGGGGAGAGACGAGGAGATGTGGAGACATCCTGGTTCCAGAATTGGCTCTGGGTTGCGCTTCACTGAACAGGGCTGAGCCTCAGCATCCTTCACTTCAGAGTGCACTAGAAAGCAGTTCTGCTTCGGTGAGGGAAGGGGTCTGGGCAGGTGGCAAAGTCCCACAGTGCCTGCCTCAGGAAGAGGGGTCCGTGCCTGTCCCCCGCATCTGTGGGCGCAGATCTGGGAGATGACTTGGTGGCGGGAGCCAGCAGCAGCGGTGGTCTCCACTCTGCTGCTCCACCACAAGTCCGTTGTAGCAGTTGCTCTTCAGAACTGCCCTTTTCTGCATGCTTCCTGGGTTATGGGCAGGACCAATCAGGTGGTCCAGTCAGCCAAGGATGAAGATGGTCCAGGACCTCCCTGGTGGCCTAGAGGTTAAGTCTCGGCACCATCACCACTGCTGCCTGAGTTTGATCCCTGGCCGGGTGCTGACCCACAGGGCGTAGCAGACCTCTCCTGCCTTGCCGGCTGCTCCCCTCAGCAGTGTGTTTCAGTCAGTCTGCCTGTTCTGCTCACTCTACACCTTTGGCCAATACCCCAGTTCTTCTGCACAAAAAAAGAAAAATAGTCCAACCAAACTTGATGTTGGGACACCCTGAAGAGTGATATAAGCCAGGGTTAGAGGGAGCTGAGGGGCTCTGTTCCAACCTCCAAAGAAAGAAGGGGAAGACTCTGTTCCTGGCCTCTCAAGAAAGGAGGGCCAGAAGCTGAAAGAAGACAAGCAGCATCCAGTAGCCAACCTCTGTGGGAGGAAGAGAGGATGAAGACCTCTGTCAGAGACTGGGCCTCCAGTCCTCAGTCTGACATCACCGGAAAGGAGCAAAGGCTCCGGGCCTCATGTCTGAAAGAGCTGTTCGTTGTTGGTGTTGTCCAGCAACACATAAAGAGCTTTTAACACTTGGTGTCTCTGACACCGGCTGGGATCCCAACTGAAATGGGTATTCACGGGGCATGAGGATGGGATGCCAGGATAGGCTGCAGTGGCACCCACCTGCCCGGGCTCTAAGACAAGAGAGCCACCAAAAGCCCCAAAGCTAAAACCAAGGGCTGGAGCATTACAGTACCCATACGATAGGGGCCTACAGGCTAGAGCCGATGGAAGGATAGTGCCCAGTAGGGGACTCATCACCGTGGTTCTCAACCGTGTGCACAATTGCAAGAGACTTCAGTCTGGAAACAACCACCTTGGGGGCCTCTGCTGGTGGTGCAGCAGTTGAGTGCTGGGCTGTGAAGCTGCTGCCTCTGCTGCCCGCAGCCTCTGCAGTGCCGGTTCGCCGGCTCGATCCCTGGCCGCTTGTGAGGGTCCCACATGGTGCGAAGGACCTCTTCTGCCACCCGCTGCTCCCCTCAGCAATATACTTCAGTCCTTCTACCTGTTCTGCTCCCTGCTCTGGCTCTGGTGAATTCTCTCACCCTCCCCCGCTTCTGACTTTACCCAGTGCTTATATAAATAGAAAAAAGTTCTATTTGCAGAACTTCTAACCTCCTGGAATCCCCTGTGCAGAGTAAGCAGGTGCTCTCAGAGACTCCAGCTCCCTTTAGGGTGGCAGGTGCCAGCACACCAGCAGAGGACCTTACACTACTTCAAAGGAAATTGGCACCCCCTGATCACTGCAGCACTATTTACAGTAGCCAGGCTGTGGAAGGGGTCGTACATTGATAATAGAATATTACTCATCAAGAAATATAAACTCATGCCATCTGGGGCAACATGGATGGAGCTAATGGAAATAAGCCCAAAGGAGAAAGACAAAAACATCACTTAGATATGGATATAGAGAAATTAAACAAAGGACTAGATTAAGCTATACCTTGAGTCTCCCAGGTGGTGCCTGACTACTGGCTGGGGCTGCAGACCAGCCTAGACTTCCTGGCCTGGCAGCACTGGATGGTGGACTGACCCTCTCTAGTTTGACATCAAACTTATTTGACGACAAAGCCTGACTCCTGCTGACTGAGTGCCCCATTGTCTTGTTTCACTTACACCACCACTGGGTCCCCAGCCTCTGCTATTTACTGGGTCTGAGATGGATCTTGTACTTGATGCTGCATGTAATTTTTTGTTTCTTTGTTTTTAGATTCATTTTTAATTTATTTATGCATACGAGAACTGGGGTACAGGCCAGAGGTACAGAGGGTGAGAGGATTCACCAGACACAGAGTAGGGAGCAGAATAGGCCGATCCACTGAAATCCACTGCTGAGGGGAGTGGTGGGTGAGACAGGAGAGGTCTGCTGCCCCTGTGGGTTGCTCCCTGGTCAGGAATCAAACTCAGGTGTAAGAAGTGATAGCACTCAGACTTAAACCTTATGCCCCTACGGAGGCCCTGTTTTTTTTTTTTTTTACATCTTTTGATATTATTTAAAATAATAGAAGCACTCCTTCTGCTCTAATTTCATAATAAACACGCTCCAGCCCTTGGCTCAGGTCAGGTTTACACGTGTCTTTGTCACCTTTACTCAGTGTCCATCTCTCATGACAGTGCAAGCTCCATGTCTCCAGGGTCCTCTCTCTGCTGCCATTGTGTCTGCAGGGGAGGCAGCTTGGGGAGGCAGGAGCCAGCCAGGGAGAGGGATGCTGGGAAGTGAAGAGGAGGCAAAGGCAGAGAACACTTGGGAGATGTTCCCTGGTTCACTGAGAAAAGCATTTCTCAAAGTGTGGTTGTGGAATCCTTGAAGTCACCCAGAGCCTGTCATAGGAGCCACGAGGTCAAAACTATTTTCTAAATGTCACTTAGACACCATTGGCTTTTTCACTATTTTGACATCTGCTGAGGTAAAACTTACTAAAAATGGAGCTTATATTACTAACTGCAGTTATTCTTCACAACTTCTTACCTCAGAAACACAACTCAAAGGCAGTGTCTTTCAAAGTGTCTTGGTTGAAGTATTAAAAATTATCTTCATTATTCTGTCATCCTCAAATCCACATTTTACAGCACCTGATGCGATGACACGCAAGTGCACACACAACACTCCTGTTGCGTCCCCAACTACCATGTGCCAAGGAAAATATTTGCATGAGATGAATTAGACTGTTTTTCTTTTTTTTTGTAGGCAATACCATCTTCACATGAAGGAATGATTGATAAAATCTGTGGCTATTTGATCTGGTTAATTAGCAGACATTGTCCTGAAAATGAGTGTGTGCTCCTTTGAGAAAATCAACTGACAATTGCTAACTGAGACTAACTTCAACTTGACCAAATGCAAGTGCTCAGAAAAAAACCAGAATCATGGAAAATTGTGTCCTATCACTAACTTGACAACTTCCAGTACTACTTTTACTTTTTGGATTTGTGGTGAAAAATAAAATAAATTTTTTAAAATAATTTTATTCCAGTGTAATGAACATTGAAGAGCTTTATAATTTGTGGAACAATATATTACTTTAAAAAAATCACACATTAAAACTAACTGCAGTTAGTTTTATGCAAGAGAGAACTATGGAAATGTAACTGAATAAGAAATATTTAATGATATTGTTTCAGGTTTGACTTTGCAAATAACCTGGGAGAAAATGCCAGCTGTATAGATTTTTTTTTTATTTGTTTGTTTGTTTGTTTTGTTTATACATGCACTGGGTACAGTCAGAAGCGCGGGAGGGTGAGAGAATTCACCAGAGCCAGAGCGGGGAGCAGAGCAGGCAGAAGGATCAAAGTACACTGCTGAGGGGAGCAGCGGGTGGCAGGAGAGGTCTGCGTGCCATGTGGGACCCTCCTCCGGTGGCGGGGAGCAGCCGGGGATCAAACTGGCGCCGCAGAGGCCGTGAGCAGATTCGCAACCCAGCGCTCAACCGCTGTGCCACAGGGGAGGCCCCAGCTGTATAGATTTAATTTAGTATCCAAGTGGAATATTCACGATAATGTGAAAACACTACTTCAACATATTTGTGTGAGGCTGTAGACATTTTTTTTAATAATAAATTTTATTTTTATATTCCCCATACAATTTCAACACCTCCATTCTGAGCTGTGGACATTTTTTCATAGACTTCAACCAGAACCACAGCTAAATGCAGAAGGAAACATGAAAATCCTACTCTCTTCTAATGAGACAGACAAGAAAAAACAATGAGACAGACAAGAAAGACAACTGCAAACATAAAACACGTGAAAGATCCACTCTTCCCATTGCCCTGATTAAAAGAAGTTATTTAACAGGCATTGGTTATTGATTATCTATTAACAGGCATTGGATTATTATTATTATTCTAAATGAAACAACTACATGATCAAACTCGCTTTATTCCCAGTGTGGTAAGTATGGGGAGTGATACCTCCTAAACAAGATTATGCTTGGCGTCCTCCCTAATTTGTAAGACTGGACACGGATCCGGAAGGAAAATACTGAGAATCGCAGACCCAGTGCTTGGGTCATGGAGACAGGGTGAGGAAGCTTTGGGTGAGGACAGGAGGGGCCAGAGCAAAGCCCCAGGTCCCTAGTCTGGTTCTCATAGTTCCAGGCCCCAGGACTGTGTCTAGGGCAGGAAGGTTACTGTTGGGGATACCCCACTGCCCCCTTAGCCTCCCTTCTGTCTCCACCACCTGTGCTGGGCCCTGGACACTTGTGACTCCTCCTCAGTTCTCAGTCCCCAGTGCCTAGATGGTTCCCAGGGAAGCCAATCAGCATGGCCCCCGGGTAAGTCTCCACCCACCAGCCTAGAGTCAGGAGCTCCCCAGACCCCAGTAGTGCTGGTCATGGGGTCCCCAACCCTCCTCCTGCTGCTTCTCTCCAGGGCTGTGGCCCAAACCTGGGCTGGTGAGAACAGGGTGGAGGGAAAAGCCTTCTCTGGAGGAGGCTGTTGCCTTAGGCTCCTCTGTCCCCCCACGCTTCCTCTCAATCCTAGTCCCTTTCTGTCCCCCCACCCTAGCGCCCTCTTCTGTCCCCCTGAGTCCCTCTCCTTCTCCACCTGATGCCCCTTTTCAAGCTCTCGAGCCTCCTCCCTTCCTGAACACGTTCTCCCCTCATGCCCCATCTCCCTGGGACTCAGGACCAGTGCAGGGAGGAGGTTCAGCCCAACTTTCACCCCTTCCTGCCCCCAGGCTCCCACTCTTTAAGGCTTTTAGAAATAAAGACCTCCCAGCCCAGCCTCCAGGAGCCCCGGTACATCACAGTGGGCTACATGGACCACGCACAGTTCAGGCGGTTTGACAGCAACTCTCCAGGTCACAGTGTGGAGATGCTGCAGCCCAGGGCAGAGCAGGTGGGGCAGGAGGACCTGGACTAGGAGACAGAACCAAAGACAATAGGCACAGAGGTTCAAAGCTGCCCTAATGGCTCCTGGAGGACCTGCATGGCTGCTACAACCAGAGCTAGGACAGTGAACAATGCTTGCCCAGGGCCAGGTCACAGCTCCCATTCGCCAGACCTTTGCCCCTAGTCAGGGTCGCAGTGATTCCCAGAGGCTATGGCACCTGCCATAGTGGAGGAGGGAGTTTGGGTAAAGCACGAAATGAACAACCCGGAGGGCAGGTATTTGGAGTGGATCCCAAGTCTCCTGGAGATGGGGAAGGAGGCGCTGCAGCTCAGTGGTAAGAGGGGCTACAGGGCTTTTGATCTCCCTGAGGCTCACACCCTACAGGGAAAACTGAATGGTCAGAAAAGCGCCCCCTTCTGGTCAGAAAGAGAACTGTCTCTCAAGTTTTCAAGCTCTGGGATGGAGACTGGCCCAGAGGGTCCTATTGTTTCTGAAGGACACTTAAGGAATCCAGTTTCTCCTGAGAAAGAGGGGAGACCACCCCTGAAATCACCCTGCACAGGACCCTTTTCACCAGCAGCCATCGTAGGAACAATGAGTTTCTCTCTTGAGATCTTGTTTTTTGGTCAGAGAGCATTTTTGGAGATCTCACTCCTACCTGTGTCCTCACCCTCCACCCAAGTCAGCAACAAAATGTTTAGAGACCTGCATCCCACCCTGGGCTCTCACCTACTATCCCAGACTCCCAGACCAGGCTGGTTTCTGGGGTTTGTGCTACCTCCCTCCAAGCATGTTTTCCTGTCCATTCTGAGGATGGCCATGAGGCTGCTTCAGTGACCATAGAGGAAATAGCAACCATAAAATGTCCGATTCTTCCTGCTCAGACCCCCAAAGGGCATGTGTGACCCAGTACCCCATCTCTGAGCATGACATCACCCTGAGGTTCTGGGTCCTGGGCTTCTACCCTGACCTGGCCCCGTACATGGAGCTGGTGGAGACCAGGCTTGGCGGATGGAAACTTCCGGAAGTGGGCGGCTGTGGTGGTGCCTTCTGGAGAGGAGCAGAGATACATGTGTATCTTCAGCATGAGGGGCTGCTGGAGCCCCTTATCTTGAGATAGGGTAACTAGGGGGACTTGGGCACGGAGCCCATTCTCAGGAGTATTAGGAGCCCTTTGAGAACTTCTAAGGGTCAGACTAAGGACTGGGGTCTCCCCTTCCCTTCCCTTCCAGTGCCCCCTCCTCAGCCTTCCATCCCCACTGTGGGCATCACTGCTGGCCTGGTTCTCCTTGAAGCTCTGCTCACTGGAGCTGCAGTGGCTGCAGCTGTGATGTGGAGGAAGAAGCGCTCAGGTGGGGAAGGGAGTGGGGGATTCTTGTCCACTGGGGGCTTTCATGTCCCAGGGAGAACTTGCCCTGCCTGGTTAATGGGAAGTACCATCCACGCATGTGTGTTGCCCAGAGGGCATTTTGTCCAGTCCCCCCTCACCTCCTTTCTTCATTTTTCCCAGTCCTGACCTGGGTCTTTAGTCACAGTATGCCAGGATTAGAAGATTCCTTAAAGACTGCAAGGGCTGACTCCTCCCTTGTCTCACATGATGATTCTTCCCACAGGAAGACAAGGAGGAAGCTACACTCAGGTTGCAGGTAAGTGTGGATCAGGGGTTTGATCCCTGAGGCCCTGTGGATAGTGTTGATGAAGCCATTCAGTTTCCATTCATGATGGTGATATTCATGTCTTCAAATCTTAAGGCTACTTATTAATGGCTCACCTCACCATGCAGACGTTCACCTCTTTGACTTCAACTGTGGACAATAATTTACATTGTGGGGTAGAATTGGAGGGGCATTCTTCCTTGGAAGGAAAGAGACCACAGTTATGTGAAGAAGGTGACGAAGGAAAGCACAGCAGCAAGCAGGGAATGGTTGTAAAAATGAGAAATTAGGGCATCGCTGGTGGTGCAGGCAGTTGAGTGCAGTGCTGTGAAGCAGTCCGCACCCTCTGCAGTGGCACGGCAGACCTGTCCTGTCTTGCCCGCTGCTCCCCTCAGCAGTGGATTTCAGTCAGTCTGCCTGTTCTGTTCCCCACTCTGTCCCTGCTGAATCCTCTCACCCTCCCCCACATCTGGCCTGCACCCTACTTCTTGTATAAATAAATCTTTAAAAAGAAAAGAGAGAGAGAAATGACTCAACGCTGACTTTTCAAAGACTGAGCACATTATTTTTTTTTTTGGTATGTCATGGCGTGTTCTGTCCTTGTTGTCTTCCATGGATTTTATGGTTTCTTGTCTTAAGTCCCATCCTGTTATCCATTTTGAGTTGATTTTTGTGTGAGGTGGGAGACAGTGGTCTAGTTTCATTCTTTTGCACGTGGCTGTCCAGTGTCCCCAGCACTGTTTATCGAAGAGCCTTTCCTTGTGACCCCCTCATCTTAACCTTGTCTACATAAACTTCACTGGATGGCACGTTGGAGAAAGGGGTTTACTTCTTCCCATCCATAGTTGTATTTTAAAATTACAATTCATTTTACGTTCTCCATTGTCTTTCAGCAACCTTAGGTATTTACCTGGAACTATTTCAAAAGCACTTGAAACAATTGAAAGATTAGCGGCATATGTCCATTAAAGAGGAAAGTAAATGATGAACCCATCTGGATCAGGACCATTAATATCTGACAAGACAGAACAGGGAACAGTGTGGGCTGACAGAGCAGCAGGAACAGGCCCTGAAGGGCTGGGAGAGGCAGTGAGGGGGTGAGTGTCCTTCCTGCAGGGTGTCCAGGATCCCCTAGTGTTGTCCAGGGACACCTGCCCTGTGCTCTGTACCCCCCTCTTTTCCCTCTCCACTTGGAACAAAAGGAAGCACTAATGGGGAGACATGTGTCCTCCTGGGGCAGTTTTGATTCCAAGTCACTTCCTGCTCCCCTCCCCATGAGGTGGGTGGATTTAGGGGCTGTACTGTGCTGAGAGCTGGGGTGGGGGTGGTTTATATCCTGCAGCTGCAGCCCTGCCCCCCAAGAAGTCTGGCTGGTCATCTACCCTGGGGAGAGGGGGCGTGGTAGTGCCAGAAAGGCACAGAGCTGATTCTCTATGATCTGAGCAAACGTGTAAAGAAAAGTTTGCCCTGGAGCCCTCAGTGGCTTTCTCAGGCTTTTACTGATCTTTTACATGTAGTGCAGAAACCAGGTACACGGCAGACAGGGGTGCTGGGGTGCCAGGAGCTGGCACTCTTTACTGGGCTCTCTGGCAGTTGTCCCTCTCCTGTGTTCTTTGCTTCTCTTGCCAATATAAATACTGCAGCCCCGGCCCACAGAAGTAAACAATACAACTGAATATAACAGTGTAACAAAATGCAGGCGTCCATCAGGCATGCGATGCTAATGGCGGGAGGGCAGAAGCCTGACAATCATTTACCCCACAGGGTGGGTAACTTTCAGTGTTTTGTTGGGAAACTGTTATCCCACTGTAATAGGATGGTCTCCAGGAAATGGGGAGGTTCCAGGTTTTCTGCCCCACCCAAAAGGAGGGTGGAGCTGAGCGGGGAGAGAAAAAGCTGCAGAGGAGACTGAGGAAAGAGGATGGAGCCAGAGGAGACCTGGAGGAGGCACATGGAGCGGAGAGAAACGTGAAGAAACTGCGCTTGCCTATTGGTCGTGGACTGGGTGACACAGATGTGGGTGAGACCCGTGGGGAGGTGACAATGGCAGCTTTTATCTTTGATTTTGATTTTGCTCTTTTCCTCCCATACTTGTCTGGTTGTTTCTGATCCTTTTCTGTGGGTCCCCACTGGAGGATGCTTTAGACTTGGGGCAGGCTTTGGGGCCTTGCTCGGGGCCAATCCCGTTTGGGTAGACTTTTACCCACGAGGGGATGGATAACTTTGGTTGCTTGATTTAGAAACTATATTCTTTGTCTTTTTTGTACTGTTCCCTAATTGTATTAAATTTACATTTCATTAAAATCTCATATGTTTTGTGTTGATGGGCGCATGGCAGAACCTATATAGAGCAGGCAGGTTAGCGGGGTCAGGGTGCCCGTCTCCCTGCCCTGTAACACCATCTTCCCTTCCCCTCTGGCGCTCCTCTAGTGTGTTCTTTCACACTCAGAGTGTGCTCTGCCTTTATGAGGCAGATGGCAAAAGCCATTTGGAGCATACAGATTTGGGTGTCCCAGGGTGCCCCTCATTCTGCCTAACTGATTGAGGTTGTTTTCTCTGATCAGGACTCATTTCACTTCTCTGCTGCTCTGCCTCCACTGGATCCTCACCCAGAGGCAGGAATCCCCCAGGAGGAATAAGCCCTCAGTGGGGATCTGAGCAGGTTCCTGCTGTTTGAGGCAGGACCTTGTCTTCAGCCCTGGCAGGTCAGGGCTGGGGAGGGACTGACCTTCAGGTAAACTAAAGGAGCAGACAGAGCAGAATAGAATAGAGGCCTGTGGGGGGTACCCCAACTCCTTGGGGACAATATTGTGTGTCCTGATGCTTCTCCATGACACCTGCTCACACTGAGGGGCATAGGACCACAAGCAGGTGCTGGCCTGTCCTTCATGGGGGGCCTGGGTCTGGGCCTCTGACCTGGGAAGTCACTGGGTGATGAGGAGGAGGGAAGAGCAGTTTGCAGCCGGGACCAGGTGCTGGGAATGAAGGGGTCCAGTGTTTTGAGCAGAGTGGGTCTGGGGTGTGGGTTCCACGGGGTGGGAAGGGAAGGGAGGATGTTTTTTTCCAATAAACCTCTTGGTTTCTAGCAGCACAGAGGCTCAGCAGCCCTGAGAGTAGCCAGGTGTGTCCTTGGTCTCAGGGCCTAAGGAGTCACCAGAAGGGCCCTGCTCCTGCTGGTGGGGGTCCCTGGGCCCTTCTCCCCCCTGAGCCCAGAGCTCCTGGCTGCCCTGCTCCTCTGTGTGGCCCTGGATGGCTCTTGCCCTGTTTCTCCCCAGCCCTGAGGAGATGGCGCCTGCTCTTGTCCCAGCTCTGTGCTCCTTGGGGACAATAGCATTAGGCTTGTCCCAGCTCTGCCTCCTCCCCTCCCTGCTGCTCCTCCTCCAGCTGCTCCCCGGGGTCCAAACGTGAGTGTGATGACCGAAGGGCATGATGGCTCAGAGTAGGATCTCTATGAACCCATGCAGAAGTGTGAAGGAGTCCTTGAGCCCTCAGTGGCTTTTTCAGGCTTTTATTGGGATTTTCAGGCTCTTACTGGGCACACCCCTGCCTGCCATGTGCCTGGGGGCCAGGAGGCTGGCAGGCCTCATAGCTCCCGGTGAATCTTCACTTTTTTTTTTTTGCTCCCCACAGCAGTGTATTTCAGTCAATCTGCCACTCTGGTGGATCTCTGGTGGATCCTCTCACCCCCCACCCCTTTCCTCATCGCAGGCCTTACCCCAGCTCTTGTATGCATAAATAAATAAATCTTTAAAAAAAAAAAGAAAAAGAATCTTCACTCTTTCTGGGTGCTCCAGCATTCTCTCATGGTCTTGTTCTCTCACTTCTGGTCGTTTTCCATTCTGCGACACCGCCCTTACAAGCCCCGTCTCAGCACAGGTGCACCCACCTGCGCATGCCCACACCCTTCTCAGGTGCCCGCCATCAGACATGCATTCAGGACCGCAGGGATCCATCATCAATCCTAATGGCGGAAGAGCAGAAAAGCCTGACAATCATTTACCCTACAGTGTCCCTCCGTGTTCTGTGGAAGTGGAAACTGTCCAAAGTAATGTTGAAACTGATGGTGAAGGGGAAAGCAATGAAACAACTGATGCAGTAAAAGGGCCCATCACACCCGCCTGGCACAATTAGCACGTTTACCATCTTAGCATTTGCAAGTTCCCCTCTGAGCAATTTATGACTTGACTCTTTTTTTTTAAAGATTTTTATTTTATTTATACAAGAACTGGGGTACAGGCCAGATGCGCGGGAGGGTGAGAGGATTCACCAGAGACAGAGCGCGGAACAGAACAGGCAGACTGACGAAATACTCTGCTGAGGGGAGCAGGGGGCGAGACAGGAGAGGTCTGCTCGCCAGGTGGGTTGCTCCAAGGCTGGCGGGGATCAAAGCGGCACTGTAGTGTCTGCGGACAACTTCACAGCGCTGCGCTCAACCGCCTGAGCCACCAGGGAGGCCCTGGTCTCTATCTTAACTGGGCCTCATTCCAAAAGAAAGGAGTCAAGTGGCTGGCTCCTTCCCCCTCCCATAGCACAGATCCTTGTCTAACCACCACCCCCACCCCGCCTTTGTCTAAACAGCCCTGTGCTCTACCAAATGGCCTGTGCACTACAAAAAAAAATGAAATCTGTCAAATTTATCAGCGTAATGAATGCTGAAATTCCTGAGTATAAATGGAAATCTTTGTGTATGTTGGTGGCCCAGATCTTAGGGGGAGACTCTCCTGTCTGGTGTCCACTAGTGTGATAATAATGAAACCTGTACCCACCTGTCCTTGGAGTGCCCTTTGTTCCTTTCTAGCCTGGCAAAATAGTTTTCGAGTAGGTAGGGCCCTGGGGTCTGGAGCTCTTCCTTCAGGAATGATGGCTGTGTGGGGGGACCCTGGCTCTAGAAAAATTGGGGTACTTCCCAGGGGAGGGAGAGGGATCGAAACAGAAGAGGGAAGAACACAAAGGACAATGCTGATGGTGCGTGGGTGAACTGGTGGTGGGAATTTTAAGGGGACTACACCTGAGAGTGTTACAGGGCAGGGAGAGGGGCACCCCAGAACCCCCAAACCTGCCTGCTCTAAATAGGTTCTGCCATCTGCCTCATCAACACAAAACATATAAGACTTTAATGGAAAGGAGCTTTAATACAATTAGTAAACAATACAGAAAAGACAAAGACTATAATTTCTCAATCAAGCACCTAAAGCTACCCGTCCCCTCGTGGGTAAAAGTTCATCCAAACAGGATTGGCCTCGAGCAAGGCCTGAAAGCCTGCCCCAAGTCTAAGGCACCTTATGGTGGGGACCCACAGAAAAGGATCAGAAACAACCAAACAAGTCTGGAAGGAAAAGAGCAAAATCAAAATCAAGACAAAAAATACCACTGTCACCTCCCCATGAGTCTCACCCACATCTGTTTCAACCAGTCCACGACCAAAAGGCAAGCACAGTTTTTTCACAGTTCTCTCTGCTCCATGTGCCTCTTCCAGGTCTCCTTCTGGCTCTCTGTCCTGCTTCCTTCCTTCTCCAGTTTCCTCCTCCAGCTTCTGCTCCTCCCTGCTCAGCTCCACCCTACCTTGGGTGGGGCAGGGAACCTGGAACTTCCCCTTTTCGTGGGCACTACCCCGTTACAAGAGGAGAAAGCATACATTCCACAAAAATGTAGAATGATGTGGTAGATAGATAGATAGATAGATAGATAGATAGATAGATATAAAAGATGGGGGTGCTCTCCAAAAACTATTGTGATGACACAGTTAAGAGCAGTCTCTGAGCTGCAACAAGAGGGGGAGGGATGACCATTGCTCAGTCAGGGGTTATGATGTTTCAAAAAGTGAACTATCAAAAATGTGAACATACCTATCCCCTCATTTTTTACTTTTGGTTTATTTGTATCAAACACTTGTCAGTTAACTTAGGGGGAAGAAACAGACACCTTATAAGGGAAAACCAATAGGTTAACTTCAGACTTCTCTGAAGAAACAATAACAATAATAACAGTACGAAACAATAAAGCAAAAACAGACAATTATAAATGAGAGACATCCTACAGGGGAGGAGGAGGGAGAGGGATCAGAGGGAGGGAGGGAGGAGCACAGGGGACTGTGGTGATGGTGCACGGATACATCGGTGAAGGAAATTCTATGGGGACTACACCTGAGGGTGGGGGAGCAAATATTTTTTTTTTAAAAATGAACAATGTTGTAAAAAATAAAAAAAATTAAAAATTAAAAAGAAAAGAAACACTTGTCAGTTACTAATTCATTTAACTCCACCAATATTTGTATGTTATGTGCTTGGTGCTGTGTACAAAACAGAGACATTCCCTAACTTCAGAGAGCTGCTTTCATGCAGGAGACAGTGAATAATAAAGACAAGAAACCCACCCCATCCTGTAGAGGGGCTGAGGGGAGGGACAGGCAGGGAGCAGGTGGGGCAGCAAGAAAGGGGGGTATGGGGGCAGCTGTGTCCATCAAGGGGGTCAGTGCAGAAGGTGGGATGGAAGCAAAGCCCTGGGAAGGGGATGTTCGGGAGTGAGGTTCCCATGGAAGGAACATCCTGTGGGGGGCTGGCTGGTGCCCGGGGTGCAAGGGCAGAGGGGATGAGGATCAGCTAGAGCAGAGGGAAAGGGAGGGACACAGGAGTGGGTGTCATAGGCCTGGGAAGGGGCCACCTTGTGAGGATGGGGGTGACTGTGGGGTTGGGGCGCCCCTGCCAGGCTGTGAACAGACCAGGGCCTGGTTCAGCTCCCAGGTGGCAGGAGAGACTAGTCTGTGTGTCTCCAGGTGAGAGAGGAGGGGCTCAGGTCAAGCTGGGTGAGAAGTGGCTCTTTGGAGGTGCAGGGGGCTCCCAAGGACAGCACAGTCTTGTCCTGTCTTCCTAGGCCTCATCATCAGGTGAAGGGCCCTGACTGGGGAGCAGGCTGGGTGAAGCTTTTTCTTCTTCTTCTTCTTCTCTCTCTCTCTTTTTTTTTTAAAAGATTTATTTATTTATTTATACAAGCACTGGGTACAGTCAAAAGCACGGGAGGGTGAGAGCCAGAGCGGGGAGCAGAGCAGGCAGACTGACGAAGTACACAGCTGAGGGGAGCAGCGGGCAGCAGGAGAGGTCTGCGTGCCATGTGGGACCCTCCTCCGGTGGCCGGGGAGCAGCCGGGGATCAAATCAGTGCTGCAGAGGCTGTGGGCAGCTTGGCAACCCAGCGCTCAACTGCTGTGCCACCGGGGAGGCCCTCCTCTTCTTTTTTTAATTGAGGTAACATTAATTTACACACTGCATAGATGTGAGGTGTAGAGCTTCTCATCAGGCAACTGTATATTTCACACATACCCATTAGCAAAAGTCCAATCACAATCCTTCACCAAGATATTCCCTCTACCCTCCGTCTCCTCTGGTCACTGCCATTTTGTTGTGGTTGTTGATTGCTTTTTTCCCTTCATAGTCCACAAATAAGTACAATCCTATGTTTTCTGTCTTTCTCAATTTGACATAGCATAATTCCCTGAAATTCTATCCACATTGTTGAAAATGGCGAGATTTCTTCTTTTTGCAGTATCTGAGTACTATTCCATTATGTGTGTGTATGATGTATGTAAATCACATTTTGTTAATCCTTTCATCTGTTCTTTAGAACTTGGGTTGTTCCCTATTTTGGCTATTGTAAATAGCACTGCAATGAAAATAGGGGCCCTGTCTCATTTTGAATAAGTGTTTTCTTATTCATCAGGTCAATATCCAGAGGTGGAAATCCTGCATCATATTGCAATTCTTTTTTATTTTCTTGAGAACCACCGTATTGTTTTTCCAAATGGCTGTACCAATTACATCCAACCATTAGTGCAAAGGGTCCTTTAACCCTTGTTCCTCACAGAATTTATTTCTTGACTTTTGATAATAGACATTTTTACTGGTGTGAGCAGAAATCTAATTGATTTTTTCAAATGTTGACCCATCCTTGTGTTGCTGAGATAAAACTCACTCTGTCATGGTGTGTGATCCTTTTTCATGTGTGATTGAATTTGGTTTGCTAAGGTCTTGTTGAGGATGTTTGCATCTATGTTCATCAGGGATTAGTCTGTAGCTTTCTTTTTGTGTGATGTCCTTCTCTGCTTTTGGTATCAAGGGAATGTTGGGCTCATGAGATGTGATGGCAGCATTCCCTCTTCCTCTGTGTTTTTGAAGAGTTGAGAAGTCAGGTGTTAGTTCATCTTTAAAGAGTTTGTAGAAGTCACTGAAAATGTCTGGTCCTGGACTTTGTTTTTCAGGAAACTTTTGATTCATGTTTTAGTGTCTTTGCTTGTAGTTGCTTTGTTCTGAATCTTCCTGACTCAGTCTCAGAAGGTTTGTATACTTCTAAGAATTTGTCACTTTCTTCCAGGTTATTTGAGGTCATTCAATTTATTGACATATAGGTATTTGGAATTATGACATATAGATATTTGGTATTATGATCTTTTGTATCCTAATGTGTCTGTTGTAACTTCTCCCCTTTTGTTTCTTATTCTATTAGTTTTTTTTTCCTTTTTTCCTCCTTGAAAGTGTAGTAAAATATTTGTCTGTTTTGTTTATTTTTTTCAAAGAACCATATTTTGGTTTCATTGATTTTTTTGTCTCTCTTTGATTTCTTTGTTATTTATTTCTGCTTTAATATTTTTTTCCTTCTACTGTCTCTTGGTTTCATTTGTTCTTTCTAGCTGTTTAGATTCTTTACCTGAGCTCTGTCTTGACTCTAGGTGTGGACTGTATTGCTCTGTATTGCCCTCTTAGTGCTGCTTGTGCTGTGTCATTTGTCTCAAGGTATTTTAAAATTTCTTGGTTGCTTTCCTTCTTAACCCAAGAGTGATTTGGTAGAGTGTCGTTCAATCTTCACATGTTATTTTTCCCCCTGGTTTCTTTTTATGGTTGATTTGAGTTTGATACCATTGTGATCAGAGAGATACTTGTATGATTTCAGTCATCATGAATTTATGACACTTGTTAGATGACCCAACAAGTGATGTATTCTGGAGGCTATTCCAGGTGCACCTGACAAGAATATTATTTAGCTTTTTGGAGTATAAATATTCAGCCCAGATGGTCTAATTTCTCACTTAAAGTTATAGTTTCCCGGAGTTCTGTAGGGTGATGTGTCCTTGATGAAAGTGGAGTGTTGAATTTCTTTACCACTGTTGTGTTGCTGCCAATATCTGTTTTCAGATGTGTTAATAGTTGCCTTATGTATTTTGCTGCTCCTTTGCTTGGTGCATGTGTATTGATGAGTGTTATGTCTTCCTGATGTAGGATTCCTTAATCGTATGATGTTCATCTCTGTCTCTTGTTACCTTTTTTTCTAGAAGCTTATTTTATCTTATATGGCAGCCCCTGCAAATTTGGGGGTGCCCCATTTTCTTGTGTTTTTCCCAAGAACTGTTTTGATCCAGTCTCCTGGAGACAGCATAAAGTTGGGTTTTATTTTTTGGTACAACCAGTCACTCTGTGTCTTTCTCTTTGGTGAGTTCAATTCATTTGCATAAAGGATGATGACATGATGACTTACTACTGCCCTTTTGTCTTTAGTCAAATCCAGCCCAGAAATGTGTGGTATCTGGAGAGGGTGGTGAGGGCTCCAGGGAACCTGCCTCATAGGTTCCCCGGTCAGATTGCAGGATGGTGTCAGGCGAGAGGCCCAGACATTAACCAGGCAGCTGGGGTTCAGACCTGGACACTGCCATAACCCCTCAGGCTCCATGTCCTTGTTTCTGAAGGGGAATGTGGGGGAGGGGTGTCAGGGTAGTATCAATTCCCAATTCACAGAGTGCTGGAGAAGAATCCCGAGGTGACACAGAGAAAGTAACTGCTGAGGTATGTAGCCGGCCTTCAGTCAGCACCCTGAGCCACTTCTGTTCCTGTGCCCACCTCTGGCTTTTGAGACCCAACTCCCATGTCCCCTTCCTGCTGAGGAAGGAAACTCCCTGGCTCTGTGTTGGCCCCCTCCGAGGCAACTACTGCAGCCCTTGTCTCCTCACACACCCCAGGCTGCAGGACCTCCAGGGCGGGGTCACGTGGTTCTCTGTGACCCCAGCACCCTGTGGAGTATGTTCCTGGGCAACAGCATGCATTGGGCTTGGGGACCCCAAATGCCTGACTGCAAGTCTGCGCCATCAGAGTCACCTGGGGTGTATTTAGAGAGAAGTTCCCAGGCCTGTCCCCAGAGGCAGAGAGTGGGCTCTGGCTGCCCAGGGCTGGGGAAGGGAAGATCCTTCCACACTGATCACAGCCCTTCAGATCCACCAACATCTCATCCCCATCGCAGCCTCCTGAGACCCAGAGCAGGAGCCCCTGAGCACGGACCCTCCTGCTGCCTCCCCCTCAGAGACTGTGCGAATTGCCAGATCTTTGTTTAATGTGCAAAGGATGAAGTGATTGGTACAAACTATTAAAAAATTTAAGGCAATAAAGTGATCAGTGTCTGTTTTCTTACAAGAAATAGTGGAGACTGAATAAGTCACGTGACAGTCAAGGTCCTGATAGCAATGAGCTGTCAGACAAGGATTCCACATCCCCTGAAGTGTCCTTCAAAATAAACCTGATTTAAAAAAATTATTCCTAGTGTTTTAAGATTCCATTTAATGTTGCTGTTCATTTTTTTTTCACATTATCCTCAGAGCGGTGTCTGCAGGATCACGGCACAGAGGGACTGTCAGCAGCCTGGGGCTGTGAGCAGGGTTGACTCTGACCCACCTGTAGGGAGTGGGGCCCTGGAGCCCCAGAATCAGTCCCAAGGGCTGGTCCTCCAGGGAGGCACAGGCCTTGCTCTGCCCTCCTCTTGGCTCCCTGAATCTCCCAGACACCCCAGCATTGGGGAACTGAACGGGGATGTTCCGGATGAGGAAGGGGACTCCCCTTAACTATTATCTCCCCTATCTCCCTGCCATCTCCAGCATCAAGGCAAAACATGGAAGACCTTTCATGGAAAGGATTTTTAATACAGTTAGTGTGCAACAAAGACAAATGAAAGAATAAAGTTTCCAAATCAAGCACCAAAGTCACCATCCCTTGTGGGTAAATGTTCAGCCAAACAGGGTTGGCCCAAGCAGGGCCTGAAAGCCTGTCACAGTCTAAAGCACCTCCTGGCGGGACCCATAGAAAAGGGGGGACAGGGCTGTCAAGTCTGGAAGGAAAAGAGCAAAATCAAGATAGAAGCTGCCATTGTCACCTCCCATGGATTTCTCACCCATGTCTGTGTCACCCAGTCCAAGGCCAAGAAGCAAGTTCAGCTTCTTCACGTGTCTCTGCCCCATGCGCCTCCCCCAGGTCTCCTTCTGGTTCCATCCTGCTTCCTCCCTCCTCAGCCTCCTCTCAAGCTTCCTCTCCCTGCTCAGCTCCACCCTTCTTGGGTGGGGCATGAACCCAGATCCTCCCTTGGGGGCCCCCCTGTTACAGTCCTCTCTGTCACCAGCATGTGCATATGTGTGGGTGACACCTGCCCTGCAAGGACAGGCAAGGCCCCAGATGTGCGCAGTTCCCTGGGCAGTTACAGGCCAGCACTGCTGCATCCCCCAGGGGAGACAGACGCTCCAGCTCCCCAGTGAGAGCCTATGTCACCCACACAGACCTTCCCCCTCAGTGTCCCCCGTGTGGCCCCTTCCCTGCCCGGTCCTCTCTGGCTCCCCCTGCACCCCTTTCCACCTCTGTCCCCTAAAGTCCCCATTTCCATCCTCTGCTCTATTTTCCAGGAGCTTCCCCATCTTCCTAGCCAGTGCCCTGGGGGCTCTCCTAGGCCCCTCCCCTCCTCCAAAGGATGGAGAATGTAAGGTGATTCCCAGGAGGAGGGGCTTTCGTCCTTGGAAGCAGAGGCAGAAACAAATTACAGGGACCCTGGAATCTAAGTTTTCATATAAAGAGACTGAGGCAATCTATATATTTGGGGATTTGCCCAGAACCTAGGAACCAATTATGTCCTGGAGACCACTGCAGACTAAAAATAAGGACACTGAAACTGACGCAGACTTGGGCGCCCCCTTGTGTGCAGATCCCTGTCCTGCCGCTGGGGGCCCAGGGAGCCTGGGGAGGGCCTGGCTGAGCAGGAGAAAGGGCGGCTCTGGGCTCCTGTGCTCAGCCCTGGGGCCACACGGGGGCGCTGCCGCGCTGCTCCGGATTCTGGTGGAGCAGCCAGGTCGAGGCGGGGGGGCTGAGGTGGGCAGAGTTGGGGGTGCTGGAGGGCGGCGTCCTGGGGTGAGATGCTCTGTGAGGAGTCAGAGCAGCAGGGCTCAGAAGAGAAGAGACTCCGGAGCCTGCCCTGTGTGTGAGGTTTCCGTCTTTTCTCCCCAGAACTCCTCTCTCCAGTCCCTGGACAGTGATACCTGGGAGAATCGGAAAAGAGAAAATTTTTTTCTTCTACAACCTATTCAATATTGAGGGCATTTTTAAAAAAATAATATTTAGGGCCTCCCTGGTGGCTCAAGGAGCTAAGACATAGCACTATGAAGCTCTCCGCAGCCACTACGGCGTGAGTTTGATCCCCAGCCAGGGAGCTGCCCATATGGCACGTCAGACCTCTCCTGTCTCGCCCGCTCCTCCCCTCAGCAGTGCATTTCAGTACATCTGCCTGTTCAGCTCCCCACCCTATCTCTGGTGAATCCTCTCACCTCCACATTTCTGGCCTGCACCCCAGTTCTTGTATGCATAAATAAATCTTTATAAAAAAATAAATTGATCTTAAAAATAACATTTAAAGAATACTATCAGATTTATAGAAAAGTTGCAAAGGCAGTACAGGTCTTGTTTATCCCACACCATTTCCATGTTGTTAACATCCTACATGAATACTTTTATTTTTTTACAACTAATGCAGCTATGTTGACATAATTACTAAATGCCATCTTTGCTACTGTCCATTTTATGCTCCATAATCCCATCCAGTTCGCCTGGATGACAGTTTCTCAGATTTTCCTTGTTTTTATAACATTGACACTGGTGAGGAGTGATGTTTGGGAGAGGTGTTGGGGTCACAGATGAGGGTTCTTGGGTTACCTCTAAGAAAAGCGTCACCAGAGTCCTCCTTTCAGTAGCGTGTGGGCACACACACACACACACAAGGAAAGAAGATGATGCTTGCGCAGACACCAGCAGGCAGGAGGAGCTGCCCCTGGAGAGGGTGGGTGTGTGAGGAGAAGCCTGTTAGTAGAGGCTCATTAGAACTCTGTTAGTGTGTGTGGTGTGGAATTACACATTTTAAAAGATGTGAAGCTGTACTCCAAAGATTTATACAGTGTTATAAAGTAGTGTAACACACACACACACACACACATATATATTAATTATTGCTTTTGGGTATTTTGCTTACATAACTGCTAAAAGCCATGATCCATTACGGAGGTCTTACTATGTGGGCCTCTTAGTTGAATCATAGTCTTTGGTATACTATCAGCTTTCCAATCCTCAGATATGGAGGAAATTCCTAATTCTGTTTATACCACAGCTAGGTCATGGGTAAGAAAATGTTTGCTCCTCCGTTGATCTATGTAGCCAATATCTGCATCAATAATATAGAAAATCCATGAATTTCCTCAAATTATGTCCTGGAAAATGTTCCTCAAATTATGTTCCCTGCAGTTATGTCATTGTTTTCCTTTCCTTTCCAGTCTGATTTGGCTAATTTTAATGCCATTTCAAAAGGGAACTTTGGGAGAGAAAGAAATAGATGAGATAGTAATAAATCACTCCTTGAGTCTTGTAGCCCTAGGAAAATCAAGTGTCCTCCGTGGTGGCGAAAAGAGATGATTTCCCGATGCAGGAGCACTCACAGTGTAATGGAAATGCAGGGTTGGATTGCCTTGGGTTTGATCCCTAGCACATTTTGGAACAGGGCCCGAGTCCTGTGTCATAAGCCTATATACCTGACCTGGGACCTGGGTTCCAAGGAGGACAATGGACTTGTGACTCATGCATGCACACTTCTCTGCCCCACTGGGGGCATTTTGTGGCACCACCCTTGTAGAGATTTGGGCCCAAGACCTGTTTCCTGAGGTGAGGTTCCCCAAACTGTGTTTGCATGGAATAGCTGTGAGCCATCCACAAACATCCACAATGGAGTTTCCCTTCATGTATTTAAGTTTCATTCTATTGTGTAGTGATTTGTGGACTAGACAGTGTAGCAGAAGTACACTGAAGCAAGTTGATTAAGAGTGGATAAATGAATAAAGTGTAACAGAATTAGCTGATTGATTTATTCTCAAAATGTTTATACTTCAGTTAGTTTATGCTCTAGTTTGAGTTGCCATGTTTATCCCTTCATCATATTGCTCTGTTAGTATTGTTGGTAGAGTTAAGTTAGCACTGCTAGTATTTAGTGAGGTTAGTGAATACTTTTTGAGTACTATTAATGCTAGATTAATAGTACATTTGTTAATATCGCAGGAGAGTCAGTTGTCAGCAGAGGTAGCGCAAGGGCTGGGAGCACAGTCAGGGCTGGTGAGTGTAGTCAGCGTAGTCCAAGTGCATAGGCGCTATACATAGGGCACCTCCCTGCTGACCTCTGCAGGATTCAGAGGGAAGCAAGCCACTCCTGGGGAGTGGGAGGGGACCCTGACCCCGGCGACCCTGAGCTGGTCCTCAGCCTGCCCCTGCCCACTGCCCACAGGGGCACCCAGGAGCCCCAGGTACGCACACCTGTCAGGTGTGTTCACTCTATAGTGGGTGCCTGGTGTGCACTGCGTGTCACTCCCGCCTGGAGCCATGCACCGCCCGCCCGCCCCTCTGGCCACCCCCACTCTGCTGTCAGGTGCCTGTCCCTCACCCCAGCAGTGAGGCGACACCTGTCTTACCTCAAGAGCAGCTCCCTTGCTCTTTTAAGTGATTCGATGATTCGAGAATGTCTCCTGTGCACATTTTATTCAGAGGCCTCTCTGGCCGGCGTGCTGCCAGGGTCGGCAGGGCTTCAGAGGACAGCACTGCAGGTCTTGTCCTAAGGGACAGCCCGTGTCCCCGCGGACTGTGGGGCCAGCCCCACCTGAGTATTGGACACCAGCCAGCGCTGCCCAGACACCAAACCCTGCCTGCCCGCAGGCCCTGCCCTGTGCTCGGCCTTCTCCCTGTGGGGACCACGGCCTGGCCCTCGGGGCACAGCCCCTGCTCACCTCAGTGAGCACCGAGAATGGGAACCCCAGGTCCTCCCGGACCAGCAGGCGAGCATGGGGGTGCAGAGAGAAGCCCTCCCCGCTGCAGGACACAAAGGGAGAGCGACCGGCCAGCAGGTGCGGAGGCGGCGGCCTATGAAGAGGGTTTTCCAAGAGGGAAATCAGCATGAGGCAAAGCACTCAAAAAAAGTACAAGTTTATCTTCAGTTATTTTGCTTAGAAATAAGCACATTTTCAAAGTTTGTAAGAAGTAATGTGATCAGAGCTGGACCCTTAAAAAGCAAAATCAAAAAATACTGTTTTGGAAATTGAAGGTGAAATCCTAACCATTACAGGCGCGGGGCGCACGGCCCTGCTCTGACTTTCTTTCCAGGCGAGGCCAGGGCCTGTGGCCGCCGCCAGGGGCTGTTGGGCGGGGAGGTGCCCACGGGCGGTCACTGGGCAGCCCCGGGCTCGCAGGCCCTCTCTGGGGGCTGGGGATGTGGCTCGTTGGGCTGCTGGGTAGGGTTCCCAGCTTCCCTGCCGTGGGAATCAAACATCCTGGTAGTTTCACGCTTTTCCTGGGGAGACCCTGATGAATGGAAAGCAGCTCCCCCAGGTGGACATGGGGCGGGCACAGGGTGCACCCCACCCGTGAGCAGGCTGCTAGGCCCGCAACTCAGCTGACAGGCTCCGACCTGCCCTACCCATGTGCAGCGACGTTTATGTGCGCGATTCCTTGGTGGCCCTATGAGCAGGACCCTACTATCGCCCTGCAGTTGCCCCGAAAGCCTGCATGATGGTGAAGGACCTGGAGGCAAGACCTCCCTTCTGACCCTGGTCTAACGCCCCCTCTGCTCCCTGGCACCCCCTCTGTGCCCTAGCACTCCCTCTGCGCCCTGGCACCCCCCCTTCGCCCAGGCACACCCCCTCTGTGCCCTGGTACCCCCTCTGTGTCCTGGCACACCCCCCTCTGTGCCCTGGCGAACCCCCTCCTCGCCCTGGCGCCCCCTCTTCCCCGGGAGCCTCCACTCTCTCCGCCTACAGCTGGTGGGCCCTGGGCCTTGGGCTGGCCTGGGTGGTATGGTGGGGTCTGGCATCTGACCTGCATTGAATAAACACAAACCCATCACCCGCAAACCCATCACCCCCGCACACACTGTGCCCCAGAGGAAGGAAGGAAGGAAGGCGGTACCCTGGGACTTGCCTGCCTGGGCTAATTGTTCTGAGCTGGCTCCTCCCGCTGGGTGCTCAGCCTGGGGAGGAGGGAGGCCCCAGCCTGGGGAAGAGGGTGGCCCCAGCCTGGGGAGGAGGGTGGCCCCATCCTGGCGGGGGGCTGGTGAAGATGCTACCTCCATGTGGTGGCCTTGGAAGTTGTGCCCACGCTTCACTCGCTTGATTCCAGAGGGGGTTTAAATGATAAAAGAAGTCTCTCTCGCTGGGCCTCTAAGGGTCCAAACTGCAGAATCCCCCAGGGAGAGGGAGCAGAGAGGCCTCTGGCTCCCCTGAGGCCCACCCCCAGGGCCCTCAGCACTCTGGGGAAGGCACATCTGAGGTAACCAGCAGGCCTGGGGTACTGGACCCTCCCCCGCACCGAGCCCACGCCCAGGGCCCGTGGGTCTGGGAGTGGTTCTGAGAGCAGGTCTAGACAGATCATCCGGCACCCCCTCACCCTGTTCAGAGGCGGGGTTTGCACTGCTGGAGCTGGATCCAGACTTTGTCCACACTGTGCTCTGATGAATAACTGTCATCTATGAAACTTCCGAAGAAACGCAGGAGTTTTATAATCATTCCCTTTTTCATACCGAACCCAGTGATGCTCCGTGCGGGGCTTCAAGTGTGAGTCTTAGAATTTCCTTCCATGGACCCGGAAGACCTCCTCCTGAAGGCCCGTCTGGAGCGGCGCCTCTACCCTTACAGGTAGAGATTCCACCCCTCCTGTAACGGCCGAGTCCCTGGAGTGACCCCACGAGAAAGCTCCTGGCCAGGCTTCCTCTGCTGACTGCCCCGTCCCCAGCGAGCACAACACACCCTCGCCCCCAGACCCCGGCCTGGGCCCGCGGGGTGGCTGCCCCCACAGCTCGCCAGGGCTCCCCCTGGACTCCTGCTTCCCCTTCCCTGCCTCACAGACCTGCCCCTGCCTGGGCGGCCCTCCCACCCCTGGGCCTGGTGCACCCCACATGCCCCAATCCCTGGGCTCCGGCCACGTTGCTCTGGGGCCCGCCATGGGATGAGCAAAGCCCCAACTCAGCCGCCCCAGGAAATGGCCGGCCGGGACCACGCACCGCCGCGCCAAGGGGGCAGGTCACTTTGCCTAGACTGAGGTGACTTCAGCACATCTGGTCAGCGTGAGAGTGACCACCGATGGCAGTTTCCGGCACCCCTGCCCGGCCCCTGTGCAGGATGGAGGGGCTGACCGCGTGGGCGTGAGGAAGTGTCCCAGCGACCGCGTGGGAAAGAGGAAGGAGGGATTCTGGAAGGTACTTCCGGGTGAGGATTTGAACATCTCAAAGTATCTGTGAGCTTGTCTTGGTGGAGACGGATACACAGATGCCGACTTGTAGCCGATGGTGCACCCGCACCCACGGGCGCCCGCCTGAGTGAGAGCAGGCCGTTGTGCTGGGGACGAGGGCGCGTGCCAGGGTGAGGATGCGTGCCGGAGTGGTGCTGCGGGGATGGCACGGGCGCCTGGGGCTGGTCAGTCAGTGGAGGCTGGGGCCTGGGGAGTGGGGAGGACAGCCTGGGGCGCAAAGAGGTCTTGAGGCCAGTCCTGGGCCTGCATGTGCTCCCAGGGCCGGGACTGGAAGCCTGGGGAAGCCTGCTCTGGCCGGCCGGCTCGGGACGCAGCTGGGGCGCGTGTCTGCCATGGCCCTGCTGCCTCTTGGAGGTGACGTTTTCCGGCCTCTCCTCCGTCGCACGTCTGCCGGGGCGAGGGGCCCCTCAGATGTCAGCACACCTGAGCCGGGCGCCCCCCCAGGCTCCTCAGGCCAAGCCTCAGGCTGGTCGCCTGCTGGCACGTGAGTGCTGGGGTGACCTTGTGGGGCTTGCGTGCCAGTGCCCTTTGCCGGCCACCCTCACGTGGCAGTGCTGATGGGGTGGGTGGCCTGGGTGTCCCCAGGTCCCGCTGTACCCTGTGCTCTCACCTGCTGGAACCCACCCACCTGCCTGCTCGCCTGCTCCCTGGGTGCCTGCACTGCTCTCCTCCCCTGGCCGCGGCGTGCCAGGCGAAGAGTGGGGGCCCAGTGTGAAGACCTCACGGAAGAAGCCTGCCCACAGGCCGGGGTGCAGCTTGTTTTCTTCCCCATCTCTAGCAGTGAGAAAGACGGTGATGGAGAGGGGCTAAGGCCAGCCAAGGCCGCAGCCGCAGGGCGCGTGCTGCCCGCGAGGAACAGGAGAGCTGCGGGCTGGGCCATCAGGGGGCCAACTCGGGTGGAGTGTAGTGGACCCCACCCAGCCCAGGACCCTGCCTGGGACCCCATCCAAGAGCCTGGATACTCTTCCCTGCAGCCTCACCCCCATGAACTCAGGTTTCCTGGCGCCGCGGGCACCCCAAGACCCGGTGGTGCCAGCTAGAGCTTGCAGCGGCTCCTCACCCAGTGCCCCAAAATGCACCTGTGCGTGTGCAGCCACCCGTGCTCCTGAGCGTGTTCACAGCGGGCACTCGTGCACGCGCAGCGCCCTTGCCGTCTTCTGTCTGCAAGTTTTCTGAAAAATATACACACGGATAACATTATTTTGGAAAATAAGTTATTAAGTCAAGCACAAGTGCGTCGCGGGACAGTGCCCCCCCATGCAGCAGCCTCTGGTCCTGCTGGTAAGAGGGGGGCGGGGGCATGTGGAGGGCTCCGCTCAGGCCTTTCCAGGCTGAGATGCTGCGTTTTCCTTGTGGAGTTGGGAGATGCCCTCGGCGCAGGTGCTCTGGTCTCTGGAAGTTGGCCTGGGTGGGGGGGTCTCACCGTGTGGGTGAGTGGATGTGCTCTCGTGGGCACACCTGAAACTGCAGTGTGAAGCGGAAGGCCGCTGGCACCCGTCTCAGGATGGGCCCCTGGGTACCTGCTCCCTAGATTTTCAAGAAACACCCATTTGTTTGAGTCAGTCCAGTTCAGCATCTCCGGGGCCATCCTAAGCTACATTTTAAAAAAGTTTTCCAAAGAACTGCTTGGGTCCCAGGGGTGCCCCCGTGCTGAGCCCCCTGGGCAGCGGGGAGTCTCAAAAGTTTGCTTTTGTTGATTATTAACTCGTAGGCAAACTGTGGAAGAATACCTGGGAGGAGGATTCCCCGAAGGCCAGGCCCCAGGAGACCTGGGTTGTTGAAAGGTGGAGCGTGTTCCAGCCGCATCACCCGCAGAAGATGGCCAGTCGCAGCAGCCAGGGCCAGCGTGCAGGGCGGAGGGCAGCAGGGCCGAGCCGGCAGCAGGGAGGACCGTGGGCGCCGTGTGCCAGGGAGATGGACAGGTAGGCTCAGGGCTCAGAAGGCCACCAGGAGAGGTGTGTTTGGAGCCAGAGGCCATGCCTGTGGGTGAGGGACTGCGAGCCTCAGGCTGCAGGCCCTGCGGATACTCTGTCCAGGTGGGATCGCCCGCCCTGTGGTGCCTGGAGAGCAGCAGGGAGGCCCTAGCCCAGAGGCGCCTGGTGGCCCTGGATGGCGGGAGGTCTGTGGTACTGGGGCATGTTTATTTCCATAAAGGCTCCAGGGAAGCTGTGAAATGAGATGTGGGGCTGGCGCCTGGGAGGTTCTGTCTCGGGGCGGGTCTTGTTGGCTGAGCTCATTGTAAATCAGGTGATCCAGTCCCTGGGATAGCCAGGACTTGATGTCAGCCCCAAGCAGGTCTGCACCCCCACCCCCATCACCCCACCACCTGCTCGCACCCCCACCCCTGCCACCCCCCACCCCTGCCAACCCCCTACCCTGTCACCCCGGCACCCCGTCCTGCCCCAAAGGGCTAGGCCTAGCAGGTCCTTTTTCCCTTGTGTCTTTGACTGCGTTTGAGGGGGACTTTAGGTGACTCAGAAATGGGGCCAAATGCCCTGTGACCCAACCACGTTGCCCATGCTGACCCCGTCAACCAGGCCCTGGTGGTCTCGGCATTTAAATTCTGCCTTTTTCCGGTCACTGCTCATGTCACGGAAGTGGAAGCAATGTCAGGAAAGGACCATGTTCCAAAGTGAATTGCATCACTCGCTGCCCTGTGGGGTCACGCTTCCCCTCAGCCTGGGCTCCTGGACTGGCCTGGGGTCAGCCTGCCCCGGGGCAGGGCCCAGGAACAGCAGTGAGCAGAGAAGGCCAGAGACTGTGGTCTGTGCTGTGCGCAGGAGCTGAGATGGGGTCAGAACAGAGACCCAGAGGTCTGGTGCCTCTGAGGAGGAAGGGGAGCGGCTGGGAGGGAGCAGGGCAGGCCGCCCTAGGCACAGAGAGCAGACACCATGCAGCAGGGCCAGCTCCTGGGCTCAGCCAGCAGGTGGAGCCAGGGGCCTTTTTCACTGTAGAGCTCCAGGGACCATGGCTCCGGAGCCCTGAACTGGCCACTCTCTGCAGCCTCATGCCCAAGCCCCTCGCCAAATCGTCTGCTTTGCGCGCTCTGGTTTCCACCCTAGCAGAGGCCTCTGCTGTGGCAGCTGCTCTGTCCACTTTCCCAGGAGGAAGGACGGGTGTGCCTGGGGCGCAGGGAGACTACAGCAGTCGGGTGGGAGGGGCGGTGCTCCTTGGGGGGATGCGGCATTTCCGAGGGGGGGGTTGTCGGTTAATTTGGGCAAGAGACCAAATAAAGCCACAGCCAGCTCAGGTGCAACCTCTGGGGGAGAGGGGGGGAGAAGGGGGTGATGCACCACCCATCGGGCTCCCGGGGAGACAGAGGGGGGCGGTGAAGGAGGGCCTCCGGGTACTTCAGCTTCATCACTTTCCTACACAAAAAGTCTTGGAAGGTTTTGGAGAAGCGCCTGAAATAGTCACTAGGGGAGAAGGAGGGACATGGAAGGGCCTGCGGCTGGAGTCCTGGGCCTGGGCATTACAGAGGTGACATCACGCTCAGTCCTTGGTGAGGGAAGCCCCTGATGGCGGGTGGATGCTGGCTTCATCCAGAACTAGGCTAGACCTTGAAAAAAAGGAGGGGTGACTTGTTGACTGGACACAAAATCCGATCACTAAGCTGGTGTCCACCTGGGTGAGAAGGTACCAGTGGAGATGCAGGCTGGCTCAGCCCTGGCCACACAGACACACACAGACACACTCAGATGCTCAAGTGCCCGGAGGAGGTGTCCATAAACACTGAGGGCAGAACACAGTCTCCCGGGGCTGGGAGACGGGCCAGGTGTGACCTGTTTCCAGATGAGGGTCACCTGTGGGAGGAAAGGGCCCAGGCCCTTTCCAGGAAAACATAGCTATTAATTTTTTAAAGGTTTATTTATTTATGCATACAAGAACTGGGGTACAGGCCAAAGGTTGGGGGTGGGTGAGAGGATTTACCAGAGACCAGAGACAGAGTGGGGAGCAGAACAGGTGCATCTACTGAAACACGCTGCTGAGGGGAGCAGCGGGGAGACAGAAGAGGTCTGCCTCGCCCTGTGGGTCACTCCCTGGCCGGGGATTGAACTCATGCCTTAGTGGCTGGGGACAGCTTCACAGTGCTGAGACTTAACCCTCGCGCCACCAGGGAGGCCCGGCTATTAATTGTATTTCCTGTGTTTGGCTCAGTGAGCACCTTCTTACCTGGGGTGTTGAACCTGAAACTTCTAGATCTCAGAGAGCCTGGTGAGTGGAGCTTGCTGAGGCCCTCCCCCAACTCTTGCGCCCCTTTCGCCTAATGGGTTGAAACCACAGTGGTCTAAAAGCCAGGTGGAGCCGCGCACGTTCTTCCAGAAAGCTGTCGTGGAGACGGGAGTGCTCGAAGACAGTCTCTCATGTTCCAGATAGCACCGAGGATTTTCATGCCTTGTCCGCAGTGCTTTCCAAGGTCTCTTCCCCTCCGCAGGCGATGGAGCCCCCAAATGTGTCTGCTGTCACTGAGTTTCAGCTGCTGGGGTTCCAGAACCTTCTCGAGTGGCAGTCCCTGCTGTTTGCCATCTTTCTGTTCATCTACGTGCTGACGGTGGTGGGGAATGTCGTCATCATTGCCGTGGCGAGCCATGACCGGCGGCTGCACACGCCCATGTACACGTTCCTCAAGCACCTGTCCTTCCTGGAGGTCTGGGACACCTCCACCGTCGTGCCGCCGCTGCTCGCCGGCCTGCTGTCCCAGGGCCGTGCCATCTCCTTCCCCGCCTGCATGGCCCAGCTCTACTTCTTTGTGTTTTTCGGGGCCACCGAGTGCTTCCTCCTGGCCACGATGGCCTATGACCGCTACCTGGCCGTCTGCAGCCCCCTGAGCTACCCCCTCCTGATGCGCCCCAGACCTGCGCCAAGCTGGTGGCCGTCTCCTGGGTGACCAGGGTGGGCACGGGGTCCTGCCCTGCCTGATGATCTTCAGGCTGGACTTCTGTGGCCCCAACCGGATCAACCACTTCTTCTGCGACCTGCCCCTCCATGCGGCTCTCCTGCTCCCGCGTCTACCTCACCGAGATGGTCGTCTTCGCCCTGTCCATCGCCGCCTGCGCGTGTGCCTCCTCCCCACCCTCGTGTCCCACGTCTTCATCGTGGCCGCCATCGTAAGCATCCCCTCCGCCTCCGGCCCGCGAAGACCTTCTCCACGACGGCTCCCACCTGGCCGTGGTCACCACCTACTCCGGGACCACGATCTCCATGTACGTGCGCCCCAAAGCCCACCTGTCCCCTGAAATCAACAAGATCATTTCCGTCTTCTACACCGTGGTCACCCCACTGCTGAACCCATCATCTACCATTTGAGGAACAAAGACTTCCAAGAGGCCGCGAGGAAAGTTATGACGAGGAGGGGCCTCGTCTGAGGCCTCAGAGCGCAGGGCAGCTTCTTGCTCAGGTGTGGCCAGTGGGTGGGGCCAGGCGCAGCCCAGTGCGGTGGGGCCCTGGGCGGGCGCTGCCCGGGCTGCCACAGGTGGGGGCTGCTTCCCCGCCCCCCCCCCAGCCCGCTGGCCGCTCGCTGGGCCCCTGCCGGCCCTGCTGTCCTCGCTCTGCCCTCCGGGGTCCCGCCGTGTGGCCGCGGGCTCTGCATGTCCCGTCCCCGTGCACGGCCGGCCCGAGCTCGTGGGGCCGTGGACAGAAGCCGCCCGGGGGCCCGCGCGGGGTGTCCGGGCATCGCCCTGGCTCGCGGGAGGCGGCCCAGGGGCGCTTCCAAACGCCAGGCTGGTCTGCAGAGACTCAGATCCCGGGGTGTGTTGAATGGAATCTTAGGAAAAGCAGTCACGGCGGGAGGAGAGGGCGGGGCGGGTGAAGGGGGCAGAGGCGAGAGATGGACGGGCGGGGGGAGGAGGGAACCGAGGGGGAGGGGGGCAGGGGGAGGGGGGCGGGGGGGAGGGGAGGGAGGGGGGAGGGGGGAGGGGGCGGGGGGCGGGGGGGCGGGGGAGGGACAGGCCGCTGTGGCCCGCGTGGCCGCCCCGTGCAGCTGCCGTCCCCGCCGACTCTGGACCCGCCATCGATGCGCCGCTGCTGACCGGCTGCCCCTGCCCCTCCCCGGGTGCCTGTCCCAGCCGGCGTGGGGGCCGGGGCGGCCTGGGGCGTCTCTGCCTCGGTGGCGTCTGTCTCCAGCCTGCAGCAGTGCCCGCGGCGCCCCCGCCCCCGCCCGGCTCGGGGCTCTGCCCGCCGCCCTCCAGCCCGCCCCGGCCCCAGCGCGGGCCGCGGAGCTGCTCCCGCCTCCCCGGGCCCGCCCCCCAGGACGTCGTCGGGCCCGGGCGAGGCCTTCGGGCCGGGTGAGCGTGGACCAGGGCAGCGCGCGAGGGAGGCGGGGGACGGGCCGGCGCGGACCCGCCGCCCAGAGGCCCGGGAGGCCGAGGCCGGGCCCGCCAAGGGGCAGCGCGAGGGCGCACGGGGCGGCGGACGCCCAGGACCGGCCAGGGCCCCCCGGCCGCCGCTTCCCGCCCGCCGCTCACCGCGGGCGACGGCCAGCCAGGGGGCCGCCGCGGGCCGCTCGGCGAGAGACACCGGCGCCCGCAGCTGCGTGAGTGGTGGGGCGACACCTGCGGCAAGGGACGCCCTGAGGCTCCGGGCCCCGGGGCGCCTTCGGGGGCCCCCAGAGAAGAGGCGGGGCCTGCACCCCGCGGCCCCGCCCGTGTCTGAGCGCCGCCAACCCTGCTTATAACCGCTCTCAGGCTGCCCCGCCCACACAGCTGATTGGACCGTTTTTCAATCCTGCGGCTGATTGGACCGTTTAGCACCAGTCAGCTGGTAGCTCACACCTGATTGGGCCAGCCCACAAGCCGGGAAGCACAGGTTGCATAAAAAGGCGCTGAGGCGCCGGTCGGCTCAGGCCCCGCTGCCCCGATGCCAGGGCCGGGCGTGGGGCGGGGCTTGGCCAGGCTCTGCGGGGAGTGGCGGGAGGGGTGACCCGCCGCGCCCGGCGGATGCCCAGCGGTGGTCAGCGGCCTGCCAGGCCAGCGCTGTGGGCCTGTCCCTGACCCCCTGCCCTGGCGCCCGCTGTACGGGGAGCAGGCGGGGCTCCCTGCGGACCTAAGAGAGACCGGCGGGCTGAGGCGGGGGTTTCCCGGGTCGGGTCGGGGTGGCGCTGGGGCTCGGAAATCCTCGGGGTTCCCGGGAACAGGACGCGCCCCTGAGCTAACCTGGGGCCGGGCCAGGGCCTCTCGGGCTTGACTGAGCGCGGGGCCGGGGCGGGCGGCTGCGTGGACCTGCTGGGCGGGGGGTGGGGGGCTGCGTGGGGGCTCCGGGGGCGCCATCCCGCGGCAGCCGGGACGCACGGGGCCCTGCGCGGCCGGGAGACGCGTGGGTCGCGAGGAACGCTGCGAAGGCGAAGGCGCCCGCGCGGGCTGCGGGTCGGGCGAGGGGCGCGGCGGGGGCGCCCGGGGTGCCCGAGTCCTCGGCGGAGGGGCGTCCCTGCGCCCGGCGCCCCCGCCGAGCCCGCACCGAGGCCTGAGGACGCGCGGGCGCGGTGCCCGGTTCAGCCTGGCGAGTTGCCTGCGTCCGCCCTGGCGCCGCGGTCCGCGTCCTGGGCGCCCAGGGCGCAGCCCCCCGCCCCCGCTCTTTGGGGCACGGAGTTCTGTGACACCAGCCCCGTCGCCCGAGCCCGTCCCCCGCGAGGTCCGGCTCGGCGCGGCCGGGGCGGGGGGCGCAGCCCAGGAGGCCAGGGGCGCTGCTTCCCCCTGGGCGCGCCGACCCCAGAGCCGCCGGGAACGCCCCTCCGCCGGCGGGGGCCGCGGGGCGAGCCGGGCCTGACCCCCGGGCGGGCGGACTCGCCCTGGGCGCTGTCCTGTCCTCTGCAGCCAGCCCGGCCGAGCCGCGGGCCCGGGATGTCCTTGGAGGCTCGGACGCGCGCCCGCCCGCCCCTCGGGCTTCTCTGCGGCCCTGGAGGAGGGTCCTCGCCGGCCGGGCCGGACAGGCGGCAGACGGACCGAGGGGCCCGAGGAGCTGAACCTGCGGGGCGGGGGCCCCTCGGGAAGCACCCGCGGTTTTTGAAAAAAGACATTTATTTATTCATGCGCACAAGAGCCGGGGTGCAGCCAGCGGCGGGGGTGGGGGTGGCGGTGGGGAGACTCCCCAGGACAGCGAGAGGCGGAGCGGGCGGATGGGCTGAGGCGCCGCTGCGGGGCGGCGTGGCCAGAGCATCGGCTGCCCCTGGGGTCTGCGCCTGGCTGACCCACTCGGCGCCCGCCTGAGCCTCGGCCCGCGCGCCCTCGGCGCTTCCCGCCTCGGAGCTGGACTTGGGGACTCTGGGGCGCGTCCCTTAACGCCCGCCTTGGCGCTGCTTCTCCTGATTTTCCCTGCAGCCCCCCACCCCTTGCGTGGAGGGGACCCCGCTGCGCCCACCCCGCCTGCGTCCAGTCCTCCGGGCGCGTGACCCGCGAGGGGGGTGGTGCGCAGGGAGCTCCAGAGCCCCTCGGAGCGGGGGCCTGGGCCTGGGAACTGAAGCTGTGGGCGGAGGACATGCGTCTCAGGGGCGTCCCGTTCATCCCTCACGTTGGGTCCTCACCGGACACACCCCCTTCTGCTAGCTGGTTCCCCTCACCGCCCCCCTCCCCATCAGCTCCTGGCGGGACCTTCCCCACAGGGGACAGACAGAGGCTGCCAGGGAGCCGAGGGGCCCTTCTGGTGTCTGCAGCGCGCGCCAGCGCCTCCTCCGCGGCTCCTCACCCAGGCGCCCTGGCAGGGTGAGAAACGAGTGCGAACCCCGGCCCGCCCCATCACCCCCTCCCCAGCGCGCCCTGCTCTGGGGCTCCCCTGCGGGGCGCGGCCATAGTTTCGCAGTTGAGCGTGGCCCCACGATGGGTCTCAGTCCCCCAGGCCCCCCCCCCTCCGTCACGGGTGCCCCCAGGCGCCCCGAGGAGCCCAGGAAGACCCCGGGCGCGCGCTGGCGCTGAGGAGGCGCCCAGTTCGCCTAATGAGCCCTGGGCCTCACAGGGGCTGTTTGGAAAGGGGGGGCTCCGCGCTCCGCTGTCCCCAGCGCGCCTCCCCTGCGCTCCCTCCGCGCGGCCGGGATAGCTGTGCCCCAGGATGGGAGGAGACCCCGGGGACCCCAGGGGCGACCACAGACACCAGGAGGGCTCCGGACGCGCCTGAAAGACCGACCTGCGCCATCCCCGGCTCGAGCTGCTGTCCCGGGTCCCATGGGGACTCCAGCAGGGCGCGGAGTCCCCAGCCCGGACCCGGGCCCGGTGGGCGGAAGCGCCCCCCCAGCCCCCGGCCCACACCCGCGCAGGGGACGGGCAAGGCCGCCTTACCGGGCGAGGGGAGCGGGGCGGGGAGCCTTGCGGTCAGCGCCGAGCTCCCCGGCCACGGTCACCCCGTCCCCCCAAGACCGTAGTCACCTCCCCGCCCCGGGGAATCCCTCGCGTCCACCGCGCCCCTCACTGACGGGACAGGGGTCGCTGCCCCCCCAACCCAGGGCGGGCCCTGACCAGGGGAGGCGGCGTCTACGCGGACCGGTCTCCCGCGGGGTACCCGGCCTGGCGGGGGCGGCGGCCTGAGGCTCCTCCCCTGCCTAGAGTGTGGCCCCGGGCTCCTGCGCCACACGGACTCCAGATGGCGGGGGTGTCGGCTCCCTGCTGCGCATCCTCCCTCCTCTGGGCTCCTGCCCGGCTGTCGGCTCCCCGAGAGGGCGGGATGGGGGCCCAGGGGGGCCCTGGAGGGGCCGAGAGCGCGGGCAGGCCCAGGGCCCAGGGATGGCCGGTCCGCGCCGGCCGGGGCGCCACACCTGCTGGATGCACGGCTGGGCGGCTCTGGGGCCTGAGCCCCTGGGCGGACGAGCAAGGTCCCGGAAGTGGGGCGCGCGCAGAGCGGCGCGGGGTGCGGGCCTTTCCTAAACCGCGGTGCAGCAGGGTCAGCCCAGGACGCTGCCCGCGGCGGAGCTGCCCCTGCCGCGGGTCAGGAAGGGCCGGGAGCCCTGGAAGAGGCTCGGCTCCGGCTCGGGGGCGGCCCTCGAGGGGCGGGGCCGGGAACCCCCCTTTCCGGCAGCGGTGGGGCCGGCGGGGCGGAGCTGGTGGGCGGGTGGCGGGCGCTGCCAGGGCAGCGGAGCCGTGGTGGGGGGAGGGGGTGGCCTGGCGCTCCAGCTCGATTTCAGCTTCGGTCTCCACAGTGACCCGCGCCCCTGCGCGCGCGAGAAAACAGGAGGCGAGTTCTGCTTCCCGCGGTCCAGCTTCTTGTGGTCAATAATTATCTTCCTTCCTTTTTAGCTTTTGATACTTTCTAGTGAATTTAAGTTCGTAATGTATTTCTTGACCTTCTATATCAACAGTTGGAATGTATGACTTCTGGCACATTGAGAATTTATAAAAATGTTATTTAATACCCACAACTGTGCTAGCAGCAAGTTAACATGATAAAAAGAAATAGTGAGATAAATCATTTAGTAACGCCAAGTAAGAAAAAAAAAATCAGAAATCAATGGTTTTAATTGTGATTAAATGTTTGAATTCATACAACTCAAAGCAGTTAATGTTTTATTAACTTATATATCTAATTACGTTGTACAAGGTTGGCAAAAATGTTGGCAGTGAAGAGTATGTGTTTAGAATGGTCTGATCCAGTTTCTTGTTCAATGCACACACTGGATTCTCATTATATTCCATAACGTTTATTGACCAGTGTAACAGCATCATGAATTAATGTTAAGAGTCACATATCAGCACTAAAAATAAAAAGGCCAATCACTTAAAAGAGCAGTAGGCCGTTGTCAGCCCAGAAGCTCAAAGGTCAGGATTCTGCCACCTCTTCTACCGCCCCTGGCTGGTCTCCAGATTTGCCTGGTTCCACCTGGAACTCCCCCGGGCTGGACCCAAGGTTAGCCTGACTCAGCCCCTCCCAGGTGAGTGTTTGAGAGTGACTGAATGTCTGATATCCAATTGGAACTGCATTTCATCATGAAATATTTGGTGTGAAATTTTCAAGTATGGAACATCACAGATGGGAAAGTAAAGGATGATGCAGTCAGCAGAGAGGAGCTGAGGCCAGACAACAGCCACACCCACGGGGCACTTCACTTCCCAAATGAGATCTTCTTCAAATTCTTTGCATGTCTATGAACACACCAAATGATAGTGTTACTTTTTGCACGTAAATCCGACGGCTTTTTTCACTTCAATGAGTTCATAAAAATGCAGACACTCTGTGTGAGATTCCTGTTGATGACCTGCCCAGCCAGGGCATTGTCCTGCCATTCCCACCCTCCCACTCTAGGTGATGAAATAAATGGGGACAACACTCCTGTGAAGTGTGGTGTTGAGGTCATGGATGGCATCCCTAACACATTTCTAGGAATATTAGATACGAGGTAGACTACTAGCTACCGTTTTGTTTTGAGCAGATTGTTTCTCAAAAATTCCCACCCAATGATTTTTGTAATATTTTAGTAATTATACTGCACAGGAACTTAACTTTCTTATTTCTGCTGTCCACCAAGCGCTGAGTGTGTTTATGGTAAATGTGGTGACACCCATACCAGAGCTTCCAGAGAGTCTCCACCACATCACGTGTGTGGGTCCTTCTCTACAGTGGATCGCAACTGCTCAGATTCTAACTTGGACCCTAAGACCTTGTTTATGCTGTGAAGGCCTCACTCACTAAGTACAGGGGCCTCTGTCCTACCATGACCCCTGATCCCACATGTGACCATGAGGGTCAGTGACATTAGAGGGGAAGCCGCCTTAGAGACTGGAGATGCTGCCCCAGGGACAACTAAGATGACAACAGATGAAACTGCTGCTGACAACTGCTGACAACTGAGATGAAACCCAGCCATCTTCTCTCTTGGCCGGGAGCTACAGAAATGGAGAACAGCAAAGAGTGGCTGAAAGTTGAGTTACTCCAGTATACACGGAATATCACATGGCACCTCAGAGGTAAAAAGAGCAACAACTAAATCTAAGGGTATATGAAGTTATCTTAATATACATATTATTATTTATTTTATTTAATATTTATTTTATAATTTATTACATTATTAATATATATTTTATAATTATAAGAATATAGAGTAGTATAATGTGAAAATTTAAAATAATTGTCTTGTAAAGAGTAATGAACTCATCTTCCCTATTATATTTTGGTGAGTCTCCCCTTCATTATTCTCCCCACAGCTGACTTCATGGCTTGGCTCCTCAGACTGTATATAATGGGAGTAAAGTTGGGGGTCACCACCATGTAGAACATAGAAATGACCAGGTCAGAGATGGACGGGGTTCCTGTGGTCGGCTTCAGATAAGCAAAGCATCCAGTGGAGAAAACCAGCACCACAACCAGCAGGTGGGGAAGGCACTTGGAGTAGACCTTGGCCTTATCTTCAGTGGATGCAATCTTCCTGACAGCAGAGAAGATGTGGACATAGGAAATGATGATGAAAATAAAACAGCAGATACTCAACAGCGAATTAGTGAGAATGGGGACAAGTTCATTGATTAAATTTCCTGAGCAGGAAATAGCCATTAACTGGGGCATGTCACAGAAGAACTGGAGGACCACGTTGGACCCACATAGGACAAGGAGAAGGTTCCAGCTGTGTTCATCACAGCATAGAGACCCCCACCCAGCCAGGACACAGCTGTCAGCTGCACACACCTGTCCCTGCTCATGATGATGTCATAGTACAGGGGGTGGCAGATGGCTGCATAGCGGTCAAGGCTCATCACCGTGAGCAGGTGCAACTCTGTGGTTGTTGTAAAAACCATCATGAAGACCTGGAGGACACAGCATGGGAACAAGATGGAGCTGCTGTGCCTCAAAGAGTTGGCAGTGGACTTGGGGACCATGGCTGAGATGAGGCAGAGGTCTGTGAAGGACAAACTCCTCAGGAAGAAGTACATGGGGGTGTGGAGGTGCCGGTCCAGGGTGGTGACGAGGACGATGAGCCCGTTCCCCAGCAGGGCGCACAGGTAGACCAGGGAGAAGAGCAGCGGGTGCAAGAAGCCCATGGTCCCTTGGGTGGGGAACCCCAGGAGGACGAATTCTCTCATAGTCGTGAGATTCATCCCCCCAGAGCCATCATCTGTATAAAAAAAATAAAGAGGAAGAAAACATTGTTAAATCTTCTAATATTGAACATAAGTGGGTTGTCAGCATAGGATAATGATTCATTCTATCTCCTTCTAGGTCTCATGGCATCTAGTATCCTCATCTGGGTGTGCTGCTGTGTTCAACTTTCATTTCCATCTCATGTGAAGGGGACATTATCACACTGTCCAAACATGTCCTGAAAATTGGTGAAGACTTGAAGATTTCCATTGACCCTACAGAACTTTAAGAATTACAGTCTCAAACCTCTCAACAAACCCGACTGACTGTACTTCCTGACTGCCCCACTTTTGCTGCTCCCACCTACTGCCCAGGCCCCAGCATCTCCGCCCAGCACACCTCCCAGAGGTTGTCCAGGGCACAGTCCCAGAGGACACGTGACCATGCCCAGTACCCCCCACCCTAGAGACCCTGTCCCTGCTCCTCCAGCACAGCCCTGGTCAGTGACAGGTGTTCAGGGTATGGGGTGTGCAGGTCCCTGTTTTCCTGCTCCCCGGAACCTGACACTGTCCTGGAACTGAATGATCTGAGCTCAGCATCCCCGTGTGGCGTGTCCTGACGCCTCCTCTGTCAGATTCCTGTGGCCTCACTGCTGACTCCTGGTCCGTCCCCTCGTTTCCTTATCTCCCTGCCCCTGACTCCCCACATCTGAGGACTCAGAGACCACGTTTCCCACAGAGTCTCCTCCTGGGTCACACCCACACGTCCCTCCTGCAGGATGGGCTCGTCCACCCCCGGGTTCCTCCCCGGCCCCTCTGTCCCCCACAGACTCATGCACATCTGTGCAGGGAGGAGGCCGCTCTGGGGCTGAGCCGGATGGTCTGTGCGTGTGGCTGTCCCTGCCGGTCCCAGGGACCCGGGTCCCCCGGGTGCAGGTTTGTTCCTCACCCAGGCCCGTGGGTGAGTGGGGACGTCTGGACACGGGGCAGCCCTGCCCACTCCACTTCCCCTCCCCAATGTCATCCTCTCCCCCCTCTGTGGGGTGACGGAGGGGAAGGCCCTGGGGAGGCAGGATTTTTAAGGTCACATAGTAACATAAAATAATTACAACACATTGGTGGAATCTTCCTAATAATTTAATAAAAACAGGAAAATAAATCGTGTAATGAGATGGTCCAAGATGTAGATACCTTTGGACTGATATTGGTAATGATGACAGAAGCTCTGGCATATTCTCTTCCTGTGCAATATCACTAAAGACTCCTGAGTGGTGGAATTGGGAAAAAAAAAAAAAAAAACCCAAGTCCATGTCTGTAAAGAGACATTCTTCATCACAAAGTAATTCCATTAATTGTTGTCTTTTATGTAGTGCCCAGAACAACTCAGTGTGCTGAATGCTCAAATCCAGTTATGAAGCATTAGTTGTCACATATACGATGCACCACAACGTTCTGTTCAATCCTTTGAACACTTTAAATTCCAGGAGAGTATATTTCCTCTCGCTGAGACTCATCCAGCATGATAAGGCAGTGGGACACTGAGAAACTTGTATACCTTCAGAATTTAATAGTTTTCATGATTTATAAAACAAATATTTTATTTACTGTGCTTTCTCAGATCTAAAATGAAGCTTGAAATCTAAAAACAGTCAAATCTGAATGATTTCCATTCGAAAACTGTTTAAGAACAGAATACCTGCAGTCTGGGGGGGGGGGGGATGTTCCCACTGCCGTGTCGAGTCTCTGTCCTGAGGTTGTCCCCATGGCAAGATAGATGGCATCCCGGCCTCTCACTCCATGGCGGGGCTCCTGGGGACACCTCTGAGCACTCACAGGATGTTCCACCCCGTCCTGCACCGCCTCATGGACAGAGCAGGGCCTCAGGGCTGGGCTATTTGAGCTCTGGAGCTGGTGTCCACGTGTTGGACACTGTCCAGATTCCAGCCCTCAGGGACCTTCCTCCAGAGGGAAAGTGCGTGTTTACTTGACTGTGTTAATTGGAGCGTCCTGCAGTGCTTCTCGGGGAGTAAATATCACACTCGGTGTGTAGATGTGATTTGTGTCTGGCTCACGCCTCTATGGAAGTGAATAGACAAATCCTCATTTCCAGGTTCCATTCCCCACCTGTCGTGTCCACCGTGGTGGGCACCATCAGTCATGACAGTGCCCCGAGTCCCTGTCTAGACAGCTGGAGAGTCGCCCGTCACCCACCGTTGCCCTTCACGGAGAGGCCCTGGGGATGGGCATGAGGGGAATGCAGAAAGGCCTGAGGCGGGAGGGAAGGGACAAGGAGAGAGGCAGGAGGGAGCCAAGGGAGGGGAGTGGGGAGGAAAGACAATGGACGTCCAGCAGAAGTGAGTGACCACGGGGGTCACCAGCCCTTCGGGAAGAGAAACTTTACTCATCTCTGAAATTATGTATCCTGCGGTTCTTTTCCACCCCAGCACCTGTCACTGCACTTACATTAGAACTGTTATTAGGTTTGAATAATTTTACTTTTAACCTTAACAAAATGGAGTAGAATATTAGGGTTTCTGCACATGATGTCATGTACTTAGGTTTGCAGCATGACTATCGTGACACATTTGCTAAGAGGCGTTTATCTGTTTGAGTCTATTCTGTAGGGTGTGGGGCAGTGACCTGCTTCATTCTGCTGCGTGTGTCTGTCTGCTTCTCCCAGCACCATTTCCCCACTTTCCCTCTCCAGTGCCTGCTCTGGCTCCTCTGTCGTAGAGTCACTGGCTGTCCTGATGAGGGTGGGTTCCTGGGTCCTCATTATATTCCAGAGTTCTGTCTGTCTGTTTTGGTCCCAGTACCATGCTGCTTTAATTATTAGAGCTTTATTGTATGGACTGAAGTCTGGAGTGAGCTGCCTCCATTCTTCCTTTTTTTGTCAGTGTTGTTTTGGGTGTTCGGGGCCTTTTATGGTTCCACATACATTTCAGTAATTTTTTTTTTTATATCCTTGGAGAATGTCATAGAAGGTCTTATTGGGATTAAGTTGAATCTGTAAATTGCTTTGGGTCAGATGGGCATTTGGTAATGTTGATTCTTCCAAGCCAAGGGCAGGGAATATCTTTCCATTTCTCTGTCTTTTCTATTTCTTTTGACAATGTCTTTCTCTTTTCTTGTATCTTCACCTCCTTTGTTATGTCTACTCCGTGGTACTTAGTCTCGTGATTATAAGTGGGTTTGTTTTCTTAACTTCTCTTCTAGTTCATTATGTGCATATAGAAGGCAATTGATTTTCGTGTGTTGATTTTGTCAGCTTCCAACTACACTGATGTGGCTCATTGACTTAATTTGTTGTTTTCAGTGGAGTCTTTAGTGTTCTTAGTGGATATTATGTTGTACAACTGTTTAAAATGTGCTTAAATGTTTAAATTCATGCGATCTTGAGGCAGTTAATATTTTATTATTTTAAATTTTTATTTATTTTATACACTAGTGGCAAAATGTAGGCAATGAATAGTCTCAGCATATGTTTATAATACCCTGATTCAGGTTCTTAATTCAATACATGTATTGAATTCTCCTTATATCTCGTAACTTTATTGTCATTATGCCCCATAAATTTTATTGACCAGTAAACTATGACAGTATCAAGAATTAATTTTTTTTATCAAGAATTAATTTTAACAAAGTTATTTATCATCAGATAAATAAAAATGCCAATGATTTAAAATAACAGTAGCAAGTTGTCAACCCAGATATTTATGTATCAAGATGATGTCATCTTTTAACCATTGCTGGCTGCCTCCAAATTTGCCATGTGCCTTACGGGACTCGCCTGGGCTGAAGGCAAGGTCAGCCTGATTCCCTCAGAGGGTGACCTGTTTGAGAAACAGTTAAAGGGCCTGATGTCCAATTGAGACTACATTTTATATTGAAATATTTTGGTGTGAAATTTTCAAACCTTGGAAATCACAACGGGAAACCAAAGGTGGATGCAGTCAGCAGAGAGGAGCTGAGGCCAGACAGCAAAGGCACTCAGGGGCTTTTCACTTCCCCAATTTAAACCCTCAAATTCTTTATGTCTTTCTGTCTACACTAAATGATAATATCATTCATGATATGTAAATCTGACGAGTTTTCTTGTTTGAAGAACTCCATATGGAAACGCAAACACTCTGGGTGAGATCCCTGTAATAACGTGCCCAGAAGGACACTGTCATCAAATTCTAAGGCATTCTAGGTAATTAAATAAATGTGGATAATCACACGTGTAAAGTGCGGTGTGATGTGAGTGCCGTTCCTCAACTCTTCCTGGAAATATTAGAATATTGTGCAGTCCACGAGCTATTATTTTGATTTTACCATTATAGTTTCCTAAGTTCCTTTATTGTTTCTTTTTTTTTAAAAAGATTTATTTATTTATACAAGAGCTGGGGTACAGGACAGAGGTGTGGGGGGGTGAGAGCTGGCATGAGTGGTGTGGGGGGTGAGAGCCAGACTGACCGAAATACACTGCTGAGGGAAGCAGCGGGTGAGGCAGGAGAGGTCTGCAGCGCCATGTGGGTAGCTCCCTGGCTGTCTGGGAACTCAACCCATGGTGCAGAGGCTGCGGACAGCTTTACAGCACTGTGCTGTACCCACTGTACCACCAGGGACTCCCCTATTACTGTTTCTTAAAAAACCCTACCCACTATATATTGTCAGTTTTTAGTCATTATACTGCACCTGAAATTAACAGCTTTCAAGTCCCTGTCTTATTTCTGGTGTCCACTGTGCTTGGCGTGTTTATGGTAAATGATGGAGGCACCCACACCAGAGCTTCCAGGAGGGGCTCCACCACGTCACGTGTGGTCCTTATCGACAGAAGTTCATGACTACTCGATTCACTATGAATCTTTGGGCCTTATTTATGCTGTGAAGGCCTCACTCACCAACTAAAGGGGCCTCTATCCTACCCGAGTCCCCTGATCCCACAAGTGACCATGCGGGTCAGTGACATTAGAGGGGAAGCTGCCTTAGAAAGACTGGAGATGCTGCCCCAGTGAGAAAACTTCTGCTGACGACCGAGATGAAACCCAACCATTGCCCCTATCGGCCGGGAGCACAGAAATGGAGAACAGCAAAGAGTGGCTAGAAATTCAAACACCAGTACACACAGAACATCAAAGAACATCTAAGTGTTAACAAGAGAAACAATTAAAGCTATAGGGGTATATGGAGTTATCTTAAATATAACTTAAAAATAAGAATATATCTTTAATTATACAATGGAATTACATGTAACTATACAAATATAAAGGGGAGAATGATGTGAAGATTTAAAATATGTGTCTCATAATGGAGTCATGAAGTCATCTTCTCTATTACATTTTGGTGAGTCTCCCCTTCATCAGTCTCCCAACAGCCGACTTCATGGCTTGGTTTCTCAGACTGTATATGACCGGATTAAAGGTGGGGGGTACCATCGTGTAGAACATAGAAATGACCAGGTCAGACATGGACGGGGTCTCTGAGGTCGGCTTCAGATAAGCAAAGAATCCAGTGGAGACAAACAGCACCACAACCAGAAGGTGGGGCAGGCAGGTGGAGTAGACTTTGGCCTTACCTTCTGTGGATGGGATCTTCCTGACAGCAGAGAAGATGTGGACATAGGAAATGATGATGAAAATGAAATAGCAGGTGCTCAACACCACACTAATGAGAATGGGGACAAGTTTGTTCATTAGATTTCCTGAGCAGGAAATAGCCAATAATTGGGGGACGTCACAGAAGAACTGGTGGACCACGTTGGACCCACAGTAGGACAAGGAGAAGGTTCCAGCTGTGTTCATCACAGCATAGAGACCCCCACCCAGCCAGGACACAGCTGTCAGCTGCACACACCTGTCCCTGCTCATGATGACATCATAGTGCAGGGATTGGCAGATTGCAGCATAGCGGTCAAGGCTCATCACCGTGAGCAGGGTCATCTCTGCACCTGCCGAAAAAACCATCATGAAGACCTGGACGACACAGCCAGGGAAGGAGATGGAGCTGCTGTGCCTCAGAGAGTTGGCAATGGACTTGGGCACCGTGGTTGTGATGAGGCAGAGGTCCGAGAAGGACAGACTCCTCAGGAAGAAGTACATGGGGGTGTGGAGGTGCCGGTCCAGGGTGGTGATGAGGACGATGAGTCCGTTCCCCAGCAGGGCGCACAGGTAGACCAGGGAGAAGAGCAGCGGGTGCAAGAAGCCCATGGTCCCCTGAGTGGGGAACCCCAGGAGGACGAATTCTGTCATGGCCGTGAGATTGGTCACCTCTGGAGACATCATCTGTACTGGGAAAGGAGAAGGAAAGAAAATGTCTAACTTCCAACGTGGAGCATGTATGTTATCATAATAGAGTAATGATTCAATGTATATTCTACATAATTATTCCTTCTAGGTCCTATTGAGTCAAAAATCATCATCTATATAAACTTCATTATTCAGCCCATTTATTTCCACTTCATGTGAATGTGCATGATAACTTTTTACAGAAGACCTAAAAATTGGTGAAAATTTCCATTATCCCCTACAAATCTTGCATAAATTAAAATCTCATATCTCTCAACAAACCCTACTGACAGCCCCTCCCTACTGCTCCAATCTCTCTGCTCCGGCCTCCTGACAGGCCCCAGCACCTCTGCCCAGCGACCTCCCAGAGGTCGTCCAGGGCACAGTCCCAGAGGACACGTGACCATGCCCAGCACCCCCCACCCTAGAGAGCCTGTCTCTGCTCCTCCAGCACAGCCCTGGTCTGGGGAGGCCCCACAGTGACAGGTGTGCAGGGAGATGGGGTGTGAGAGTCCCTGTTTTCCTGCTCCCCAGGACCCGACACTGTCCTGGAACTGAATGATCTGGGCTCAGTGTCCCCGTGCGGCGTGTCCTGACACCTCCTCTGTCAGATTCCTACCCCTGTGGCCTCACTCCTGACTCCTGGTCTGTCCCCTCGTCTCCTCATCTCCCTGCACCTGACTCCCCACATCTGAGGACTCAGAGACCATGTTTCCCACAGAGTCTCCTCCTGGGTCACACCCACACGTCCCTCCTGCAGGATGGGCTCGTCCACCCCCGGGTCTCTCCCCGGCCCCTCTGTCCCCCTCAGACTCATGCACATCTGTACAGGGAGGAGGCCGCTCCAGCGCTGAGCCGGACGGTGTGTGCGTGTGGTTGTCCCGCCAGTCCCAGGGACCCGGTTCCCCTGGGTGCAGGTTTGTTCCTCACCCCAGGCCTGTGCGTGAGTGGTGACGTCTGGACATGGGGCAGCCCTGCCCTCTCCCCTCCTCCCCATCTCATCCTCTCCCCCCTCTGTGGGACGACGGAGGGGCAGCCCCTGGGGAGGGCAGGACTTTTAAGGTCACATGGTAATGTAAAACAATTGCAACACATTGGTAGAAATCTTCCCAGTAATATCATAAAAACAAGGAAATAAATCAGGATATGAGGTGATCCAAGTTGTCGACATCTTTCGAGTATTATGAAACATATATTTATTGATAACAGAAGCTCGACATTTTCTCTTCCTGTGCAGTATCAGTGATAATCCCTGAGTCGTAGAGTTGGGGAAAAATACCCAAGTTCATGTCTGTAAAGAGACCTGAGTCCTCACCCAACTTCTCTTTAATGCCAGAGCCATGAAATAATCAACCATGTTGCTGTAAAATTTGCAGAATTTATATTTGACTCTTAGGTCTGTCATAATATGTAGGCAAAAGGCATAACATTCTGATTTTTAACAATAAGTATTACATTAAATTTCCCCCGGAATTTCTTCATCACAATGTATTTCCATTAGCTGTTGTCTTTTATACCGTGCCCAAAACAACTCAGTGTGCTGAATGCTCAAATGCCAGTTACGAAGCATTAATTGTCACATACAATAAATCTTCTAATATATAAAGGTACTACAAGTCAATCTTTTGAACACTTTAAACTCAAGGAGAGAATATTTCCTCTGATTGAGACTCATCCAGCATGATAAGGCAGTGGGGCACTGAGAAGCTTGTGCATCTTCAGAATTTATTAGTTTTCATGATTTATAAAATGAGTATTTTAATTACCTTGCTTTCTCACATCTAAAATGAAGCTTGCATTCTAAAAACATTCAAGTCTGAATGATTTCCATTCTGAAAACTGCCTAAGACTGAATACTTGCAAATTGTGGAGGAAAGTTCCCGCTGCTGTGTCCATCTGTGTCCTGAGGTTGTCCCCGTGGTGCGGACAGAGGGCGTTCTGGCCTCTCACTCCATGGTCGGGGCTCCTGGGGATGCCTCTGAGCACTCACAGGATGTACCACCACGTCCTGCTGCTGCCTCATGGACAGAGCAGGGCCTCAGGGCTGGGCTATTTGAGCTGTGGAGCTGGTGTCCGCGTGTTGGACACTGTCCAGATTCCAGCCCTCAGGGACCTTCCTCCAGAGGGAAAGTGCATGTTTACTTGACTGTGTTAATTGGAGCGTCTTGCAGTGCTTCTCGGGGAGTAATTATCACACTCGGTGTGTAGATGTGATTTTGTGTCTGGCTCACGCCTCTATGGAAGTGAATAGACAAATCGTCACTTCCAGGTTCCATTCCCCACCTGTCGTGTCCACCATGGTGGGCACCATCAGTCATAACAGTGCCCTGAGTCCCTGTCTAGACAGCTGGACTGTCGCCCGTCACCCACCGTTGCCCTTCACAGAGAGGCCCTGGGGATGGGCGTGAGGGGGATGCAGAAAGGCCTGAGGCCGGAGGGAAGGGACAAGGAGAGAGGCAGAAGGGAGCCAAGGGAGGGGAGTGGGCCGAAAGACAATGGACGTCCAGCAGAAGTGAGTGACCACGGGGATCACCAGCCCTTCAGGAAGAGAAACTTTACTAGTCTCTGAAATTGTGTCTCCTGCGGTTCTTTTCCACCCCAGCACCTGTCACTGCACTTACATTAGAATTGTCCTTTTGTTGGGATAATTTGCTTTTAATCTTTAGGAAATAGTATTTTAGGGTTTCTGCTCATGGTGTTATATACTTTGGTTTGCTGCGTGACGATGGTGACGTCACACATGGAAACAGGTGTTTATTTGTTTGAGTCTATTCTTCTGTAGGGTGTGGGGCAGTGACTGCTTCACTCTGCTGCGTGTGTCTGTCTGCTTCTCCCAGCACCATTTCCCCACTTTCCCTGCTCCAGTGCCTGCTCTGGCTCCTCTGCCGTAGAGTCACTGTCCCTCCTGACGAGGGAGGATTCCTGGGCCTCATTATATTCCAGTGGCCTGTCTGTCTGTTTTTGTCCCAGTGTCATGCTGCTTTAACTTTTAGAGCCTTATTGTATGGACTGGAGTCTGGAGTGAGCTGCCCCCATTCTTCCTCTTTTTGTCAGTGTTGTTTTGGGTGTTCGGGGTCTTTTACATTTCAGTATTTTTTTTTATATCCTTGGAGAATGCCACTGAAGTTCTTATTGGCATTGCATTGAATCTGTAAACTGCTTTGGGTCAGATGGGCATTTGGTAATGTTGATTCTTCCAAACCAAGGGCAGGGAATTTCTTTCCATTTCTCTGTACTTTCTATTTCTTTTTTTTTTTTTTTTTTTTTTTTTTTGGCTGTATTTATAGCATTTCTTTTTTTTTTTTTTTTCAATTATTTTTTTTTTTTATAAATTTTATTGTTATATTCCCCATACAATTGCAGCCCCCCATTCTGACCCCAATCCCTCCCCTCCCGCCCCCGCCCCCCTAAAAGTGTCTCTGGTTCATAGTTTTTTGTTGATTTTGATTTTCACTTTCTTATAGTTATTCATTTTCCTGGTCCCTTATTTAAGTTTTCTAGATTCCTGCTATGAGTGAGACCATCCGGTATTTTTCTTTTTCTTTTTGGCTTATTTCGCTGAGCATGATCCCTTCCAGCGCCATCCATGTTGCAGCAAATTGCATGTGTTTATCTTTTTTGAATGCTGAGTAATATTCCATGGTATATATGTACCACATCTTCTTGATCCAGTCATCTATTTTTGGGCATTTGGGTTGTTTCCAAAGCTTAGCTATTGTAAACAGTGCTGCTATAAACATAGGGGTGCAGGTGCTCTTTGGAATTGATGTTTCTGTGTCCTTTGGGTAAATACCTAGGAGTGGAATTGCTGGGTCATATGGAAGCTCTATGTTTAGTAGGTCCAGAAATCTCCACACAGCTTTCCACAGTGGTTGGACCAGTTTGCACTCCCACCAACAGTGCAGAAGAGTTCCTTTTTCTCCACACCCTCGCCAACATTTGTTATTGCTAGTTTTTTTAATATGTGCCATTCTCACTGGTGTAAGATGGTATCTCATGGTAGTTTTGATTTGCATTTCCCTGATGACAAGTGATGTTGAACATTTTTTCATATGCCTGTTGGCCATTTGCATTTCCTCTTCAGAGAAGTTTCTTTTAAGCTCTTCTGCCCATTTTTTGACTGGATTATTTTCTTTGTTGTTGTTGAGACTCATCAGCTCTTTGCAGATTTTTGTGATCAGTCCTTTATCATTAGTGTTGGGTGCAAAAATGTTCTCCCAGTTGGTGGGGTTTCTCTTTGTTTTTGTTATTGTCTCTTTTGCTGTGCAAAAGCTCTTTAATTTGATATAGTCCCAGCTGTTTATCTTTGCCTTCACTATCACTGCTTTGGGTGATGTGTCTGTAAAGATGTCTTTGATGTGCAAATCACGTAGTGTTTCGCCTATATTTCCTTCTATATATTTTATGGTTTCAGGTCTTATGTCTAGTTCTTTAATCCATTTTGAGTTGATTTTTGTGTATGGTGTGAGGTGGTGGTCAAGCTTCATTCTTTTGCATGTAGCGACCCAGTTTTCCCAGCACCATTTATTGAACAAACTTTCTTTGCTCCAATGCATAGTCTTTGCTCCTTTGTCAAAGATTAGTTGACCATAAACCTGTGGGTTTATTTCTGGATTTTCTATTCGATTCCATTGGTCTGTATGTCTGTTCTTGTTCCAATACCATGCGGTTTTGATGATTATGGCTTTGTAGTATAGTTTGAAGTCTGGGAGTCTGATGCCTCCATTCCCTTCTTTTTTTTTCAGGAGAGCTTTGGCTATTCGGGGTTTTTTGTGATTCCATATGAATTTCATCAATAATTGTTCTATTTCTTTGAAGAATGACATTGAAATTTTGATTGGAATAGCATTGAATCTGTATATTGCTTTTGGAAGGATGGCCATTTTAATAATGTTTATTCTTCCAATCCATGAGCAGGGGAAGTCTCTCCATTTCTTTGTGTCTTCTTCTATTTCTTTTAACAGTGTTTTATAGTTTTCTTTGTATAGGTCCTTTACCTCTTTTGTTAGATTTATTCCCAAATATTTGATTTTTTTTTGTTTCAATAACAAAAGGGATGGTCTTTTTGATTTCTTCTTCTTCAGATTTATTGTTTGTGTATAGGAAGGCTACTGACTTTTGCGTGTTGATTTTGTATCCTGCCACTTTACTGAACTGATTGATGAGTTGAATTAGCTTTTCTGTGGAGTTTTTGGGGTTCTCTATGTATAATATCATATCGTCTGCAAATAGTGATAGTTTGACTTCTTCTTTTCCTATTTGGATTCCTTGGATGTCTTTCTCTTGTCTTATTGCCCTGGCTAGGACTTCCAGTATTATATTGAAAAGCAATGGTGAGAGTGGACATCCTTGTCTTGTTCCAGATCTTAATGGAATTGCTTTCAGCTTTTCACCATTGAGAATGATACTGGCTGTTGGCTTGTCATAGATGGCCTTTATGATGTTGAGGTATGTTCCTTGTATCCCAAGAATTTCAAGGGCTTTTATCATGAATGGGTGTTGCACTTTGTCGAAAGCTTTCTCAGCATCTATTGATATTATCATATGGTTTTTATATGTCTTTTTGTTGATGTGTTGGATAACGTTGATTGATTTTCGGATGTTAAACCATCCTTGTGCCCCTGGAATGAATCCAACTTGGTCGTGGTGAATTATCTTATGGATACATTGTTGGATTCTGATAGCTAAAATTTTATTGAGGATTTTTGCATCAGTGTTCATTAGGGAGATTGGCCTGTAGTTTTCCTTTTTTGTGTTGTCCTTGTTCGGTTTTGGTATTAGTGTAATGTTGGCTTCATAGAACGTGTTTGGTATTGTCCCTTCCTTCTCAATTTTTTGGAAGAGTTTGTGAAGGATAGGCACTAATTCGTCTCTGAATGTTTGGTAGAATTCATTTGTAAATCCATCAGGTCCTGGGCTTTTGTTTTTGGGGAGGTTTTTGATTACCATTTCAATTTCGCTAATTGTAATTGGTCTGTACTTTCTATTTCTTTGGACAATGCCTTACTCTTTTCTTGTATCTTCACCTCCTTTGTTATGTCTACTCTGGGGTACTTAGTCTTGTGATTATGAGTGGGATTGTTTTCTTAACTTCTCTTTTGGCTCAATTTTTGCATATAAGAAGGCAATTGATTTTTGTATGCTGATTTTTTAAGCTTCCAACCACACTGAAGTGGCTTATTGTTTTATTTTTCCAGTGGAATCTCTTGTTTTCTTAGTGTATATTATGTTGTCTACAACAGTTTTAATTGTGCTTAAATGTTTAAATCCATACAACCGAGAGACAGTTAATGTTTTTATTATTTTAAAATTTTAATTATGTTACACAAAACTGACAAATTGTAAGCAATGAATAGTCTCAGTATATGTTAATAATAGTCTGATTCAGCTTCTTCATTCATTTATAACTTTCTTCTCTTGATATCCCATAAATTTTATTGACAGTAAACTATGAGAGTATCAAGAATTAATATTAAGAAAGTTATTTATCATCAGAAAAACTACAATGCCAATGATTTAAAAGAACAGCAACAGGTTGTTAACCCAAATATTGAAAGATGGAGATGCTGCCAGTTTTAACCATTCCTGGCTGCCTCCAAACTGACATTGTGCCCACATGGGCCTCACCTGGGCTGAAGGCAAGGGTCAGCCTGAGTAGCACCCTCAGAGGGTGAATGTCTGAGAATGAGTTAAATGTCTGATATCCAATGGGAGCTACATTTTATCATGAAATATTCTGGTGTGAAATTTTCAAACATTGGACATCACTGATGGGACAGCAAAGGTGGATGCTGTCAGCAGAGAGGAGCTGAGGCCAGACAGCAAGTGACAATCATGGGGCCACTTCACTTCCAAATTTAAATCTCCTTCAAGTTCTTTATGTCTTTGCATCTACACTAAATGATAGTGTTATTTATGATATGTAAATCTGATGAGTTTTCTCTTTTGAACTACTCCCGTGGAATCACAAACACTCTGAAATCCCATAATAATGTGGCCAAAAGGACATTGTCCTCAAATTCCCAGAAATTCTAGGAAATTAAATAAATGGGGATAAACACATGAGGAAAGTGTGGCGTGCTGTTGTGGGTGCCCTTCCTCAACTATCTCTTCAAATACTAGAACATGGTTCAGTCCACTAGCTATTATTTTGTTTTTACCATTATAGCTTCCTAAGTTCCTTTATTGTTTCTTGAAAAACCCTACCCAATGTATTTTAGTAAATTTTTGGTAATTATACTGCACATGAAAGTAATAGCTTTCACAGCCACTGTCTTATTTCTGGTGTCCACCATGCACTGAGTGAGTTTATGGTAAATGTCAGCGGCACCCACGCCAGAGCCTCCGGGGGGGGGTCTCTACCCAATCATGTGTGTGGGTCTTTGTTCACATAAGTTCGTGACTACTGAGATTCCAACTTGGACCAAAGGCCTTATTTATGCTGTGAAGGGGCATAAGTACAGGGGCCTCTGTCCTACCCATGGCCCCTGATCCTACCCGTGACCACGAGGGTCAGTGACATGAAAGGAGAAGCCGCCTTAGAGACTGGAAATGCTGCCCAAGTGAGAGATCTGCTGACCACTGAGATGAAGCCCAACCATCGCCTCTCTTGGCCGGGAGCACAGAATGGAGAACAGCAGGCAGTGGCTGAAGCTCAGTGATCTCCATCATACAGAGAATATCAAAGTGGAACTAAGTTAAAAAGAGGAACAATCAATGCTAATAAGACTATATGAGCAGCAGAATATATGAAGTCATCGTAAATGTATTTTAAAAAAGAGCATATATTTTTAAATTTTACGATGGAATTATATGAACTTAGAAAAACATAAAGGCCAGTATTATGTGAAATTTTAAAATATGTGTCTCATAATGGAGTTATGAAGTCATCTTCTCTATTACATTTTGGTGAGTCTCCCCTTCATCAGTCTGCCCACCGCCGACTTCATGGCTTGGTTCCTCAGACTGTATATGACGGGATTAAAGGTGGGGGGCATCACCGTGTAGAACATAGAAATGACCAGGTCAAACATGGATGGGGTCTCTGAGGTAGGCTTCAGATAAGCAAAGAATGCAGTACAGACAAACAGCACCACAACCAGCAGGTGGGGAAGGCAGGTGGAGTAGACTTTGGCCTTACCTTCTGTGGATGGGATCTTCTTGACAGCAGAGAAGATGTGGACATAGGAAATGACAATGAAAATAAAACAAGAGGAATCCATCACCGCACTAATGAACATGGGGACAAGTTCGTTCATTAAATTTCCTGAGCAGGAAATAGCCATAAGTTGAGGGATGTCACAGAAGAACTGGTGGACCACGTTGGACCCACAGTAGGACAAAGAGAAGGTTCCAGCTGTGTTCATCACAGCCAATAGACAGCCATCCAGCAAGGACACAGCTGTCAGCTGCACACACCTGTCCCTGCTCATGATGACATCATAGTGCAAGGGGTGGCAGATGGCAGCATAGCGGTCAAGGCTCATCACCGTGAGCAGGGTCAGCTCTGCACCTGCTGACAAATCCAGCATAAAGACCTGGAGGACACAGCCCGGGAAGGAGATGGAGCTGCTGTGCCTCAGAGCGTTGGTAATGGACTTGGGGACCGTGGCTGAGATGAGGCAGAGGTCCGTGAAGGACAGACTCCTCAGGAAGAAGTACATGGGGGTGTGGAGGTGCCGGTCCAGGGTGGTGATGAGGACGATGAGTCCATTCCCAAGCAGGGCGCACAGGTAGACCAGGGAGAAGAGCAGCGGGTGCAAGAAGCCCATGGTCCCCTGAGTGGGGAACCCCAGGAGGACGAATTCTGTCACGGCTGTGAGATTCATCCCCCCTGGAGCCGTCATCTGTATAAATGAAAAAGAGGAAAAAAAACATTGTCATATCTTCCAATATTGAACACAAAATGGGTTATTAGCACATAATCATCATGCAATCTATGCTTTATTGTTATCTGAGTAATTCATATTTTATCTCATGTGAATGTGCTATTGATGTATTGTCCAAACATGTGTCCATAAATTCATGAAGAAATGAAAATTTTAAATGACCATGATAAAACCTGCATATCAGGTCTCTCAGTGAACTGAATCGACAGAACACCAGTGCCCAGTCATTCCCAGGCCTGCGGCTCCCTCTCCTGCCCGGGCCCCAGCACCTCCGCCCAGCACACCTCCCAGAGGTTGTCCAGGGCACAGTCCCAGAGGACACGTGACCATGCCCAGCCCCTCCCCACCCCAAAGACCTTGTCCCTACTCCTCCAGCACAGACCTGGTCTGGGGAGGCCCCACAGTGACGGGTGTGCAGGGAGATGAGGTGTGTGAGTCTCTATTTTCCTGCTCCCCAGCACCCGACACTGTCCTGGAACTGAATGATCTGGGCTCAGCATACCTGTGCAGCATGTCCTCTGTCAGATTCCTGCCCCTGTGGCCTCACTCCTGACTCCTGGTCTGTCCCCTCGTCTCCTCATCTCCCTGCACCTGACTCCCCACATCTGAGGACTCAGAGACCATGTTTCCCACAGAGTCTCCTCCTGGGTCACACCCACACGTCCCTCCTGCAGGATGGGCTCGTCCACCCCCGGGTCTCTCTGTGGCCCCTCTGTCCCCCTCAGACTCATGCACATCTGTACAGGGAGGAGGCCGCTCCGGAGCTGAGCCGGACGGTCTGTGCGTGTGGTTGTCCCTGCCGGTCCCAGGGACCCAGGTCCCCCGGGTGCAGGTTTGTTCCTCACCCCAGGCCTGTGCGTGAGTGGGGAAGTCTGGACACGGGGCAACCCTGCCCTCTCTCCTCCCCCCAATCTTACCTCTCGCCCCTCTGTGGGGTGACGGAGGGGCAGGCCCTGGGGAGGCAGGGTCACATAGTAACATAAAATAATTGCAACACATTGGTGGCATCTTCCTAATAATTTAATAAAAACAGGAAAATAAATCAGAATATGAGGTGGTCCAAGATGCAGACATCTTGTGACTGATATGAAACATATTGGTAATGATGACAGAAGCTCTGACATATTCTCTTCCTGTGCCATATCAGTCACGACCCCTGAGTGGTGGAGTTGGGAAAAACCCCAAGTCCATGTCTGTAAAGAGACAGGCGTCCACATCCTTCTTCTCTCTAGTGCCAGAGCCTGAAACGGTGAACAATGTTGCGTAGAAGTGACATAATTTATTTGAGTCTTAGGTCTGTCATAATATGTAGGCAAAGGCACAACATTCTGACAATAAATATTATATTAACTTTCTCCTGGAATTTCTTCATCACGATGTAATTCCATTAATTGTTGTGCTTTTACATAGTACCCAAAACAATTCAGTGTGCTGAATGCTCAAATGCCAGTTATGAAGCATTCATTGTCACATATACGATGCATCACAATCCTTTGAACCCTTTAAATTAAAGGAGAGTATATTTCTTCTCGTTGAGACTCACCCAGCATGATAAGGCAGTGGGGCACTGAGAAACTTGGGCACCCTCAGAATTTATTAGTTTTCATGATTTATAAAATGAGTATTTTAATTACCTTGCTTTCTCACATCTAAAATGAAGCTTGCATTCTAACAACTTTCAAGTCAGAGTGATTTCCATTCTGAAAACTGCCTAAGAACCGAATACCTGCAAATTGCGGGGGAAAGTTCCCGCTGCTGTGTCCATCTGTGTCCTGAGGTTGTCTCCATGGCATGGACAGAGGGTGTCCCGGCCTCTCATTCCATGGTCGGGGCTCCTGGGGACGCCTCTGAGCACTCACAGGATGTTCCACCCTGTCCTGCTGCCGCCTCATGGACAGAGCAGGGCCTCAGGGCTGGGCTATTTGAGCTGTGGAGCTGGTGTCCGCGTGTTGGACACTGTCCAGATTCCAGCCCTCAGGGACCTTCCTCCAGAGGGAAAGTGCATGTTTACTTGACTGTGTTAATTGGAGCATCCTGCAGTGCTTCTCGGGGAGTAATTATCACACTCGGTGTGTAGATGTGATTTTGTGTCTGGCTCATGCCTCTATGGAAGTGAATAGACAAATCCTCATTTCCAGGTTCCATTCCCCACCTGTCGTGTCCGCCGTGGTGGGCACCATCAGTCATAACAATGCCCCGAGTCCCTGTCTAGACAGCTGGACAGTCGCCCGTCACCCACCGTTGCCCTTCACAGAGAGGCCCTGGGGATGGGCGTGAGGGGGATGCGGAAAGGCCTGAGGTGGGAGGGAAGGGACAAGGAGAGAGGCAGGAGGGAGCCAAGGGAGGGGAGTGGGGAGGAAAGACAATGGACGTCCAGCAGAAGTGAGTGACCACGGGGATCACCAGCCCTTCGGGAAGAGAAACTTTACTGGTCTCTGAAATTGTGTCTCCTGCGGTTCTTTTCCACCCCAGCACCTGTCACTGCACTTACATTAGAATTGTCCTTTTGCTGAGATAATTTGCTTTTAATCTTTAGGAAATTTAATGTTTAGGAAATGACACCTGCTCATGGTGTCATATACTTAGGTTTGCTGCACGACGATGGTGACGTCACACATGGAAACAGGCGTTTATCTCTTTGAGTCTATTCTTCTGTAGGGTGTGGGGCAGGACCTGCTTCACTCTGCTGCGTGTGTCTGTCTGCTTTTCCCAGCACCATTTCCCCACTTTCCCTCCTCCAGTGCCTGCTCTGGCTCCTCTGTCGTAGAGTCACTGTCCCTCATCAGGATTGCCTTCAAATTTCTTCTCTTCTGATTAATTTTTTGCACATAGGAAGGCAATTGATGTTCATGTGTTGATTTTGTACTTCTCTCTTTTTTGAAATTTTATTTTTATATTCCCCATACAATTGCAACCCCCTTGTTCATAGTTGTTTGTTGATTTTGATATTTTCTTTCTTATAGTTATTCTTTTTCCTGGTCCCTTATTTAAGTTTTCTAGATTCCTGCTCTGAGTGAGACCATCCGGTATTTTTCTTTTTCTTTCTGGCTTATTTCGCTGAGCATGATCCCTTCCAGCGCCATCCATGTTGCTACAAATTACATATCTTTTTTGAATGCCGAGTTAATAGTCCATGGTGTATATGTACCACATCTTCTTGATCCAGTCATCTATTTTTGGGCATTTGGGTAGTTTCCAAAGCTTAGCTATTGTAAATAGTGCTGCTATAAACATAGGGGTGCAGGTGCTCTTTGGAATTGATGTTTCTGTGTCCTTTGGGTAAATACCTAGGAGTGGAATTGCTGGATCCTATGGAAGCTCTATGTTTAGTAGGTCCAGAAATCTCCACACAGCTCTCCATAGTGGTTGGACCAGTTTGCACTCCCACCAACAGTGCAGGAGAGTTCCTTTTTCTCCACAACCTCGCCAACATTTGTTGTTGCTAGTTTTTTAAATATGTGCCATTCTCACTGGTGTAAGATGGTATCTCATGGGAGTTTTGATTTACATTTCCTGATTACAAGTGATGTCGAACATTTTTTCATATGCCTTTCTTTGTTGGGTTTTGGTATTAATGTAATGTTGGCTTTGTAGAACATATTTGGTAGTATTCCTTCTTTTTCAATTTTTTGAGAGAGTTTGTGTAGGATAAGCAGTAATTCACTGCTGTCTGGGCCTGGGCTTTCGTTTTTGGGGAGTGCTTGGATTACTGCTTCAATTTCGCTGCTCGTAATTGGTCTATTTACTTGTTCTATTTCTTCTTTGTCTAGCTTTGGATGATTATATCGTTCTAGGAATTTGTCCATCTCTTCTTGGTTGCTGAATTTGTTTGCATATTAGTCTTCATAGTAACCTCTGATTTTTCTTTTGATTTCTACTGATTCTGTTGTAATTTCTCCTCTTTCACTTGTAATCCTATTTATATGTGTTTTTTCCTTTGTGAGCCTTGGTAGAGTTTGTCTATTTTGTTTATTTTTTCAAAGAACCAACTTTTGGTTTCATTGATCTTTTGGATTTTTTTTTTAATTTCGAATTCATTTATTTCTGCTTTGATTTTTATTATTTCCTTTCTTCTACTGGATTTAGGTTTTTTTTTGTTGTTCTTTTTCTAGTTCTTTGAGATGTGAGATGAGGTTGTTTCTTTGAGTTCTTTCTTGTTTGTTGATGTGAGCCTGTATTGCTATGTATTTTCCTCTTATAACTGCTTTTGCTGCATCCCATACATTCTGGAAAGTGGTGTCCTCCTTGTCATTCAACTCAAAGTATTTTTTAATTTCTTCTTTGATCCCCTCATTAGTCCAGTGGTCTTCCAGTAGTGTGGATTTCCATCTCCATGAAGTGGGAGGGTTCCTTGTTTTCTTTTTATGATTTATTTCTAGCTCGATGCCTTTATGATTGGAGAAGATAGTTGGAGTGATTTTGATTTTCATGTATTTGTTGATGTTTGTCTTGTGGCCCAGTATGTGATTGATTCTAGAGAATGATCCATGTGCACGTGAGAAAAATGTGTACTCGGACTTTTTTGGGTGCCAGTGTCCTATAGATGTCTGTTAAGTCCATGAGTTCTATGTCTTTATTTAGGGCTCTAGTGTCTTTGTTTATTTTTTGTCTCGTTGATATGTCCATTGGTGAGACTGGGGTGTTGAAATCTCCCACTATATATGTATTTTCTTTAATATCTGCTTTCAGAGCTGATAATAATTGTCTAATATATTTTGGTGCCCCTTCATTTAGTGAGTGTATGTTGATGAGAGTTATATTTTCCTGATGTATTGTGCCTTTGATCATAATGTAGTGTCCATCTATGTCTATTTTTACTTTTTTTAATTTGAAGTCTATAGACTTCTGTTCCTGCCTTCTTTTTTGGTCCATTTGCTTGTAGGATTGTTTTCCAACCTTTTACTTTCAGTCTGTGTTTATCTTTTGTGGTTAAATGTGTTTCCTGGAGACAGCAGAAGGTTGGATTTTGTTTTTTTAATGCAGCCTGCTACTGTGTGTCTTTTTATTGATGAGTTTAATCCATTTACATTTAGAGTTAATATTGATATGTTGGCATCTGTGTTTGCCATTTTGTTTGTCTTTTTTTGTGATTTTATTCCTTGTTTTATTCTGTTCTTATTGTTCATTCCTCTGTTGGCTTTGGCTTTAGGACTTCTTGTAGAATTTTTTGGAGTGGGGGTTAAGTTGTGATGAATTTCTGGAGTTTCTGTTTGTCTGGGAAGGGCCATATTTTTTCTTCATAGAGGAAGGAGAGCTTTGCAGGGTAAAGTATTCTTGGTTGGCATTTGCTGTCATGAAGTTTACTAAATATGTTACTCCACTCTCTTCTTCCCCGTAATGTTTCTTTGGAGAAGTCTGAAGTTAACCTGATTGGTTTTCCCTTATAAGTTCTCTGTTTCTTCCCCCGTGCCAGTTTCATTATTTTTTCCTTGTCTTGGACTCTTGCAAGCTTTACTATTTGGTGTCTTGCTGCAGTTTTCTTTCCGTTATGGTGATTGGGGGTTCTTCTCGCTTCTTATATGTCTATATTCATCTCTTTTTTCATGCTTGGGAAGTTTCCTTCAATTATCTCCTTGAATAATTTCTCAGTTCCTTTGTCTCTCTCCTCACCTTCTGGAATACCTATAACTCTTACATTTCCTCTCTTCATGGAGTCTGATAATTGTCTAAGAGTCTCCTCATTCTGCTTCATTTTCACTTCTCTCCCTTTCTCTTTTGGCCCTTTTTATTTCTGTATCTTCAATAGTACTGATCCATTCTTCCATTTCATCAATTTTGTTTTCATTGCTTTTCCCAGAGTTCTTTATCTCCTCTGGTAATCTTTTAATCTCCTGTGTTTCTTTTCTTTCCTTTTTTAAGGTCTCAATTTTATTCTTCAGTGATTATTTGTCTCAAATCATTTTTTCCTTTTTGTTTTCTTTCTGCTTTTTAATGATGATGATTATCAATTCTCTATCTGATAGGCCAAAAAGTTCTTCCTTGTCATTTTTGAGCTTTGGTAATTGTATTTCTTTTTGTGGTATGTCCTCCTGCTGGCTTGCTTGGTTATTTATATTTTTTCTTCTCCTGTTGTTTGCTTTCTAATTAGTTCTATGCTTTGGGATGTTGTGCCACTGGTGTTGGAGGGCATCTCTTTGGAATGCTCCTTTAGGGTATCAGAAACTGTTTACCAGACTGAGACCAGCACTGGTAGGCAAAAATTCCAGCAGGGTGTTGATGCTGTGTTGCTGGGCTCTGTCCCTTACAGTTCCCTCCCTCTGTATTTACTCAGTTCCAACATGGAATCAGCTAGTTGGTGATTTAGTTCTGGTCACAGGGTGGCACCAGAGGCCTGTACTTGCTGATATGTGCTTTTTCCCAGTGGTTCTCTGAGTTACAGAGGGGGGGGCGGAAGGGAGCACCTCAACACAGGGGCTCTTATTCCAGCCAGGTGCTGTGTCTGCCTGTGTTCACCCTGTGTTGTGCCCACAGCTGTATGGATCCCATGCCCTAAAGTTTGCACTCTAGGTCTCAGTTCCAAGGCTATCAGATCCAAAATGCCGGCTGTCACCCTGTGCAGTGCCCACTGCGGATGGTGTGGCCCACGTTCCAGATCCTGTGCCTAGCTCTCAGTACCAGAATGGGATCTTGCTCCATGCCTTATTTCCTCCCTTACCCCCCTTTGCTTGGCCCACCCTCTCTCAGGGCCTGGGGGTGTTTTTGGGGTCCCTGGTTTCCAACTATAAGGTGTTGGTGATTTTTTTGTGGTCACTAGGTGGCGCCAGAACTCTTTCCTGGTGTTCTTCTTTAACTGTTTTTTACCCCATGGGTCCTGGGGAACTGAATGGGAATGGTGTGGAGAGCCTCAATGGCGTGGGGGTGCTGTGTCTGCCCTGTGCCCCACCGTCGTGGGGATCCCAAGCCCTGAATTTCGTGCCCTGGGTCTCAGTTCCGAAGCCCTCAGGTCCAGGACATGGGCTGTAGCCCAGTTCAGTGTCCACAGAAATGGCGCCTTTTGCACCCCGCTCCCATGTCAGGCACATGGTTTCTGATTACTCAGTGAGGGACATTCACCTCAATGAGGGTCCCCGCGTGTCTCCCAGCAGGCCTAGGTTGCAGGCACCACGACCTGGGCAGCCAGGATTCCCAATCTGCATATGCTCTTTGAGCACTGCTTTTCCGCACAAGCATACCAGCTGGCCTTGGGTTATTTGTAGGTCACCATGGAGTCCTTGTTTTCCTCTAATGGCACCTGGAGCCGATCACTCACCTCCATAGCAATTACTGCACCATTCTCCACAGTTCCATTTCACAGGGTGCAGTGCCTGAAACAGTTCCTTTCCACTCACAGTCCCCCTTGATGCATAGTTTGTTCTTGTTGGTTGTTTTAGTTTTTTTTTCCCTCCTTCTGTTGATGGGAGAGTCCCGACTTTTTGTGGGGGGGAGGGTAGCAGGGGTCTGAGCGATCCTCCCTTTTAGTCCTCTTTTATGGCTACTTTCTTTTTCGGGCAGTTTGCCAGAGTTGCCCGTTTATCTTCGTGTCCCAGTTTTTGCAGGGACCTGCTGTTTTTCCTCCCTATTAACTTTATTTTTTATGGGAGGTCTTACTCGCAACATTTCCTCGCTGCCATGTTCAATTTTGTACTTTTCAAGTATACTGAAGTGGCTTATTTAATTTAATTTGTTTTTCAGTGGAGTCTTTAGAGTTCGCAATGTATATTACCTTGGTGCCCACAACAATTTTCATTGTGCTTACATTTTTAAATTCATAGAATCTTGAGACATTTAATGTTTATTACTTAAATATTTTAATAATAACAACGTTGGCAATGAATATTCTAATAAATGTGTATAATGCTCTGATTCAGGTTATTAATACACATATTAAATTCTCATTATGTCCCACCAGTGAACTATAACAGTATCAAGAATTGATATTAAGAAATTAATTTATCAGAGAAAAGTTAAAAATACCATTCACTTAAAAGAACAGCACCAAGTTGTCATCCCAGATTTCAAATATCCAGATGTTGCCATTTTCTAACCTTTCCTGGCAGCCTCCATATTTACTTTGTGCCACATGGATCTCACCTGAGCAAGGTCAGCCTCCTTGCAAGGTGAACTGTTTGATAATGATTTAAATGTCTGATATCCAGTTGGAACTATATTTTTGTCATGAAATATTTTGGTGTGAAATTTCCAAATATTGGCCATCACAGACGGGAAAGCAAAAGTGGATGCAGTCAGCAGAGAGGAGCTGAGGCCAGACAGCAAGTGACAATCATGGGGGCATTTCACTTCTCAAATTTAAATCTCCTTCAATTCCTTACATGTCTTTACAAGTATACTAAATGATAGTATCATTTCATTGTATGTAAATCTGATGAGTTTTTTTCATTTCAACGTGCTTGTAAAAAATGCAGATATTCTAGGTAAGATTTCTCTTGATGACCTGCCCAGCCAGGGCATTGTCCTGCCATCCCGCTCACTCTAGGGGATGAAATAAATGGGATAACACTTCTGTAAATTGTGGTGTGAGGTCATGGATGGCATTCCTAACACATATCTGGAAATACTAGATACGAGGCAGGCTACTAGCTATCATTTTGTTTTGACCATCATAACTTGTTAAATTCTCTTATTGTATCTCAAAAATTCCTATCCAGTGCATTTTGGAATTATTTTTGTAATTATACTGCACATGAACCTAACTTTCTTATTTCTGGTGTCCACCATGGGTGAGTGTGATTTTGGCAAATGCGGGTGGCGCCCACACCAGACCTTCCAGGTTGTCTCCACCACGTCATGTGTCTGTCCTTATCGACAAAGGTCTTGACTACTCAGATTCTAACTTCAGATCCTCAGGCCTTATTTATGCTATGAAGGCCCCACCTACTAAGTAAAGGGATCTCTGTCCTGCCCGTAGCCCCTGATCCCACCCATGATCAAGAAAACATTAAAGGGGAAGCTGCCTTAGAGACTGGAGATGCTGCCCCCGTGAAAGAACTTCTGCTCATGACTGCGATGAAACCCAACCATCGCCTCTCTTGCCAGGAGCACAGAAATGGAGACTAGCAAAGAGTGTCTGGAAGTTCAGTGACCTGCATTGTACAGAGAATATAAAAAAGCATCTAAGTGTAACAAAGAGGAGCAATCAATGCAAATAGAGTCTACGAGCAGCAGACTATATGAAGTCACTGTAAATATAATTTTAAAATGTGCATATATTTTTAAATTGTGCAATGGAATTATATGTAATTAGACAAATATGAAAGGAGTATATTTCAATAACTTAAAATAAATGTCTTGTCATAGAGTCATGAAGTCATCTTCCCTATTACATTTAGGTGCGTCTCCCCTGCATCAGTCTCCCCAAAGCTGACTTCCTGGCTTGGTTCCTCAGACTGTAAATGACGAGATTAAAGGTGGGGGGCACCAGCGTGTAGAACATAGAAATGACCAGGTCAGACATGGACGGGGTCTCTGAGGTCGGCTTCAGATCAGCAAAGCATCCAGTACAGACAAACAGCACCACAACCAGCAGGTGGGGAAGGCAGGTGGAGTAGACTTTGGCCTTACCTTCTGTGGATGGGATCTTCCTGACAGCAGAGATGATGTGAACATAGGAAATAATGATGAAAGTAAAAAGCAGGAATCCATCACTGCATTAATGAGAATGGAGACAAGTTCGTTCATTAACTTTCCTGAGCAGGAAATAGCCAAAAGTTGGGGGATGTCACAGAAGAACTGGTGGACCACGTTGGACCTGCAGTAGGACAAGGAGAAGGTTCCAGCTGTGTTCATCACAGCATAGAGACCCCCACACAGCCAGGACAAGGCTGTCAGCTGCACACACCTGTCCCTGCTCATGATGATGTCATAGTGTGGGGAGTGGCAGATGGCAGCATAGCAGTCAAGGCTCATCACTGTGAGGAGGGTCATCTCTGCACCTGCTGAAATAACCATCATGAAGAAATGGAGGACACAGCCCGGGAAGGAGATGGAGCTGCTGTGCCTCAGAGAGTTGGCAATGGACTTGGGGACCATGGCTGTGATGAGGCAGAGGTTTGAGAAGGACAGACTCCTCAGGAAGAATTACATGGAGGTGTGGAGGTGCCGGTCCAGGTGGTGATGAAGACGATGAGCCCGTTCCCCAGCAGGGCGCACAGGCAGACCAGGGAGAAGAGCAGCGGGTGCAAGAAGCCCATGGTCCCCTGGGTGGGGAACCCCAGGAGGATGAATTCTGTCATGATGGTGAGATTCATCCCCCCTGGAGCCATCACTGCATGAAAGTCTAGAGGAATAAAACTCCAGGACCATCCGCCAGTGCCTGGCCCACGGTGTCTCTCTGCGGATGACCAGTGCTGTCCTTCCCCACTGACCACTCTCCATGCCCTGTCCAGCGTCTCCCGGCAGGGATCTCAGCTCCTGCTCTGCTTGGCCTCTCAAGCTTGTGACCCGCAGGTGCCACTGTACACGCCGCCTGTGGGAGATGCCGAAGTGCAGAGAGTTCAACTGACCACAGCTCCCTGAGCAGTCTCCTCACATCTCACCATGTCCCGTGCAAGGGCACCCCTGAAACCCTGAGCCCGGTCCATCTTCTGCCGACTGCAAGCCCCAGTCCATATACCTTTCAAGTGCGGGACCTCCAAGAACTCCCAGGAACACGAACTGTCAAGGATGCCCCAAATCTAGCCTGTGGGGTTCCAACGCCCAGTCCCTGCAAAACACTGGCCAGTTGCAGCTCCAGGCACACGTTTTGGACCAAGTGGACACTGATGGCCCCGAGTCTGTTCCTGGTCGGTGCCTACCTCACTCATTAGGGCAGTGGGTGGGTTGTCCCCGCCCCGTGTCGCGTCGCCGTCTGATGACTGTCTGGCCTTCACCCCTGCTCGTAGGCGCTGAGAAGTTGACCTCCCGCTGCTGCCCTCCCGGTCATTGTCCTGCCCCTCCCCTCACCCGAGGAGCTGAGGTGGTTTCTCCTGCAGCTACTTCCCGCAGGGCTCAGGCGTGGCGGCGGACAGGGCGGGAGGGACGGTCCACCCTATGGTGACAGCCACACGCTCGGGGCTCCCAAGCGGCGACTCTGGCCTGGTCCCCGCCAGACAGACCTGCCGCGGAGTCTGCGACATCCCCCTCCTGCGCCCTGGCCTGACGCGTCCTCTCCCGCTGCTCAGGGGCCTCCCCGGGCCGCTGTCCTGTCCCCATGGGCTTCTCGGCAGCCCCGGTAATGAGCCCCCCAGGTCAGGCGCATCAGGGCCTGGGAGGCTCCGCGGGCAGGACCTGGTCCCCCCTCAGCCCCATCACCCCCCTGACCCCGCAGGGATGGGGTGGCCCCGGCTTGAGAGCCAGGACAAGCCCTGTCCACAGGGAGCGGGAAAGTCACCGCCACCCCGAGGCACACCCTGGGCCTGGCAGGTGGACGGGATGTGGGAAGGAGGGGAGGGAGGGCAAGCAAGAAATCCCCCAGGAGCGAGACGGGGAAGCACCTGGGTCTTCTGACATGGGAATTTGTTCGTGTCTCTCAGAATTATTTTATTTAAAAAGGCCGATTATCTCAGCGCCCGGAAATGTAACAACATTTGAACTGTCGTGTCTGATGGAGGCTGGTGTTGACCTTACAATGGGGGTCAGGCCCGCGGCGGCGCTGTCCGGCATGTCCTCGGGGTGGATGTGTCTTGGGCTCTAACACAGCAGAGTAGGGGACCCTCTCCCAGGTGTGGGTCTCCCCGAGTCCTCACAGGCCCCCCAGGTCTGGGTCACAGACAACAAATGAGCTCATGGGCGGGCACGCTGGGGACTCGTCCCCTGCACGCGCAGGAGGGAAGGCGGAGGCCGGAGCAAGCGTGAGGGACCCGCCCTGATGAGCAGTCCCAGAAGCTGCAGCCCCACAAACTGATGGTGATTCTGGAGTTTCTTGCAGACAATGAGGGGAGGGCCTCACCCCCACAGGCCCTGTCAATGGAAACAGATGCCCCTGCCCCTCTATTCTGGCCGGCACACAGCCCAGCCAGGGATTCGTGTCCATTGGCCCCGGTCCCGTTCGGGCTCTGGTGTCCTGCACCTCAGGGACACAGGTGACACCCATCACGTGGGCTCGTGGGCTGTGGCTTGGAACACCCAGGGGTTCTCGTGCATGGGCAGAGGACAGGGAGGGTCAGCATGGGGGAACCCAGGAATCAAGATCAAATCCCCATGTCCCTGGAGGTAGCCCACGTGGGCAGAGCCCACAGCAATAGTCCGCAGACCAGGCTGGACAGCACCAGATGCCGGGCCAGACGTGGCTGGACCATCGAGAGTTCTCAAGGAGGCCAGACACAGGCACCAGCCACCAGGAAATAGGTAGGTGAGCACCCGGCCCCGCAGGCGGTGACAGCAACACCAGTGTTCCAGCTCTTGGGGTGTTCGCGCCCGCCAACTGCAAACAGTTGGCAGAGACCAGGCTGAGGCCCAGGCGCTCTTTGCAGGAGATGCCAGAGGCAGGGCCTGAGGCAGGTGCAGGAGCAGGGTCTCTGTGGAGGTCTCCGGGGGTCTTCAAGTCTATAGAGGTCCTGAAGCCATGACAACTCTGTCTGGGGAGGGTGTGCAGCCATCAGCTCTTGCTTCTCTTCTGAAGCTGCCACGTGCATCCTCTTCTGAAGCCAATTTATCTGTCCGAGCTGGCGCCTGCACGGCTTATATCCTCTCATGGTCCCGCCTTCAAGCCTGATGGATCATTTCCAGTGCTCGCCTTTGTTGTTGTTGGTGAAGCACCCATCGGATGCTCCATGTTCAGTGCTCAGGGGTTCCAGCCCTGCATGCAGCTGGTGAGAGCTCAGCCCTGTGGGTTCTGGAGGGCACTGCCCATTGGGTTCATTTACAATCCTGGCACCTTGTTCCCAAGTGAAACCCCAGCCCCTGCCCAGACCCAAACTGCCCTGAGCTCGGGGCAGGCTCTTGGGCCATTTGCTCAGGGGAGGCGCGGCCAGAGCCAGTTTCAGTGGGCCTGACGCTGCCTGCCCTGAGCACTTCAGGGTATCTGGGCCGGATGCAGGGGCCTCACTGCCGAGCTGAGACATGGGTCCAGCAGCTGCGTCTGGGTTCGGAGGCACCATGATGACAGGGAGTGCCCTGGGCCTGCTCTCCTGTGGCTCATGCCAGGCTGGGTACAGCTGCACTTCAGCCCCAGGGCTAGTGCCCCAGCCAAGCCTACATTCCCTGGGCTCCTCCTGTGGGCAAGGCCCCTGGAACACTGAGACTGGGCAGAGGGAAACTGAGGACTCACGAGGCTGAGGAGACTCTAGTGACTCAAGGCCAGCTCTGAGGTCTGTTGGTGGCGTGACCTCGGGGGACCCCCTCCAGCAGCAGGAGGCACAGAGCTTTGCCCTTTGTCTTCTGCCAGATCTGCTTCCTCCTGCTTCTGCCCACGGTGCTGTCCCTGAGGTGCAGGTCACTGTCCTCCTGCACTGCACGTGTCTGGGAGTCCACCTGCCCCCAGCTGAGGCCTCGTCACTTTCTCTTCCTCCACCCTTCAGTGTGGAACGGACAGTGTCCCCCTCGCTGGGCACTCCCGGTGGGCACGGACGCATCACTCTCCCTGCCTCCTCCGCAGTGGCCGGTTGTTTTGAGTTCGTTCCCTGAGGACATCGCCCGCCACCCCCTCTGTTGTGTCCTTGACCGAGCGACCGGCCCTGTGAGTGGGCACCATGGGGACTGCACTGGCCACTGGGGGACGGCGACCTCTGCGGCTCATTCTCCAATCCCAGCTGAGGTTTGGTCTGAGGATGGTCACTGTGGCGTCACCCTCCTGCTGGGCACCTGTCTCGGCCCTGGTGCTTCTGTCTTCACTTTTCCCAGGCACCGCATGCACTCTGAGTCATGGACATCAGCTGGCACCTTTGGGAACAAACACATCGACTCCTGACGGGGTGCTGGAACAAGTCCCTCTGCCCTGGGTAAGGCACCTCGGGGTCCAGGAGCTGGAGACCTCACCCTGGTCTCGGCCAAGCCTCCGTCTCAGGACCCCAGGGCCAGGCCCGAGCAAACAGCCGTCCAGGGAGAGCGGCCAGGCCCACTGCACTCGGGAGGAAGAAAATATTAACGTTGTCTGCTCGAGTGTGAGCAAGTTTCTCCTTGATGGACGTGAAAGTGTGGGGAAATGCAGTTTAGGGTTCCACATGTTCTGCCTTTGAAATCATCTCCTTTATGCTTTTAAATACACCCCACAGTCTCTTTTCATACAAGATAAAGCAAAAACTTTTTCCATTTTGTCTCATTTGTTGTTTGTGTGACAGAGGAACAATCTGTCAGCTGCTCTGAGGAGACAGGGGCAGGGACAAGGCCCACCCGGGTCTGTGAAGGCCACGCTGAGGGGCTGCGGGTGGCGACCCTCACTTCCCCGACACGCCGTGGGTGCCACGGAGCTTGGTGTGTGGTGGGGCCTGGGGTCAGGGCAAACAGCAAAAGCAAAAGTTGGACTGAGTGCAAAAATTTGCTCTTTACCAGACAGAACAGGGGAGGAGAGTAGGAGTGTGGACAGAGGGGCCGGGCACTGCAGGGCATTTAGTAGATTCTGAGTGGACACTGGTGCATGTGGGGGAGTGAAAAGTGACCCACAGTGAAAACAGTAAAAAGTCTAAATGAGTCTTCTCCTTTGATAAGAACAAATAACAAATTCAGGTGAATCTGGGATGAAACACTCATGGTAAACATCCCTTCTCAACAGACACTTACTGGATTTATTCAAGGAAAAATAGAAAATACATCCACAGGAATCTGACCAGGGAAAGACGTCATATCCCGAGGGGATGGGGACTGTGACCTCATACTATCATTGAAATGAGTATTACTTTGAGTGACTTTCTAGTGCAGGTTTCATTCTGAAATTTGAATGGACGAGTCATATCTTGTGATTAACTACATTTTATTATCATAAATAGTTTCATGGATAAAATGTGCTCATCGGTCAGGAGAGTTTGGAGACACAGTGACCTGCTCCCGGAGAGGAGGAACGTCACCCCCAGCTCACGTTCTCAGTGTTAGGATGACAAGAGTGATATCTTCCGACATACAGTACAGACGTGTAGAATTATAAAAAAAAATTGCAAATATGCCATGCTTTAGTTTACATAATAAAATAATAATATAGTTCCCAAGTAGAATAAAAGTGCACTTTAGTTTAATCTACAAGAAGTTGGAGATGAATACCTTGTATAGAATTAAGATAGAAATTGGAAAACTAAGGAACCTAAAAATGAACACAGCAAATTAAAAATTATAAATTTTTAACTAGAAGTGTAGTTCTTCAAAGATAATTCATATAACTTTACTTTTGAAAACACCACATCGAGATTGTGCAGTCACATTGGCATCAAAACAGGCATCACAGAAATTAATATTCCCTCAATTCCAGTTTTCAGTCATAGATTCCTACTAACCAAGGAAGCTTCCATCCTTCCACCTCTGGCAGAGTAAAGTGTGGTTTCCCTTGTCCTTTGAGCAGGAACAGGAACTTCTCCTAGAGGAAGATGCCCCGTGAGGAATTGTGAAGGATGGGGGGCCTCACTCTCTCTCTCCCCTGCCATCAACGAGGACAAGGCCCTTGGTGGAGACATACACAGGCTGTGGGAACCGAGCCCCAGGACTGGGGTCCCGTGGCTGTGTGGTCCTGAGGACAGACCCCTTTACCACTGCTTCATGTTATGTAAATATTGGTGAATGTGAGTTCTAGAACATTCTTTCTACACCAAATACAAGTTTTTAACCACGAGATGGATTCAGTTTATGAACATCACACAGGGAGGGCTTAGGGGAAGGATTGCAGTATTTAGGAAACAGGAGTATAGTGAGGGTTATGAGAATATGAATTTGTGACAAGAGAATAATCCTAATGCAAGAAATCTATGCTAATAAATGATGACATGTAAGAGTTAGGGGGGAAAACCTGAATTAATGAGGGGCTATAAATTTAGGTTGTGGTATCTCACATCTTGGAGTATTGGCCTTTCATCAGTCTCCCCACAGCCGTCTTCAAGGCTTGGCTCCTCAGACTGTATATGACGGGATTAAAGGTGGGGGGCACCATCGTGTAGAACATAGAAATGACCAGGTCAGACATGGATGGAGTGTCTGAAATCGGCTTCAGATAAACAAAGAATCCAGTACAGAGAAATTACATCACAACCAGCAGGTGGGCAAAGCAGGTGGAGTAGACTTTGGCCTTACCTTCTGTGGATGGGATCTTCCTGACAGCAGAGAAGATGTGGACATAGGAAATGACAATGAAAATAAAGCAGCAGATACTCCAGACCACACTAATGAGAATGGGGACAAGTTTGTTCATTAAATTTCCTGAGCAGGAAATAGCCAATAACTGGGGGACGTCACAGAAGAACTGGTGGACCACGTTGGACCCACAGTAGGACAAGGAGAAGGTTCCAGCTGTGCGCATCAAAGAGATGACACCCTCACCCAGCCAGGACACAGCTGTCAGCTGTACGCACCTGTCCCTGCTCATGATGATGTCACAGTGCAGGGGGTGGCAGATTGCAGCATAGCGGTCAAGGCTCATCACTGTGAGGAGGCTCATCTCTGCACCTGCTGACATAACCACCGTGAAGACCTGGAGGACACAGCCCGGGAAGGAGATGGAGCTGCTGTGCCTCAGAGAGTTGGCAATGGACTTGGGGACTGTGGCTGAGATGAGGCAGAGATGGACAGAATCCTCAGGAAGAAGTACATGGGGGTGTGGAGGTGCCGGTCCAGGGTGGTGATGAGGACGATGAGCCCGTTCCCCAGCAGGGCGTACAGGTAGACCAGGGAGAAGAGCAGCGGGTGCAAGAAGCTCATGGTCCCCTGGGTGGGGAACCCCAAGAGGACGAATTCTGTCACGGCCTTGAGATTGGTCACCCCTTGAGTCATCATCTGCATAAAATTATCGAGCAGAATACAACATGAGTGAAGCCTTCCAGTCTGAGTCTAGATGACACCGACAAGGACAGTCACAGGCATGTCCCAGCAGTCACTCTCAGGGTGTGGAGTGGAGAGGCTCCTCATGGGATTCTGCTCTAGTTGATCTCATAGCCTGACTGACAGCCCCTCCCCACTGCCCCAATCTTGCTCTCCCACCTCCTGCCCAGGCCCCAGTGTCTCAGCCCAGCACACCTCCCAGAGGTTGTCCAGGGAACAGTCCCAGAGGACACGTGACCATACCCAGCCCCTCCCCACCCTAGAGAGCCTGTACCTGCTCCTCTAGAACAACCCTGGTCTGGGGAGGCCCCACAATGACGGGTGTGCAGGGAGATGGGGTGTGCGGGTTTCTGTTTTCCTGTTCCCCAGGACCCGACACTGTCCCGGAACTGAATTATCTGGGCTCAGCGTCCCCGTGCAGCGTGTCCTGACACCTCCTCTGTCAGATTCCTGCCCCTGTGGCCTCATTGCTGACTCCTGGTCCATCCCCTCATCTCCTCATCTCCCTGCCCCTGACTCCCCACATCTGAGGACTCAGAGACCACGTTTCCCACAGTCTCCTCCTGGGTCACACCCACACGTCCCTCCTGCAGGATGGGCTCGTCCACCCCCAGGTCCCTCCCCGGCCCCTCTGTCCCCCTCAGACTCATGCACATCTGTGCAGAGAGGAGGCCACTCCGGCGCTGAGCCAGACGGTCTGTGCGTGTGGCTGTCCCTGACAGTCCCAGGGACCTGGGTCCCCCGGGTGCAGGTTTGTTCCTCACCCCAGGCCCGTGCGTGAGTGGGGACGTCTGGACATAGGGCAGCCCTGCCCACTCTCCTCCCCTCAATCTCATCCTCCCCCATGCCCCCATGTGATGACGTGCTGCAGGAGGCCTTGTTGCTCTAGCCAGATAGGATACTGACAAGCAGCAAAGAGAAAGGGCCTTACACCGTGGGGCTGAAGATCTGGCATCCCTTTGCTTTTTGTTCTTGGTCATAGAGAGAGAAAAATTTATCAAAAAGTATATTAGGCAATAAATTATATGTATCAGCATATTGTAAGTAAATAGCATGAAAAATTGTTTGTTTAGAAATTAGTTGTTGGGCAGTTTGGCCCACTTGACAATGGGAGATGGTTTATTAAACATGCCTGACAAGCATTACAATACAATAATTATAATAGGTCCTTCTATTTTGTTTTCTCTTGAAGTTTCTTGGAAAAGTTTTTAATATAAAGCTATTTGAGTTAAGGAATTTCTAGGTAGAAAAAGTTCTGATAGCTAAGCAACAGCTGGTCTCCGGCTGAAGGTCATGTGAATAAAATAGTCCTTTGATGCTTAGGCTTTAGCTGATAGGGATGCACTGGCGGTTACTCACTGTTTTAAATAATTGTCTAAATGAAAAAATAAGTAGCTTTAATGTTAGGTCTGGTTTATTATCTATTAACCTTGAAAGCTGCCATCTAGCTGAGACCTGTAGGGGCCAGTAGTCTATGGGAAACATAATATACTAATTGTTTTTGCTTTACACATGATAATGTATTTCCTTATTATTATTACTAATAATGAATAAAAAAAGACCTGCTGAGTCTCTCGGCAGAAGATACTAGCACCTCAGCAAGTGTCAGTGTCTCCTCATTCTACCTCATCCCCTTCCCCTCAGCCCCTAAGTTTCAGATCATTCGTATTCGCCTTTCAGGAACCTCTGACACGACATTTTGCCTGAGGCTGGTCCCTGGCAATGACGGATGGGAGGCCCTGGTGAGGCAGGATTTTTAGGGGAATGTGGTGATATATAATTATTGTATGAGACTAGAGGAACAATTTTTGCTATTGTAATGGAAACAAGAAAATAAATTCAGAACCTGCTGTTTTGTGCCCTCTGCCAAAACCTTTTCAGTGACTTAAAATAATATTTATATTGATAATACTATTTTTTATATAGCTGTGTTGCTGTGTGGAGTCACGTAAAATGTTCACATCCATGATATCCTGATTTCTACATGTGACCTTCACTTCAGTGTGAAGGAAAAAAAGATCAATATTTATCGCCTCAAAAGTTTATGAATTTCTGTGACTCATGATTGTGTTGTATTCTGGGGATGAACATGTGAAGCTTTCCCTTTTAAACTAGTGTGAATTTTAACTTCTTCTTAAGATTTTTCCTCACTGTTCCTAAATAGCTCTCGTACGTGTGATATTCAACATGTAATGCACTTTCATCTCAATGTTCTCAATGCCGAAATATCATGGCTATGAACAATAATTGTCAGATAGACCATAATTAAAATATTATATGACCACAAATATATTAAAAACCTAAGCTGCAGAACTCCTTTAGTTGAAGAAAAGTAAAAAAATATTTTCCCTCTTTGAAATTCATCCCAGAAAATATGGCACTGTGAAATTGAACTGTGCAGTTTTAAATATTAGCTTTCATTTATAAGATGAATATATTAACTACTGAGACTCTGAAATGCAAAATGCATTGTGAAATGATACTGGGTTGTAAAACATGTTACCTCAAAAGAGAAAAAATAAAATTCCCTTTTGTAGACAAAAAAATAAGGTCAGTTGTTCATATTGAAATGCTAACACTTTGAAATGCAGTTCAATGGAATATATATTTATACTGAATATAAAACATTTAATTAAAGGGGAACTTCTCCACCTTATTTGACAAATGCGTCCAGTCTGCCGTGACATGCCTGTGGGCCCAGAAGTGGCTTCCCACAAAACTTACCCTCACAGAGACGGGAGGAAATGCAAACCTCTCTCGATGGCCCGGTCACCCGCCTCCCTCTGCGGTGCTGGCCTCTGACATCTGGGGTCCAGGCCTCCGGCTCACTGACTCCACAGACAGGCCACATGGCTCGCTCTCTCCGTCACCGCCACTCCCCCCCATCCAGGCCCTGACACCGTCCCCAGCTCCCCTTCCTCAGGGACCTCACCCGAGGGGCCCGGGTGTTCCTTGTCCCCATGTACTTCTCAGCGGTGTCCCTGATAATGAGCCTCCTGAGTCAGTGGTGCTATCAGGGGGTCCGAGGGGACTCTGTGAGCAGGACCTGGACCCCCTCATCCCCATCAGCCTCCCCTGATCGCCGCGGGGATCTGGGTATGGCCCCGTCAGAGCCACAGATGAGCCCCGTCCATAGGGAGCTGGAAAGTCACCGCCACCCCCTGTGCATCCTCCTGGGGTCCCGGGGGGGGGCAGGAGGAGGGAATAGACAGGAAGAAAGGAGCACAGGGAGGAACGCCGGGGAGAGACAGGAAGGGCAGCAGAACCGGAGGGCAGCAGGATGGAGCCGGCGCCTGGGACCAGGAATGTTCCTGTCACTGTAGAAACCCTGTGTCACCCCCACGCTGCCGCCTCAGCGCCACCTGCGCCTGAGCCGAGCTGTGCCTGGCGGGTGTGTCTCCCCTTGGCCAGCGCAGCCTGCATGTGTGCCCCGGGGTGGCCGTCGCTGGGCTCTCCCTGGGCTGGTGTCACGTCGGGTCCTGCGTGCATCTGGACGGGGCTTATTTGTGGTTCCCGTCGTGGGACATGCCCAGGAGTTGTCCAGACACTGGAGATACTTGTTAGCCTGGATGGTGACAGGCCCCGTGGGTGGTGTCGTGACCATCGGCACCGCGTCCTGCGTGGTCACCGAGGGCCAGTAAGAAAGGACCTTGTCAAGGGTGGGTCCTGAACCCCAGTGAGCCCTGAGCTGTAGTGACCACTGCAGCCCCAAACTCTGAACCCCAGTGACTTCTGCACTCCAAAGATCTCAGAAACCCAGTGGCCCCGGAACCCCGGTGGCACCTGAGCCCCAGTGACATCACAACCCCAGTGACCCCTGCACCCCAATGACCCCTGAACCCCAGTGACCCCTGGACTCCAGTGACCCCAGAACCCCAGCGACACTGGAGGCCCCGTGGCTTCAGAACCTCTCCTGAGAGTGAGCACGCGTGCACTGTGCATTAAGGCCACAGCTGAATATTAATGAATTTGTAAAATCTTGGGTTCTCTTGCAAAATAATTCCGCAAGTGTCATATGTGCTCATTTGGTTTGGGAAAAGATTTATTTAGTGGAGACCATTACCGGAATGTTTTAATCCACGTGGAATGAGAAGATATCTGAGTACAAAGCTGGTGACTTCATATGAGTTAAAATGCAAACTAAAGACTGAGGTACATGGGAAAACAAAACTGGCAACAGGACTCTGAGCCCAAGCGGGGAGGGTGTTCATGTCTGGGCTGGAGAACCCTGCTGCGGCGGCCAGGGGAGGCAGAGGCGTCTTGATGGAGACGAGCCTGCATGCAAAGGGCCCAGGTCCCAGAGGACATGCCTGAGGCAGACCATGGGGCTGCTCGGCGTGGGAGGAGACGAGCTGTCAGCAGCAGGGGCAGAGGAGCTAGGGAGGCTCAGAGGCCTGGATGGTCGTGTGTCCAGCTCTTCCCACTCCATGACATCCTGCTACAACAAAACTACCAAGACAATCAAAAGGCCGGGGTGGGGGATTGGGGGAGAAATGGGGAGCAGAGAGCTCTGTGGGCCTCCTGTAATATTAGGATGCCTACTAAGGCCAAGTGGGGTTGTCTAAACCCACAGAGCGTGGCACCCCGAGAGGGCGCTGAGAGTGACGTGTGCGGGGCCCTAAGACGTGCCAGTGCAGGAATGTGCTTGATTCCTCTGAAAACTTAATTTTCAAAATTCTGGCTTCTCTGACACCCAGACAGACAGACACAGGGCCTGCAGCGCGCGGCTACTTCACCCTCCTATTGCTCCCTCTGGCCCTGAACACTTTCTGGAACGGCCCTCAGTGACCACGTGACCTGCTCCTCAGGACGGTGCCCGCTGCGCCTGTGGGCTGCTCAGTGGCAGCCTCCTGCAGTAAATCTCAGCGAGTGGTTGACGTGCGGGGCCTTCCCAGCTTCCTATCACCGCTGCGCTCTTTCCTGCGGGCAGGTCTGCAGTGGGCCCCAGTTTCCTGGGGGCTGCTTCATTCATCCCAGGTTGAGGCCAGACCCTCCCGTGGCACCGCCTCACAAAACTTACAGTGTCCTGTGTCCGAAATGGGGTTGTGAGGTCACCAGAGGCCGAGACCAGGGGGTGGGACAGAATGGTGGGAGACTCAGAGGTGGCCCAGCAGGAGGGCACGGCCAGTGACGGGTGACCCCTGCACCCCTATGACCGCCTCCCAGATGACGTCAGCTTTGGATTTGAAGACGAGAAGTTGGTGCCTCCAGCTTCATCCTTTCTCAGGATTTCCTTGACCGGCCCAGGGTTGTGCTTCTGTGACGTTTTCAAATTACCTATTCTGGATCTGTGAAAGGGCTCAGAATTCTCACAGGGTGTGCTGTGAATTGGTAGATGGCTCTTGGCCTTTTGACACTTTCTTCTGATTCATAAACTTGGGGTCTCTTTCCATGCAGTGTATCTTCTTCAATTTTATTTGTTGGTGTCTATAGTTTTTAGCATGTAGATTTTCTACCCCTTTGGTTAAACATCTCCCTCAATATGTACTCTTTTTGAGGTTTGTCCAAATGGAATTGCTTTCTTTCTTTTTGGATCATTAGTATAGAAACATAACTATTTTTTGTAAATTGGTTTTGTATCCCGTAACCTTCCTGAGTTTATCAGTTGTGATTGTCTTTGGAGGGAGTTTCTTGGGCAGCCTATAAAAGGCTATTCTGTTTCCAAAGAGACATAATTTTAATTCTTCTTTTCTGATGTTGTATTCCTTTTATTTATTTTTTTTTTCTTGCCTTATTGGCCTTCCAGTAAGATACACCATGGGGAAATAACAGTCTCTTCAATAAGTGGAAAAACTGTGACCTCACCTTTTCACATTATTGAACGGCTTTTCCTTCCCTCCCAGCCAAAAAATCATCTATCTACTTATTTTTCTCAAAGATGTTCCTTATTACAAAAAGGCCATTTCCCTTGTCAGTCCTTATCCGGCTGCGATCCCAGCTCTATTAACACAGGCCTCTGCGAGCAGGACACAGAATGGCTCCTCGCTCAGTCAGAGCAATTTCAGATTGTTGTCCAGGATTATGTCGGCTCATGCTTCTCTTCCACCCCACCCGATAAACGCATTCAATCCCCACAGCTTCTCCCTCGTCATTCCTTCAATGCCGTGGTCAGTTCTCCCATCCCCAGGCTCTCCTGACCCTCGTGGACGGCGCCTCCGCCCCAGGCCGCCAGGGCAGGGTCCGGCGCCCAGGCTGCTGCCCCGCGGCCGACTGCCCGCCCGCGCCTTCCCCTTCGGCCCCACGCGCTGAACAAGCAGCTGCTATTTTGGCTCTTTCTTCATTTCCTTCACAGTCACTTAATATCATTTCGGACTCCTCATCTGTAACCTCCCAGTACGAGACGTCCCCTCTGCTCTGCTTAACACTGACATTGATGAAGCCCCGTTAGGGCTTTTATCTCTTTACAAACTTTGCTTCGTCACCGTGTCCATCCCCTTCTTATTGCTCACATTCGCGTCATTCCGGCCTCCCAGGCCCCTGTCTGGGGTGATGACAGGGCTGATGCAGCCCTGAGGTGTGGAACGTGTTTGCAGAGCCTATACCTTGCCATTCCTTCTGTCACCAAGGAGCTCGCAGTCGAGCAAAACATGGAACATCCCCCCGCACAAGCACGGGGCATTGTTAGCGCTCGCCTGTTGGTCAGTGCCCCGGCCCTACTTTTCCCTCGGCTGTTAACCTGCGGGCCCCTCAAACCACTGACTTACGGCAGGTGGATGTCACCCCCTTCCATTCTCTTGGTCACTTATCTTGTCTCCATGCCACAGTAGATACCTTTTCAGGATTTCTATGGGCCACGGCTCAGCCCAGTGAACGTTCTTCTCATGTTATTCGTCATCTCTACTTGGCATTTGCAGTAATGGGCCGGCTTCCCCGTATTCAAACTGATAATGGCCCAGCTTATACTTCTAAATCTCTTACTACCTTTTTATCTCAGTGGCACGTTCACCACACTGCCGGGATTCCTTATAACCCCACAGGTCAAGCTATTGTGGAACGAGCTAATGGACTTCTTAAACTTTTCCTTACAAAACAAAAGGGGGAATGATCCTTCCCTCATGCTCAACTTTTGAAAGCTCTATTCACATCAAATCATCTACAGTATAGAGGCACAGATCGGAACCTAGTCACTCCAGTTACACTCCATTTCTCCACATCTAAAAAAAATGATCATAAACCTTTAGAGTTATACAAACAGTTGCCTAATCCTCACTGGTTAGGCCCAGATCCTTTACTCTCCTGGGGAGAGGGTATGCAGCAGTTATGTCTCCACAGGGTGTCCAGTGGATTCCTGCCCGGTGCGTTAAACCTTACCATGATTCGGCACAACCCCACGAACAATCTGATCCCAAACATGCAGAATTTGAGACTCACCTTTCCATCGATGGAGAACCAGTCTTCAAAAAGTAAGCACAAAAATCCTGATTCTCCGGCCCTAATGGGGAGATGTCAAATGCAACTTTGCTGAAGTTTGCACCTCCCGCCCCTATTTGTTTGCTTATCTCCTCCTCTGCCCTTATGCTCACAGGATAATATTTCTTTTCCAAAAGATACTACAGTCACTTCATGTATTGATTCTTCAGTTTTATCTGAACATTCAATTTTCTTTATTAAACAACATATGCATGCAGGGATTCCAGTCAATCTGACCCGTCCATGGGACGGTGGCTCCCCTTTAAATCTATTAGTTCAGGCTTTAGACCGAGTCTGCCGTGTGCAATGCTTTTTAGGCACATTGATTGCTGGGATCATGTTCTTAGTCTCCTTGGCTGCTACTGCAGCAATGGCATCTACTGCATTGGCCAAATCATTACAAACTGCCAGTGAGGTACATCAATACTACTCAGGACTTGCTGGAACAGGCACACATTGACCAGCAGATTTGAACTAGATTAGATGCTCTTGAATCAGCAGTGCTATGGCTTGGTGAACATCAACAAGCCTTATGGACTTGTTCTCTTCTGAGATGTGATTCTGGATTTACCTGATTATGTGTCACTAATTATACTGCTAAAAATTTAGCTTCATATTCCTGGGATATTCATGAAAAGGATTTGTTACAAGCTTTCCACTCTCCACTGGCTTCCTCTGCTGATGATGTGCAAGAATGATTGTCAATCCAGTTGGACCAGTTTAAAAGGCAAACATCTCAAGAAACCATTGATGGCCTTTTGGCTTTTTCATCCCTTGCAAATCCAAACACTTGGGTGACCAGCCTATCCCTGCAATCACTTATTCAATTGCTGCTCGTTATTTTTCTTGCTGTTATCCTTTTTTTAATAGGATGCTCCTGCTATCGCTGGATACAAGACAGAAGACAAAAACAAGCAATGAGGGCACTTTGCCTGGCCTATCGTCCACCTGGAAGTCCATCCTACTCCCCCTCCGCTTGTCTTTCCTCTCTTTAAATAAAATAAAAAAGGGGGACATGAGGGTCTGCTAGACTTAAGCGGCCTGCTCAGCAACCATTATGGTTACCTGCAGTTCTGCATTCCTATACAAAGGTCAGGACTGTCCAGTCACAACATATGAGCCAAAACTTACAAGGTGCCTTTCATATCAATCAAGAGCAGAAAGCTTGATCACTCTGGGAAGTGTGTGCATCAAGAGGTATGACAGGAACACCCAGGAGGCTGAGGACAGATGCATAAACTTACTCCCAACTCATACATCATGAGGTATGACCAGGAATGCCCAGGGAGCCGAGGACCAATGCATAACAAGGGACCCCAGAAGCTGATCAGTGGAAAGCCTTGTTGATATGATTAGGACCATGGCCGCAGGTCTGGGGTCTAATCTCGATGACAACACCTGCTCATCAAGCTGATAACATGTTCAGCAGACTCGTGTACCCCCAAACTCCAGATAACATTCCTGAGTTTCACCCATCCTTTTCTCCTTGTCCTCCTAACACACGTAACTGATGCTCTAAGATTATTCTATCAATAAAAATGGCCAGGATCTTGCTCTCAGCAGCATCCTGCCTTGTGCAACCTGCTCCATGACTCCCCTTCTTTATCAGTGTGGTGTTGCACAATGCAACATCCACAATCAATAGAATATATTGGACTCTAATCTCAAACTGTACATAAAAGTCATCTCAAATGAATTAAACACTAAACATAAGAGGTGGAATTGTAACAATCCTAGAGGAAACACGGGAAAGCAATCTTTACATTGGTGTTGGGAATGATCTCTGGAAAGTGCTACCAAAAGCACAATCCGCAAGAACAAAATAAATGCTCTGGGCTACATGAAAGTACAACGTTTCTGCATGGCAAAGGGAGCAGCATCAGCAGAATGTGAAGGCTTCCAGGCAGTTGGAGAAAAGGTTGCAAACCATATATTTGATAAATGATTAATATATAAGTGTAGAAGGATCTCAACAACTCAGCAGGGAAAAGCTAAATTCCCCACTTTGAAGTGACAAGGAATATGAATACACTTTTCTAAGCCTTTTTCTTCTGTTCACTGCAACACATTATTTCCACTGGGTTTCTTCTGTCAGTTAATATCAAGTTACTTTTCCCTTTGCTTTCAAATCAGAAGCTTCACACACTCCCTGTGCAACCCTAGTCTCTCAGTTCATAACTGGAGGTGGGACGTTGGCAGGGGAGTCTGTGTCATGGGCAGAGCTGGTGCGCAGCTGAGCTACCTTGGGAAGGGATACAGAGGTTTTAAAAGGTCTTGAATACTCATTTTTAAAGGAGTCAGTTTTTTCCAGAAAGGACCTCCACCCATTATCATACCAATTTAATATAAAGCTGCTCATTTGAATTTTGTAAAAGATCTTGAGATGCAACCAAGAGCTTCAAGATAGAGCCTCTTTTCAATGAAGACCTCTATTGTGGATAACCCACCCCTGCTGCCACTTTGCAAAGCCCGGTATCTCCAAGGCTGCTGTCTGCTGCCACCTCTGTCATTTCAAGAACTGTTTCCCTTAACTGCACTTGGTTTTCATTCCTCTTGGGGAACTTTCTAATTAGTGCTTCAATCTCATGTTCTCTTAATTGGCTTGTCTGGTCCATTTTTCCATTATTCAATGTTGGCACAAAGCATGCTTCAGGGACTCAGGCATTCCTGCCAGGTTACACGATACATAATTGTTCACAATCAGCCATTATTCTCTTTTTTTATTTCTGTGGTAACAGTTGCAATCCCCCTTTTATTTTTTATTTTATTCAGCTCCTGTCTTTTCCCCCCTGGTCTCACTAAGGGTTTGTCTATCTTATCTTTTAAAGAAAAGCTCTCATTTTTTGTGGATTTTTTTTCTACTATCTATTTCATTTATTTGTTGTACTGACACAGGGGTTTGTGTTTCTTTATTGTCCAATATGCGTATATCTGTAGAGTGGAATTACCAGGTCATATAACATTTATGTTCTTAATTTTTAAAAGAAACCTCCACAGCTTTCCACATGAGGGCACTGATCTGTACCCTCACCAGCAGTGTCCAGGAGCTCCCTTCTCCCCACATCCCTTGACTCCCAGATGACCTGCGGTGTCCTTATGATTTGACTGTGTTCCCTGGGCATGAGTGATGTCAAGCACTTTCTCAAGGGCCTGTCGGCCATGTCTGTTCAGATCTTCTGCCTGTTTTTTAGTCTGATTGTTGAGGCTTTGCTACTGGGTGTATGAGTTGTTAATATTTTTGGAAATTATGTCTTATGAAATATATAATTTGCAAATACCTTCCCCCATTTGATCAGTTACAGTTTCATTTTGCTGATGGATAATACTTCTTTTATTTAATGATTTTTAGCTATTTTCTTAAAATCAACAAAGAAACTGTATTTATGTTCAATATAGTACTTTTTCTTGAGATGTAATGATTCTCTTAAGTCCCTGAGAGTCCAGAAATGTTATTGCATGAAGAGATTTATCGGGCCTCCCTGGTGGCACAGCGGTTGAGCGCTGGGTTGGGAAGCTGCCCGTAGCCTCTGCAGTGCCAGTTCGATCCCTGGCTGCTTCCCGGAGGGTCACACATGGCATGCAGACCTCTCCTGCCGCCCGCTGCTCCCCTCAGCAGTGTACTTCGGTCCTTCTGCCTGTTCTGCTCCCCGCTCTGGCTCTGGTGAATTCTCTCACCCTCTCGTGCTTCTGACTGTACCCAGTGCTTGTATAAATAAATAAATCTTTTTTTAAAAAAAGAGATTTATCGTGCTAAAAACAGACATATTGCCTAAATATACTTAATATACTTTAATATACTTAAATGATATTTTGGTCACTTAGACGCGGGTTTATATTCCTGCACATGGAGCCGGGTCCAGGCCGCGCTCCCCCACAGCATGAATAAAAGGGGAGTGCCGGGGTGACGCTGCCCAGGGAGAGGCAACAAAGGTCCAGGGGTGGCTTGAGGAGGGGGTACGGGGGAGCTCCCGCGCGCCCCACGCCCTTGGGGGCCCAAGCCGGGTTTCATCCTCCGGGGGACACTCTCCCCAGGGGCTGTGCTGTGTGCGCCCGCGGGGCCTCCTGTGGGGGTGCGGGGCGGGGGGGTGGGGTGCGGGGCCAGTGTGTCTGAGCGCACCTGAGAGACCTCCGCGCCGTGGGGCTCCAGCCACAGTGTCCACCAGGCGCAGGGCCCGCGGGCCTCACTGGGCCTCACGGAGCGGCCCAGGTCCCGCCTCGACGCGGACAGAGCGCGGGGCGTGTCCAGCCTCTGCCTGCGGGAAGGTGGGGCCTGCGCGCTGCTCCTGTGGACAGCCCTGGGGGACCCCGCTGGCCGCAGGCGCCCGCCAGGACGTGTCCCGCAGCCGCGAGCCCCTGAAAACGGAGACTCAGCGGGGAGAGGACATGACCACGCGCTGGACGGGCGAGGAGGCCGGGGCGGTGGCCGCGGGAGCCGGAGCTGAGGCCGGCGGCTCAGAGCGCTTGTTGGCCGCGGCGGGAGCCCCTGGCTGCCAGGAAGGAGGGGGACGCCCAGGGATGAGCTCCCCGGCTCGCAGAGGCGCCCCTTGAGCTCCGGGCGCCCCGCCCAGGTGCCCCGTCCAGTCCCTCGCCCCCGAGCCTGTTCCCCCGCAATGCCCGCGGCCCAGCCCCGGAGCTCCAGGGCGGCTGCCCTCGCGGGTGGTCCTTGTCCACAGAGGCCGTGACCGCGCAGATGCCAGCTTGACCCTCAGCCCCTCTCATGCTGGGAGGGCGCCACTCACCACGTGCAGGGCCTCTGGCCTCCCGGGCCCAGGTTCCACCGTGACCGCGGGGGTCGCAACATCAGAGGGGAAGTGCCTCAGAGGCCGGGAGGCTGCCGGTGAGGGAACTTCTGCTGACGCCTGAGAGGACACCCCACTGTCGCCTCTCTCGGCCGAGCACAGAATGGAGAACAGCAGACAAGGCTGAAGCTCAGTGCCCTCCCGCCACAGACTGTCGAAGAGCACCAAAGAGTTAACAACAGGAACAACTAAAGCAACGACTGAAACCAAGACCATATGAAGTTATCTTACTACATATTTTAAAAACGAGCATATATTTTAAATTATTCAATGGAATTACATACAATTATAAGAATATAAAGGGGCGTATGCCTCCCAGGTAGCAGAGTGGGTTGAGCGCAGCGCTCTGAAGCTGTCCACAGCCTCTGCCGTGTGGGTTCCATTCCTGGCCGGCCAGGGAGAGTCCCACATGGCGAGGCAGACCTCTCCAGTCTCCCCACTGCTCCCCTTAGCAGTGTCGTCGGTCTGTCTGTCTGTCTGTTCTGCCCCAGTTCTGTCTCCAGTAAACTCTCTCACGGTCCCATGCCTCTGGCCTGTACCCCAGCTCTTGTATAAAGAAAAAAATCTAAAAAAAATATGAAGAGGCATATAATGTGAAAACTTAAAATATGTGTCTCATAATGGACTCATGAAGTCAACATCTCTATTACATATAGGTGAGTCTCCTCTTCATCAGAGTCCCCAAAGCTGTCTTCAAGGCTTGGTTCCTCAGACTGTATATGGCAGGATTAAAGGTGGGGGGCACCATCGTGTAGAACATAGAAATGACCAGGTCAGACATGGATGGGGTCCCTGAGGTCGGCTTCAGATAAGCAAAGAGTCCAGTGGAGACAAATAGCACCACAACCAGCAGGTGGGGAAGCAGGTGGAGTAGACTTTGGCCTTCCCTTCTGTGGATGGGATCTTCCTGACAGCAGAGAAGATGTGGACATAGGAAATGATGATGAAAATAAAACAACCCATATCCAATATCACACAAATGAGAATGGGGACAAGTTTGTTAATTAAATCTCCTGAACAGGAAAAAGCCAATAACTGGGGGATGTCACAGAAGAACTGGTGGACCACGTTGGACCCATAGTAGGTCAAGGAGAAGGTTCCAGCTGTGTGCATCACAGCATAGAGACCCCCACCCAGCCAGGACACAGCTGTCAACTGCACACACCTGTCCCTGCTCATGATGATATCATAGTGCAGGGGGTGGCAGATGGCAGCATAGCGGTCAAGGCTCATCACTGTGAGCAGGTGAAGCTCTGCAGTTGCTGAAATAACCAGCATGAAGACCTGGAGGACACAGCCCAGGAAGGAGATGGAGCTGCTGTGCCTCAGAGAGTTGGCAATGGACTTGGGGACCGTGGCCGTGATGAGGCAGAGGTCCGTGAAGGACAGATTCCTCAGGAAGAAGCTCATGGGGGTGTGGAGGTGCCGGTCCAGGGTGCTGATGAGGACCATGAGCCTGTTCCCCAGCAGGGTACACAGGTAGACCAGGGAGAAGAGAAGTGGGTGCAAGAAGCCCATGGTCCCCTGGGTGGGGAACCCCAAGAGGACGAATTCTTTCAGAGCTGTGAGATTCGGCACCACTGGAGCCATAATCTGTGTAAACAAAGAGGAATAAAATGCCACCTTCCAGTCTCCCCATGTTGGACCTAAGTATGCGTGTCTATGTGATAACCTCACCATCCATTCACCACTCATCATTCCTTCCTTCCCTTGAGCCTCAGCACCTTTCATCACCTGAGTGGTGCTCTGCTGAGCTATGCACTGCTGCTTGTCCAGTGTAGTCTGAGAAAGACACTGAAGGCTATGAAGTTTCAACCCACCCCATCAGAACCTTAGCATAGCCTTCCCAGTTCTTTCAATAAAATGACGGGGCGACCACCACTGCAACATTGTGCCCCGATCTTCCTGTCCCCATATCCTCACCCATCTTCAAACAGCCGAGGTCAGCACAATGTCCAAGAAGCTAAACTGTCAACAAGCCTTAGGGACCGTGAGCTATCACAGAACCCTCGGTCTCTCCCCCCAAATCTTTCATTTACTGAGTATCCTCAAAGCTTCAATTTAGAGAAACTCTAACATCCAAAATTTCAAGAGAGATTTATGTAGCTGTGTCTTCCTCATTTGCACCACACAGCCTCTCCTGAAATGACTTGTCTTACTGTCCAGATCCCTGTCACGCTTCTCTGGGCACTGGAGTCCCTACAATTCCACACTCCCTGAGCTGAGATTGCTGGACCCCTGGAAACTAAGTAATTCACTTTGTTATTTTGCCATTCAAACAACCCTCCTCCCATCTCTGATGCCTTAACAACTTTTTCTTGCAGAGTCTCCTCCTGGGTCACACCCACACGTCCCTCCTGCAGGATGGGCTCGTCCACCCCCGGGTCCTTCCCTGGCCCCTCTGTCCCCCTCAGACTCATGCACATCTGTGCAGGGAGGAGACTGCTCAGTGGCTGAGCCAGACAGTCTGTGTGTGTGGCTGTCCCTGCCAGTCACAGGGATCAGGGCCCCCCGTGTGCAGGTTCTGTCAGTATCGCCCACACGTAAGTGAGGGAGGTGTTAATCCTGTGCTATGTGACATTCCTGCTCTCTCTTTACGGTTTGACCCTCGAATGTTGTGCTCGAGCTCTCTGCTCGATGGAACGTGGGGAGCGACAGTAGGTGCTGGTGGGTGGGTCAGGGGAAGCTGTGACATGAAATGGTTATAATTATTAGAGGACCCAACGGGTCACATTGTACTGAAACAACAAAACAACGTGGGATGAATTCCAGTCAGAGACGTAAAAGTCTTGAATGACTTAAATCTTTTTTGCACCAATGACATGAGACGGGGTGCATCCTTGTCAGACATTAGGACCTATGAGACGACAGCAGCCCTGATGACAGAGCCAGATGCATGTCCACCGGTGGTCAAACTCCACTGCTGACCACCATGTCCAGTGAGAGCTAAACCGAGCAGGAAATGGCCCCTCAGAGAGCCCATGATCTTCTCCCTGACTCACATGTATGTCATTACTGTTTCGGGACTGGAAAGTATAACACCAGCGTTTTTTGTTTTTTTTTTTTTTTTTAAAGATTTACTTATTGATTTATACAAGCACTGGGTACAGTCAGAAGCGCGGGAGGGTAAGAGAGTCCACCAGAGCCAGAGCAAGGAGCAGAACAGGCAGACTGATGAAGTACACTGCTGAGAGGAGCAGCAGGTACAGCAGGAGAGGTCTGTGCGCCTTGTGGGACCCTCACCCGGCAGCCAGGGATCAAACTGGCACTGCAGAGGCTGCAGGCACCTTCGCAGCCCAGCGCTCAACAGCTGTGCCACCGGGGAGGCACTATTAAATATTTTTAATGAGAGAAAATAATCTACATCCAGCCGGGAGATTTGGTAGCGTTTGAAACTCCGCATTGAGGGCCCTGCTGAGAGATGGTCATGCTGAGAGACCAAGAGAAACCAACCTCCTGCGTAAACACCAGAGGTGACCTAAGAGGTGACTGTGTCTTTCCAGCCAGTGAATCTGTAACTCATATTGTCTCAACACTAATTTTTAAAAAGGTGGAGAGAAAGTAAATGATTAAGGGGACCAGGTTATGTCCTTTTCTGTTAACCCACCACGTTCATTAAGAAAATCTCATTGTGTTTAATAACACCAAGGCTCAGCGCCATAACAAGGAAACACAAACACATGATTCAGGTGGTGCCTGGTGTCAGGAGTGAGCTCCGTCTTCCGTGCTGGCCCGGCAGTGACCACTTGTCATACTTTGCTCACGGGGAAGCCTCAGCATGACAGCAGGTCTGATAAAATCCAGTAGTGACTGTGCAAGTGACCCACTTCCTAGCAGGTGTGATGACACTGTCATCTCCCTACACACAGGAAGCTTCTTCTCTGATCATTGTCAAATGTTACATGTTACTGATCAATAAATAAACTGGAATTTTAAAAAATATCCATACAACCATGATTCAGTCCAGATGTGGGATTATATAGCTAAAGATTTTGATGGTTTATATTTAAAACCTTTATGTAATAAGCTTAAAATTATGTGAATCTAAATGTATTTTCAAAGGGAAACTTGACGGCCACGTAGTATATTTGGCTGCTGGATTTTTCACTAAACTGATACACTGGGCTTTTGCTATGTTTCAAGGTGAAAAACCTACAATTTTCTATAAAAGGAAATAATTGCCAAATATTTGGGCTTGTCACTGAAGATTGGTTTGGAATTCATAACCTTTTCTCTGAGTAAGATGTGGGATTAACAGACCTTTCTGGACAGAGAGCGACATGGTGCAACTTCTTTTTAGAAGCCTCCGTCTGGCTGCTGTGCAGAATCAAGAGGGGAAGGTGAGAGGTGGGAAGATACATGTAGGAAATTAGCACAGATTCTAGGATGGAAAAATTTGGTAGCTTTATGGGGTGTGATCAGGAAAATAACAGGAAGTCGTTTGATCTGGATATATTTAGAGGTGGACTTTACAGCACATCCTAATGTAACATCTGGGTTGTAAGAAAGGGGTGGGGATGCCACCCAACATTTCAGACTGTGAAGCATGTGGAGGAGAGATGTGGAGGGCCTGCTACTATCCCTAGATGGATTTCTCACTCATTTGATACAAATTTATGATGCAATTTTTTCAAGTAAAATTTACTAAAGGCATTAATATATATGTGTGAATGTGTGTATGTTTGTATATAATAGTATAGTGTGTGACACTGACTCCAGACCCCTGGGCCTTACCCAGCTCTGTCCTGCCCCCTGAGTGGTGGGACATGCGGGCTTTGTTCGTGGGGCTGCCCAGTGGGCATAGCCAGAGGCCAGTGGGAGCAGGAGGCTGAAAGGGCTGGCAGCAGCAGTGGGGGTTTCCTGCCCTGGCACCCTATGTGTGTGGGTGGGAGATGGTGGGCACAGCTCTAGAGGTGGTGGCAGAGGGGGGTTTCCTGCCAGTGGCAGGCAGCCTTCAGACGGCCCCTCCCCCAGAGCAAGCCAGGGTTAAGCACAGGAGCCCCTACGGCTTAGGCTCCCCCTCCCCTGCCCCCAGAGGAGCTGCTTCTGGGCAGCTCCAAGGCCGCCCTGCAGTGGGTGCCACGGGACAGCTTCGCTGAGGCCACCTCGTGGGCTAGGGATGATAGCTATGGGGGCCTCAGCTGGGTTTGAATGGACCCCACCTGCCCTGGCAGGCTCCAGGAGGCTGCTGCTTGAGGACAGGGCCCAGGACACCCTGACAGCTGTGTCCACTGCAACCAGCAGAGGGAATGGCAGAGGGTGACAATAGGTGGGCACTTCACCACCAGCCCCCATTAGTGTCATGGACAAAGGCCGCAGCCAGTCTGGCAGCAGAGGCTCTCTGTCCCCCCCACACCACCCCAGGGCATGCAGCCCACTGGGGCTACAGCAGCAAGTTCCCCTTTGAGACCTGTCATGCTGCTGTCTGTCTGGCACCACCTCCTATTGCTGTTGCCTCCTTCTAGTCCAGCCTGGAATTCAGACTGTGGCTGTGCCTGTTGGGGTGTCACCTCAGAGGGGAGCACCCCTTGCGAGCACCTCCCGATGCCACTGTGAGTTGGATCCTGGCCCAGTGCTTGTGGCTGTGCCCCACCTCCAGGCCCTCCCTGACAGGACTGTACCACCTTGCACGGCAGCCTTAATTTGGGACTATTGGACACAGCGGACACTATCTGGGGTGAACAGCTGCCACTGAGCCCTTAGAAACTCCTTATTTCCCTGCTCTCCTGTTCGTTAAAGAAACCTCATTGCTGTTCCCTGAGCCTGAGTGGTTGCAATTGAGCACATGGGTGAGAACCACAGACAGTGCCCTGTGCTCTACCTCAGCTCTGTCCTTCTGAGAGGGGGCCAGGGAGGAAGGGCCCATACCTAGTACAGGAACCTGCAAACACACAGGCTGCACGCACACGCTACACGACTCATGATCTGTTTTCTTTGAACTAAAGCTCTTGTTTTAAACTGAGATCCTGCCCTGCTGATGCCCCAAAGAGTGCCGGACACTGACGCCCTTTGATGTGCCAGGGGCAGGATACCCAGGAGGCTGACGGCAAGTTCTGGGGCTGAACAGGACCGACACCAGGAGGGTCAGCTGTGACCGGCTGTTCTGGTGGGCTGTTTGCTCGGAACATAAAGGTTTGTCAGTGCAGAGAGCACCCGGAGACGCACAGGAGAGAGACGTGTGGAGAAAGCCCCTTGCTTCTTGGCTTTGGACTTGCACCAAGAACTTAGAGACGTGGAAGGAAACACCTGGAAGAGACACCGTGATGGCCTGAGATGGACCCCCTGCCAGGGAGCTGCACACATGGTGCAGCAGACCTCTTCCTACTTGCCCGCTGCTCCCCTCAGCAGTGTATTTCAGTAGATCTGCCTGTTATGTTCCCCACTCTGTCTCCGGTGAATCCTCTCACCAGCCTCCCCACCACCTCTGGCCTATACCCCATCTCTTCTATGCATAAATAAATCTTTAAAAAAAAAAGTTTGCTTAAATCCAGTAAAGTTCTTTTTCCCCTTCTCTTAAATAGACAATTGGAAATACGGATATGTTACCTAGGCTTTGTCTGGAATGTTGTGTTTCCAGAAACCAGACTGATCTCAGAGGCTGCAAGACAACAATAAACTGGCACCTGTTTTAGGGGTACAAGGGTCTGTCATGAGGGTAAAGAAGGCAACCCCTTGGCAGGTCCAGAAACCCCAAATGTCATGGGAGCCTCATGAGGAATTTTCCCAATGATACAGGTACTGCAGGCCAATTCTGGAGGTGAGAACTTGGCGTGGTCCTGAGCCCTGACTCCTGGCTGTTAGAAGCTCTCAGTCTGAGGGTTCCTGTATGAAGGTCTGACAAAGCAAGATTAAAAAGTCTGCATAATAATTTCTGTTCCTGATGAATTCATGCAAACTGACTGTGGCAATGTAGTGTCTGGGTGAGGCCGGGGGCTGATAACCAGTACTGGAGGCTGAACATAATGGATACCAGGAGCACCAGCTGTGACGGGCTGTTTGCTGTAACTGACTGTGTGTGACTGATTATAACGAGGCCAGCTGGAGATGAGATGGGGAAACAGGCCCTTCAGGGTGCGATGCCCCCCCATTTTCTCAGATCAATGGCCTGTAATCTGAGAAGTGAAAGTGTTACAGGGAATCCCTGATATAAAATGGGTTGCCTGACTGTGGGTCTTCACCCGCGCGCTTAAAAGGGACCTATTAATACTCCACTGCAGGCACACACAAAGGTTAATAAAAGGTTTATTTACAAGGGAAGGGGAAATGAGGAAATGTACAACTCGGGAGAAAAGAGGGAGATAAAGTCTTAAATGCGTCTTACCCGTGTTCGCTGACCTGGAATCCCAATGGCACACTGAGAAGCGGCGGTGAGCCAAGAGCCATGAAGACAAGGGACGCCCCCCCCGCCGCACCCCGCAAGGACCATGTGTCTGGTTTTATACCAAACCTGGCTGCTTAACTCCACCCTCAGGTCCCAGCAACCCTCCCTTGTGTGATGATGGGATTTGTAGTTCCCAGTGTCTTCACAGCTTTGACTGGAGTGGGGGTGGGGTCCACAAAGCCTGTATGGAATTAGCTCAGTACATCCTTTCCCCCCAGCAATTCCCCCCTTTCACTTTTTGCCACCATTTCCATGGTGATGAAGATCAGTTATATGGATGCTGGGATACAGTCTCAGATGAAAATTTTTCAGGGTTCCAGTGTGAAAGAAAACCAGTCTTTCCAGGTATAGTCCATTGTGGAAAGCAAAAGTCCTCCATTCCTAGAAAAAGAGTTCATCAGTGCAAGCCAAAACAAAAAACAAAAACAAACAAAAAAAAATCTGGAGGCATTAGTCAAAACAAGACAGCAAACATGTCAAAATCACAAGAAAAAAGCTTAAAATTGGTTCAAATTATGTAAAAACCATGTTCTCTCAACCTTGAGCCCAAATTCTTTCAACGGCATAGCAAAAGTTTGCAAACTAAATCTACTTGTAAGCTATATTACCTATTTTTGCATAAAATCATAGGGCAGAATAACTAAACAGCAATTTTAGCTGGCTTTTGGAATACTCCATATAGGATCAGAGTGAACTCTTGACATTTGGTCCATGTAGGCTTCAGGAACAAAGTTGGTCTCATCAGACTCCACCTGGGCTTTCCTCTTCTTGAGGGTACCAGGACTTTTTCATTTGCCAGGTTGTCCAGTCCTGCCAATGGAGGCAAGCTCCCTCACCTTCTTTGGAGGTCTCTGGAACACTATGAACAAAGCAACAGGTTCTCCTCTTCTTGGTTCAGCTCTGCTTCAAGTTCCTGGAAGAACTCCACTCAAAGCCACACAATGAAACTCATGTCCAATTTTTTTAGTTTAAGCAGACAAAATCCCTACAGAAGTTATGCAAAAACAGTCTCTGAGATAAGTAGTAAAAAAAATTACTACCACTATTTTTATGCTGTGTTGGTATCAAGGGGAGAGAAAATGTGAACACAAGTTAGCTCTGCTGAAAAAAGAAAAAAATCAACATTGCTGCACATCCTGGTCAGTCAAAACAAAATTTTTGTGGATTCAGAACAAAAGGCAAAAAAAAATTTGCCGGTATTATGTCAAAACTTAGTAAAAATCAGGTGAATCTCCAGATCAATTTAGTCCTTTGTAGGAAATTTTTACACTCAACAATTCCATCACTAGGAATCCGTTGAGGCCTTTTACCCCTATTTTCTCCAGAAACAATTTCTGTCGATAAACAATTGAAGTATACAATATTACAAGGCGACAATCACCATTGACAATTTACATACATAATCAGGTCAAGGTGTTACCCGCTTTCCCAAGTGACAATGCTTCCCTTCTAGTTTTCTCTACTAGGTAAGCCAAATAGGACAAATTCATCTAATACCTTTCCCAGGAGGAAAGGGAGGAAATGTGGAGTGTCTCAGGAGCTCTACTGAGGTTCCACAAAATTTCCTTGCATAGGCCAATGACAGGCTACCAAATTTGTACTTGAATTTAGATTTCTGGGAAGCTTTGCCATAAATATCAGAAAACAGCAAGAAACAACAATATTCAATCTTATGAAGGCACCGGCTTAGTTCAGTTTTATAATGTTGACAATCAAACCATAACCTTTAGCTTTTCCTCATAACTGAAGACTTTTTTTTTCAATGTCTATAGGAATTATGCATACCAGTTTGTCAACCACTAGAGGCCAAGACAAGGACACAAGGAAAGGACATACAGACATACAACATATAGACACAAAGAGCTCTTTAGTAACGATTTATCACGCATGGGGTATCTTATACAACTGCAGTTTCACTCAGACCAAAGTAACAAAAACAAGCAGAAAATCAACCTTGAAGTAAAAAAAAAAAAAGCAAAAAGTTAAAAGGAAATACCAAAATCAAGATTGAAAGTCTATCTGTGTAAAAAAAAAAAAAAATACTGCCAGCATATGCATGATTCTAGATGTTATTTCACATCTCTTAAATTTTGAAAGGAAGAAGATTGGTTTGATCATGTTAGTCATCTTAGGGTTTCTTCAGAAAAGTGAATCCGGGCCTCCCCTGGTGGCACAGTGGTTGACCGCTGGACTGTGGGGCTGCCCGCAGCCTCTGCAGTGCCGGTTCAATCCCCGGCCAATGGGGAGGGTCCCACATGGCATGACAGACCTCTCCTGCCGCACCCGCTGCTCCCCTCAGCAGTGTATTTCGTCATTCTTCCTGTTCTGTTCCCCGCTCTGGCTCTGGTGAATTCTCTCACCCTCCCGCACTTCTGACTGTACCCAGTGCTTGTATAAATAAATAAATAAATAAATAAATAAATCTTTAAAAAAAAAATCCAGAAAAGTGTATCTTTGGACATCCTGCAACAATAACTGGAAAAGAAGTCAGTAACATTCAAGTTTTTGTCTTTTTCTTAAATATACATCTCAAGTCCTCAATGAGTTCACAAGACCAGTGGGACTTTGTCTCTGGGTCAGTTCCTTCTGGTGCTTGCTTAACTCTGGAATGATGTACCCAGGGTTTTATGCCTGCAAGTTTCAAAGAAGTATGTATGCTCAGCAAAACGTCATGTGGACCAGTGCATTTTTCTGACAGCTGGTTTTTGGCATGCCCACTCTGCCAAGTCTTGAGTAAGATCTGCTCTCCATGTCGGAAGGGATACAATGGTTGATCAGGAGGCATAGAGATCCTTAAGGTTGCAAAGTTGTGCCAGAACCTCCTGGCTATGTTTCGCATATTGTATGATCCGGCAATCTTGTGCTATTTCTGGACCGCCTTTCCGAACTGAGGCCTGGAAAGGTCTTCCAAACACAGTTTCAAAGGGGTTTAATTGTAGCCCACTTCTAGGTGCTACTCTTATCTGGAGGAGGGCAAGGGATAGTACTTGGTCCCAACGAAGGTGTGTTTCTTGGCACCGTTTTGCCAAGGTTTTCTTTTAGGCGTGGTTCATTTTTTCCAGAAGACTGTGGTCTCCATGCAGCATGGAATTTCCAGCTGATCTGTAACACATTGCTTACTGCATGAGTAAAGTCAGAGATGAATGTTGGCCCATTATCACTCTGGATGGAGCTGGGCAACCCAAAGCGAGGGATTATCTCCTTCAGCAGCTCTTTTGCCACCTTGGAAGCTTTCTTCGTCTTTGTGGGAGAAGCTTCCACCCATCCGGAGAATGTGTCCACAAAATCCAGTAGGTATTTGAAACTGCCTGTTTTTCTAAGTATTTGTGTAAAGTCCACCTGCCAGTCCTCAAAAGGGCACTTGCCCCGATATTGAACCCGAATGGCTTTAGGGTGGGAGTCAGTCTTGGGGTTATTCCTGGCACATAGTTGACAGCCCCAGGTGTGCTATTTTATGTAAATATGGGTCCTTCAAATATGGGCGCACTGTTTCTAATAAGGCATCTCTTCTATATTGAGATCCTCCATGAAGACGTCTTAGCATTGGATATACCAGGGCCTCAGGGAGGAGTATCATCCCATGGGAGTTTACTCTCCAAGTGGAGCTGGGGTCAAACTCAGTAAATCCCCATGCACAAGCTCTCTCCTCATCCCGCTCAGTGTAGTCAGGAGCATACTGAGTCAGGTCCACAAGAGGGATGAGTGCACTCTGAGGAAAGGGGAAATGAGGGAATGTACAACTCAGGGAGAAAATAGGGAGATAAAGTATTAAATGTGTCCTACCCGTTCCGCCGACCTGGAAACCCAATGGTACTCTGAGATCTGGCCGCGAGCCAAGAGCCGTGAAGCCAAGAAGGGGGCCCCCAAGACCCATGTGTCTGGTTTTATATCAAACCTGGCCGCTTAACTCCACCCTTAGGTCCCAGCAACCCTCTTTTGGTGGTGATGGAATTTGTCTTTCCCAGTGTCCTGATGGCTTTGGTCTGGAGTGGGGGTGGAGTCCACAAAGCCTGTATGGAATTAGCTCAGGACTTCCTTTCCCCCTAACACTTTGATGGGCACATGTTTTAATATTTGGTAATTAAGCATATGGCTTTGACAGGGAATTAGCAATAAAACATAAAGCAACCCTATTCAACCCCTTTTGCTGCTTTAGATTTCACCATAACTTACAATTTAATTGTCAGAAATTCTCTTAAGAAAATGTAGCTTCCGTGTTTAGCCTTTGGGGATTTGGGGTTCCCTTTTTGGTAATTTACTTGACACTTATTGATATAAGAGTGTTAAGTCATAAAGTGCATGCTTTGAATTGTTTCTGTCAGTAGAGACTTCCAAATTTAACAGATGCAGACAGGTGAAGACCAGGAAGAGGGAATGTAAATCGCATATAGGAAAGTATCCACTGTGGCAGGAAAACAGAAATCAAATAGTATCTGGTGAGGTAGTGTTAAATAAGGTTAAAATTAAACCCCACACCTTGCCCAGCAGGAAGGTTTGGGAGGCTTGAACACAGAGAGAACTGATAAGGCTGCTCTGGGTCCCAATCCGTAAGATGGATCCCTTTGACCAGGAATGTGGAGGCAAGGCCAGGACACATTCTGGGTCAAAGATCAACCCCCCAGGATCAGACACCCCTGCACTAACAGCCCAAAACTTACTCCCCAAAGCAAAACTGACAAAACTAGTTATAAAAGGGAGCCCAAAATCTTTCTTCACTTGCAGATCTTTCCTGTCTCCCCAGCTGCTTCATTAGCAGTGTATTTGAACAAATGTGCCTTTTCTGTTCTCCAGTCTGCCTCTGGTGAAATTTTTCACCCCTGCACCTCTGGCCTGTCAAAGTATCATTAAGAATTTGAAAACCAAGCTCCCACTCCTTACCCAGCAGGCAAGTAGGGGAGGCTGGAATGATAAAGGGAGTGGATGGGACTGCCATGGAAACATGGTCCTTAAGCTGGTGAAGCCCAGAACTGATGACCCTCTATGCTGATTCAGATCATCAGTCAGGACACACCCAAGACTAGTCACCCTAACCAGTCAATGGTTCTAAAGCGTAGAGACTTGGGACCCAAATTCTGAGCAGTATACCCTTCCTGTTTTGCCCTCTGCTTCTTTTAGCAGTGTATTTCAATAAATTCACCTGCTATTTCCCATCTCTCTCTGGTGAACTCTTTCTCCCCTGCAACAGGGCCTCCACCTTGATTCTTCCCCACAACATTCTATATCAATAATCTTTGTTAGATAGAGTGGTGTGATTTCTTATAAAAGAAGATGGAACCTAACCTCTTCAACTACACCAATCTTCTATCTACCCAAACCTCTACACTTTGTTCTCAGAATTCAGCAAATAGAAATGAAACTTTAAAAAAAAAGCAAATAGCAATTACATCTACCAAGTTGCTCAGGATAGGAACTTTGGCAGCATCTTTAATTTCTGTCTTTCCCTCACTTTCTATACCCATCCACATCAGTCCTATTAGCTAACAACCTGTGCAATGCACCACTCTGACCCACTCCTCTCTTTTTGTCTCCTGCAAGTTTCTTGGTTGTTTTCCTGTTGCATTCTTGATCTCCTACAATCTAGTTTCCCCAATGCAAAGAGATTTTTCTCAAACACAAATTATTCAATTCACTCCACTCTCCAACACCTCTCTCCATTTTCACAATCAGCATGAAGTTCTGAGTGACTAGTTTCTGTGAATATCTTTGACCTTATCTCACAATTCTTTCTTCTTTGTCCACATGAAACACTGACCTCCTTTTTCTTACTGCAGGGTCATTCAGTCATTTCTGCCTCTCTGTGCTCCCCTCTGCAATTGTGCTTTCTCCCAAACTTTGCTGTATGCATCCTGGTCTGTCAATAGAGTTCATATTGTCATTTATTGAAGTCTTATAATTTCCATGAAAGAATAATGTTTTCATAGCTTTACAGATACATACATTTTATTAAAAATATCCTTAAGGGTTTCATATTTTGATGTTATCCTGAATGGTATTGAAAATTCAACTGGTTTGTTTCGATCCGTTTTACAGATCCTATAACCATGTGGTATTTCTCTGTTGGATTATTTTAAAACTTATTTATATTGCTTTTTTTTTTCCCTGTCACTGAAAAGTCATTTTTATCACATTCTCTCTATATTTTAATCACTAGAACACTATCAATTCTACAGAAGTACAGTGTAGTTTCTCAATAATTAGCCATTGTTTCTTTTGAGTGAATATCATATATAGGTAACCTTGGAAAAAATGATTGACCTCTCTTCTCAAAATCTCCTTCCTCAGATACTTATTAATGTATTTGTAAGTGCACATATTGATATATGTAATATATATAGAATTAAAACAATGATACTTATACTTCCTGATATTTATCACTATTAAATCAATTTTGGTAAAAGTGTTAAAAGCATCGTAAAAAACGAAGTATTCTGAATTTCCCAACATTTTTGTTTAGTATTTAAGCACATTGGTATTGTTATGACCTATTGTGTTTGTAGTTTGTTCCTTCTCAAAGGAAATATTGTGTATATAGTATTATTATTTAATGTTATTTTTCTACTAAACTAGACTCCATGACACAATTATAGCCCCCCAAAAGAAAGACATGCTGAAAAAGAAATCTGAAATTACCTCTTGAAAATTTTAGAATTTAAACCTTACTAGTTAACTCCAACAGTAGTAACTGTGCCTCCTTTTTAAAAAAAAAAAAAAATTTTAAGATTTATTTTATTTATACAAAAACTGTGGTAAAAGCCAAATTCGCGGGAGGGTGAGAGGATTCCCCAGAGACAGCCTGGAACAGAACAGGCAGACTGACTGAAATCCACTGCTGAGGGGAGCAGCGGGCGGGGCAGGAGGGGTCTGCGCGCCACGTGGGCCCTCGCTGGCGCGGCAGAGGCTGTGGACAGCTCCCCAGCGCGCGCCCAACCGCCTGCGCCCCCTGTTTGCTGTTCTCCCCACAGTGTGAGCGCGACAGTAAAGCATCTGCACAAGGCAGGGCCAGGATGGGGACGCCTGGAAAAGCCAAAACCCAGGACGGGATTGCTCGGGACAAATGAAAGGGCCTCTCGGGCATTCCAAGGGTTGTCGTTAAGCGGCAGCTTCTTCCTTAAAGCTGAGAAACCCCTGGGGGTTCCCTCTGCCAATGGCTGTGGCCTCTGGCTCTGACGCCACAAAGAGCCCTTGTGACGGCACCGGCACCGCCTACATCAGGCCCGCCCGGACTGCACCTGTGTCCTCAGGAGCCGGGAAGCTCTGGACAGTGACCTGTGCACTCCGGACTCCGAGAGAGAGAGAGTGAGAGCCTGTTTTGGGGTATTTGGTTTTCTTTGGGTTTATTTATTGCTTTACTTATTTAGTTATTTGTTTAGGCTATTTATTTTAGTTATTTTACTTTTCTTTGTTTTTTCCATTATTTTCCTTGATTTTTTTTTTTTTTGTATTTGCTTATACTTTTTTCTATTTTTTTCTTTTTCCTTTTATTTCCTTGTTTATTTTCCTTTATTGTTTTGTTATTGGCTTTTTTTTTCTTTTTTATGTCAGTTTTTAGTTTTTTGATTTTATTTTTTGAATGATTTCCCCCATTTTCCCTTCTGTTCTTGTTTCATTGCTTGTTCTTTCTTCCCCTTTGTCGTTTCTCTGGTTTTTTGTTTGTTTGTTTGTTTTTTCCAGTTTTTAGTTTCTAATTGTGGTTTGTTCTGTTGTTTATTCTATTGGTCTTTGTTGTTCTGTTTTATTCTTCAATTTAGTGGTTAGTTTGTAATTGGTTTGTTATATTTTTACATTTTTGTCTCATTTGTAATTTTTTTGATTGTGTATTTTTATTTATTTGTAGTGTAATTAGTATTGCTAGTAAGGTTAGTGAAGTTAGTATTGCGGGTTGAGTTAAGTTAGCATTGTTAGTATTTAGTGAGGTTTAGTGAATACTTTTTGAGTACTGTTAATACTAGTACATTTGTTAATATCGTAGGAGAGTCAGTTGTCAGTGGAGGTAGCGCAAGGGCTGTGAGCACAGTCAGGGTTGGTGAGTGTAGTTGCGTAGTCCAAGTGCACAGGTGCTATGTGCAATCGCCTCAGTCCCCAGGGACATAAAGTAAAAAGCTACCAGGCGTTGCGGGCGCTGGGGTGGGGCACCCACACCAAGGTTATGCTGGCGCTGCACGCGCTCATGGGCATGAAGGTGCTCATCAGGGAAGTCCGCAAGTCCGAGCTGCCTGACCTCCACCTCTTGGCCCGCGAGATGGGGTGCATGAAGGCCCTTCACCACCCGAACATCGTGGAGCTCTTCCAGGTGGTGGACACTGGGCCGAAGCTACAACTCGTCATGGAGTACGTGCAGAGGGAAGACCTGCAGGACTTCCTGAGCGAGCGTGGGCACCTGGAGGAGAGCGTGGCCTGCCAGCTCTTTCAGCAGATCCTCGTGGCCCTCAGATACTACCATGCCAAGGGCATTACACACCGGGATGTGAGGCCCCGAGAACGTTGTGCTGATCTGAGAAGGAAAAGTCAAGCTGGCAGACTTCTGGCTCAGCGTCCAAGGCTTCCCCCAGGCACTGAGCACGTGCTGCTGTCAAGAGAACACAGGGCCCCCGAGATCTACCTTGGCCAATGGTACAACGGCCCCAAGGTGGACGTGTGGAGCCTGGGCATATTGTGACCGGCATACTGCCCTTCAGGGTGCCAAGCCTCAGGGCGATCAGGGAGCGCGTCCTGGGCGGGAACGTCCACCTGACCTCCTACCTCACAGTCCAGGGCGGGGACCTGCTGGCCAAAATGCTGGCACAGGACCCCTGGAGGCGCGGCCCCTGGAGAGCATCCAACAGCATGCCTGGGTAGCAGAAAGAGCGAGGGACTCCTGCCCTTCAGCGAGCCGTCCCTCAGCCCCCGGACTCAGCCATAATCAAAGCTATGGAGTGCCTGGGCTACCAGAGGCAGGAAATTCGGGAGGCAATTGATGCTAACAAGTACGACTAGGTCATGGCCACCTACCTGATTCTCCACTCCAGGAAGCAGGAGGGGGAGGAGGACCACAAAGAAGAGGGGGAGGAGCGGCCGAGGCACATCACCTTCCGGGAGCCTGGTGACCCCGATTCCAAGGACTGCCCCCCCCACCCCCCACAACCTGAGGTTTCGGGGAATACCCCAAGCCAGTTATCCTGCGAAAGTACCCAGTTGAAAAGAGCGGAAAGGATGCCCCCACCCCACCTCCTGCAGCCTGAGGTTTTGGGGAATACCTGAAGGCCAGGTATCCTGCGAAAGCAGGAAGTCCGAAAGAGGGGAAAGGATGCCACCCCGGACAACAGGGTCATCTCCGCCAGGCACCTGAGCTGGAGGACGCCCAGGAGCACACCACTGCTGCAGGTCCTAGCGCCCTGCTAGAGGACACCCCAAAGGGCAGACCCTCCGCGCTAGGCCCAGAGCTGGAGGACGCCTGGGGGGACACCAGCACCTCTGTGGTTGGACCCCAGCAGGAGGACACCAGGGAGCACAGCAGCACCTCGGTGTCAGTCCTCCAGCTGGAAGACGCTGGGGAGCACGGCAGCACCACTGAGACAGGCCCGCAGCTGGAGAGGGACCAGGAAAGCAGGGCCAGCACGATCAGTCCAGCTCCCCAGCCCTCCAGCACCACCCTAAGACCTCCCCCAAGACGTGGCTGGCCTTTCAGTGCAGTGGCCCCTTCAGCAATCATCAGGGCCAGAGACAGGGTATTAGAAATTATCCTGGAATTTTGTTGCTGCTGTGCAGCATTGGAACTGGAGAGCAACAAAGATTGAAAATAGCGCCATACCCGGCAGAAGACCCCCACCCCCAAAGCACAACCACTCAGTGGCCATGGGGAACAGGAGTACACCAGGGAAGGTTGAGGCTCTGGAGAGGCTCGGGCTGGGCCCAGTCAGATGGGCCAGGAGCAGCATGAGACTCACAGGACTGCAGCATAGAAGTCTGGGCAGCACAGATGTCCCTGGAGCAGAGCAGGTGAAGGGCCAGCAGGCAACGAAACTGGTGAAGCACCTGGAGGGGAGCAGAGCGGGTGAGGGGTGGGGTGTGGAGGGGTTGGGGAGAGTTGAGCAGGTACAGGACCAGGAGAGGGGTGTGGGGCTGTGTGGGCAGAGCCTCCAGAGGCCCCAGGGCCAGAGGCGGGGAACCCTGGACCACTCTCCCCCATCTTAGGTTCTGCCCCCTTGGTGGGAGAGACCTGCTGCTCACTCCTGGGCACATGGATGGTGCAGAGGATGCAGGAGCTCTTGCGAAAGCTTAGGTCCAGGTAGTAATACGTGCACATTGCAAGGAGCAGATAGAGAGGCTCTCTAGCTCCCCTTAAGAAAGACTCGGGGACCAGTATATTAGAATCCAAATGGGACTCTCCAAGGTGGGCAGAGGTTATTCACAGACCAGCCCTACTCCTCCACAACCTGCTCAGCTGGAAAATCCGCACATCTTCCTGCTCCATGAAGCCTAGGCTATGATCAATCTCAGTCCCGCAGCGAGCACAACTAGGTGTCCAGTGTCCCCTGGACCGAAGCTGCAACTCGTCATGGAGTACGTGCAGGAGGGATTTTGCAGCTTGGGATTCTTACACAGTGTCAGCCCAGCTGGAATTTATCCTTTTAAAAATCCTCTCCAGATGGCCACCCACCCCTCCTCCTCCCTGGATTCAAACCCCCCAGTGTGACCTTAGCCAAATTGGAAACATATCACCTCATAGATGCAGGCTTTGGACAACATTCTCTGCCAATTAAATCACTGGATACAGGAATGAAAAGCTACAGTGGCTATCTACCTTTTTTCATTATTGTTTAGATGGTGTTCAATTCCCTTATAAAACTAAGGTTTTGCTAAGTCTGGTAAATGCAAGTGAGGTGAGGTATGTGTGTTTGAAAAAAGAAAATATGGAAGAGGGATATTCTGAAGGGCCTTAAGATAATGTAAAGCAGGATGGGTAAAATGAAATGGCATTAGAAAGAAAGCAAGCAAAAGAAAGTGTTGAAGGTCTGAGAGGGAGGTTTTGGTGAGAAATCGTGTGTACTCAGGTGTCTCCCCCTCCTCCAATACATTCATGGGCTTGCTCATCTGACCAGCAAAGCCCCCTTTGACTGACCCTTCGTCAGCCGAAGCTGGGACCAGGACATCCAAACATGGACCAGCTCTCCCTTACTGCCATGGATCCTTCCCATAGTAGGCCCAGTGATCATGATCATGCTTTTCTTTGTTTCTACACCCTGTTTGCTCTGCTTTATCCAGAAAAAGCTCTCTGACATGAGCCTTCACTCTCCCAGACCCGGGAAAGCCATTCCTGTTATTGACAGATGAGCAACAGGGCGTTGCTCTAGGGGTTCTAGGCCAACCTGGGCCAGTCCAGTGACCAGTTGCTTATTTCTCTAAACAAATGAATCCCACAGTAAGAGGATGGCAGCCCTGCCTGCGTGCACTTGCGGCAGCTGCTCATCTCGCTAGACAAGCCCTAAAACCCACACTGGGCCAACCTGTAAATGTTAGTTCTCCACATCGGCTCCAGGACCTGCTCATTCACCAGGCTCTCTCCCCTCCATCACCCTCTTGTCTGTTAGATTTCTACTCTCTTTGTCAAAGACCCTCTCATCTCCCTCTCCCAATCCTCGACTCTCCATCCTGCTAGGCCTCACGGGTGTTCCACTCCCTAACGCAGATAACACCCTCTTCTTACTATGGTGGACACCATCACCAGTCGCACAATGGACCTGCCTTTATCTCAAAGATTACTCCACAGGTCTCCTCCCTGGGCATCACCTGGAAACTACACATTCCCTCCCGACCACAACCCTCTGGTAAGGGAGAACGGGTAAATGGTCTGACCAGAGACCACCTAGCCAAACTCTCCACTGAGCCCGCAAATCCTGGGTGGAGCTGCTCCCACTGGCTTTAATGCACCTCCGAGCCACTCTCTGTGGCCCCTTGTTCCAGAGCCCCCTTGAAAGGATGTATGGCAGACCTCCTCTTACTAACCATGAGCTCCCCATCCAACCTACACCGTTGTCTGGATATTTTCCATACTTCTCTTTGCTCAGAGAGCTACTCCAAGAACACGCAGACTTGTCTGCCACAACCTGTGCCTCTGTCCCCTGATGCACCTGTCAACCTGCTGTGTCCTGGAGACCAGGTTCTTCTGAAAGCCATCTCTCTAAAACCACTTCCGCCAAAGTGGATGGGTCCACACACGATCATCCTGACTACACCAACAGCTGTCAAGCTCTTGGGCAACACATTCTGGCATCAGCTGTCCAGGGTCAAACCGGTCCCTGTGGACAAGCAGTATGTATGCAAGTGCTGGGCCCAACTCGGGTTTGCATCAATGCTTCCCTGGTCCACATCCCACTCAGCCTAAAGAGTAGAGGCCCTCTGATTCTCCTTCCTCTGTTTCTTTTCTTTTTTTTTTTTTTTAAAGATTTATTTATGCAAGCACTGGGTACAGTCAGAAGCACAGGAAGGTGAGAGAACTCACCAGAGACAAAGCGAAGAGCAGAACAGGCAGACTTGACGAAGCACACTGCTGAGGGGAGCAGTGGGTGGCAGGAGAGGTCTGCCCGCCATGTGGGACTCTCGCCTTGAGGCCAGGGATTGAACCGGTGCTGTAGGGGCTGTGGGCAGCTTCACAACCCAGAGCTCAACTGTCAACCACTGCACCACTGGGGAGGCCCCTCTCCTTCCTCTGTTTTTAATCGCATCTCTTCAAGCCACTTCCCATTCTTCTGTCTATGCCCAGCAATTCCAGATCAGCACAGCCTCGGGCAAAGTATTACCACTCATAGGGCTTCTTATCCTAATCTCCTCATTTTTTCTTTTTGCCCCATGCTTACTCCGTTTCATACAACACCAGATCCAAGAACTGTCCCATACCACCTTTAACCAACTCCTTCTCCACCCATATCCTCACATCCCTGCAAAGACTGTCTCATAGCCAGGCCTGAGCCCCCACCCTGGTCTTCGCCCCTGTCCAGCAGGAAGTAGCCAAAGAAAGAACCATTGCCCCTTTTCAACAAAAGGCTGGTATGAAAGGCTGATGCAGGGGCCAGGAATGGGGAAGCCCACATACAAACAAGATGGTCCTGACACCAGTACCCCTGATTCCATCAAACCCAAACTGAATCCATAAGCAGGAGAAAACTACTCGGCTCCATGAAAAAACAACGTTGTTCCACCTAAACCTGTTCCCCCCCCCCCCGCAAACCCAGTTTTCCTGCCTAACCTCTCCTCACCCTATAAAATGACATCTCCCCCCACAATGGGCATGACTTCAGGAACCCCCACCTTGGGTCCACGAAGATCGCCCGGGGGCACAATGAATTGTCCCTTCCTTTGAGAAAGTTTAGCTTGGCTCCCCTTTTCTTTACTGCACCAAACTGTTACAGGGCAGCCCTGGTATAAAAAGGGTTGTCTGACTGTTTCCTGATTCTGGTAGAGTGTTTCAGATTCTGGTGGAGCTGCCAGGAGAGGGCCGGTTCTGAGATGGGCAGAGTTGGGGGTCCTGGAGGGCGGCATCCTGGTGGTGAGATGCTCTGTGAGGAGTCAGAGAAGCAGGGCTCAGAGGAGAGGAGCCTTGGGGGAATGCCCTGGGTGTGAGGTTTCCAGCTTTTCTCCCCAGGATCCCTCTCTCCAGCGTCTGGATAACAAAACCTGGGAAAGTAGATCATTTTTTCCTTTTACAACCTATTTAGTATTGAGGACATTAAAAAAATATATAACATTTAATGAAAACTGTTAAATTTATAGAAAAGTTGCAAAGATAGTACAGTTCTTATTTATTCCACACCATTTCCACTTTGTTAACATCTTACATGAATTTTTTTTGTATTTTTTTTTTACAGCTAATGAAGCAATATTGACACAATTACTAAACTCTGTGCTTAATTTCATTACTTCTTCCTAATGTACGTTTTATGTTCGATAATCCAAATTGCCTCATTCAGTTAGAGCCAGTTCTCTTCGATGTGCCTCTTGCTGACTGTTTCTCTGACTTTGCTTGTTTTTATAACATTGACATTGGTGAGGAGTGATATTTTGGAGAGGTGTTGGGTTCACAGTTGGGGTTCTTGGGTCATGTCTGAGAAAACTTTCACCAGATTCCCCCATTCACATACACAGTGAGTTTCCCCACAAGACAGAGACTTTTAGTCTCTGCCAAAGAGAAGTTTTATTATTTTTTTTTTTTAAAAAAAGGGAAAGAGTCAGAACTCTGCTACCCTCCTCCACCCACTGAGTAGGCTCTCTCCGACCAACGGAAAGGAGGGAAAAAAAAAAACAAACCAGCAAGAACAAACTACAGATCAAGTGGGACACGGAGTATAGAGGAACTATTTCAGGCACCACACCCCACAAATGGGAACTGTGGAGAATGGTGAAGAAATCACCACAGAGGTGATCTAGCGGCTCCGGGAGCCATCAGAGGAAGACAAGGATTCCACGGTGACCTACAAATAGTCTAAGGCCAGCCGAGAACCACTGGGAAAAAGCAAAGGTCAGCAAGGACAGGTCTCTCTGCCACCTCATGACCAGAACAAAATCACCAACTAACTGACTCCCTGTTGGAACTAAGTAAATACAGAGGGAGGGAACTGTAAGGGACAGTGCCCAGCAACACAGCATCAACACTCTGGTGGAGTTTTGGTCTACCCGTGCTAATCCCAGTCTGGTGAACAGTTTCCGACACCCCTAAAGGAGCACTCCAAAGAGATGCTCGCCAACACCAGTGGCACATGTCCCAATGAATAGAACTAAATTGAAAGCAAACAACAGGGAGAAGAAAACATAAATAACCAAGCAAGCCTGCAGGGGAAGGACACACCACAAAAAGAAATACAGTCACCAGAGCTCAACAATGACATGGAAGAACTTCTCGGCCTATCAGATAGAGAATTAATGCTCATCATGATCAAAAACAAAGAAAACAAAAATGAAAAAATGATTTGAGACAAATAATCACTGAAGAATGAAATTGAGACCTCAAGAAAGGAAAGAAAAGAAACACAGGAGATTAAAAGATTACTAGAGGAGATAAACAACTCTGGGAAAAGCAATGAAAACAGAATTGATGAAATGGAAAAATGGATCAGTACTATCGAAGGTACAGAAATAAAAAGAGTCAAAAGAAAAGAGATAGAAGAGCAAATAAAGAAGTATGAAGATACTCTTAGACAATTATCAGACTCCATGAAGAGAGGAAACATAAGAGTTATAGGCATTCCAGAAGGTGAGGAGACAAAGGAACAGAGAAATTATTCAAGGAGACAATTGAAGAAAATTTCCCTAGTATGAAAAAGGAGACGAACATAGACATACAAAAAGCGAGAAGAACTACCAATTACCACAATGAAAAGAAAATTACAGCAAGACACCAAATAGTAAAGCTTGCAAGAGTCCAAGACAAGGAAAAAATAAAACAGGCAAGGGGAAGAAAAAGATAACTTTAAAGGGAAAACCAATCAGGTTAACTTCAGACTTCCCCAAAGAAACATTACGGACAAGAAGAGAATAGAGTAACATATTCAGCAAACTTCAACACAGCAAATGCCAACCAAGAATACTTTACCCTGCAAAGCTCTCCTTCCTCTACAAAGAAAAGATATGGGCCTTCTCAGACAAACAGAAACTCCAGAAATTCATTACAATTAAACCACCACTCCAAAAAAATTCTACAAGTCCTAAAGCCACAACCAACAGAGGAATGAACAAGAAGAACAGAACAAACCAAGGAATAAAATCACAAAAAAAGACAAACAAAATGGCAAATACAGATGCCAACATATCAATATTAACTCTAAATGTAAATGGATTAAACTCATCAATAAAAAGACAGAGAAGCAGGCTGGATTAAAAAAATAAATCCAACCTTTTGCTGTCTCCAGGAAACACATTTTAACCACAAAAGATAAACATAGACTGAAAGTAAAAGGTTGGAAAATAATCCTACAAGCAAATGGACCAAAAAAGAAGGCAGGAACAGCCATACTTATATCAGTTGAAATTGACTTCAAATTAAAAAAGGTAAAAAGATGCATAGACGGACACTAAATTATGATCAAGGGGATAGTACATCAGGAAGATATAACACTCATCAAAATGTACTCACCAAATGAGGGGGCACCAAAATATATTAGACAATGATTATCAGTTCTGAAAACAGACATGAAAGAAAATACATATACAGTGGGATACTTCAACACCCCACTCTCACCAATGGACAGATCAATGAGACAAAAACAAAGACTATAACCCTAAATAAAGACATAGAACTCATGGACTTGACAGACACTTATAGGACACTGCACCCAAAGAAATCTGAGTACACAATTTTCTCAAGTGTGCATGGAACATTCTCCAGAATTGATCACATACTGGGCCACAAGACAAACATCTACAGATACACAAAGATCAAAATCATTCCAACTATCTTCTCTGATCATAAAGGCATCAAGCTAGAAATAAATCATGAAAAGAAAACAAGGAACATTCCCACTTCATGGAGATTGAAATCCATACTATTGGAAGACCACTGGACTAATGAGGGGATCAAAGAAGAAATTAAAAAATACTTTGAGTTGAACAACAAGGAGGACATCACTTTTCAGAATGTATGGGATGCAGCAAAAGCAGTAATAAGAGGAAAATATATAACAATCCAGGCTCACATCAAGAAACAAGAAAGAATTCAAAGAAACAACCTAATCTCACATCTTAAAGAGCTAGAAAAAGAACAAAAAAAACCCTAAAGCCAGTAGAAGAAAGGAAATAATAAAAATCAAAGCAGAAATAAGCAGATTGGAAATTAAAAAAAAATATCCAAAAGATCAATGAAACCTAAAGTTGGTTCTTTGAAAAAATAAACAAAATAGACAAACCTCTAGCCAGGCTCACAAAGAAAAAATGGGAGAAACATATAAATATGATTATAAATGAAATAGGAGAAATCTCAACAGAATCAGTAGAAATCAAAAGAGTAATCAGAGATTACAGTGAACACTTACATGCAAACAAATTCAACAACCTAGAAGAGATGGACAAATTCCTTGAATGATATAATCATCCAAAGCTGGACAAAGAAGAAATAGAACAACTAAACAGACCAATTACAAGCAGTGAAATTGAGGCAGTGATCATAGCACTCCCCCAAAACAAAAGCCCAGGCCCAGACGGTTTCACAAATGAATTCCACCAAAAAATAAGCAGAGAATTAGTACCTATCTTACACAAACTCTTTCAAGAAATTGAAAAAGAAGGAATACTACCAAACACGTTCTGCAAAGCCAACATTACAATAATACCAAAACCAAACAAAGACAGCACAAAAAAAGAAAATCCTTGCCAACAGAATCCAACAATACATCAAAGAAATAATTCCCCATAATCAAGTGGGATTCATCCCAGGGACACAAGGATGGTTCAACATATGAAAATTGGTAAGTGTAATCCAACACATCAAGAAAAAGAAAAAGAAAAACCGTATGATCATATCAATAGATGCTGAGAAAGCATTTGACAAAGTCCAACATCCATTTATGATGAAGGCCCTTGAAATTCTCGGGATAGAAGGAACATACCTTAACATGATAAAAGCCATATACAACAAACAGTCAATATTATTCACAATGGTGAAAAGCTGGAGGCCTTTCCTTTAAGATCAGAAACAAGACAAGGATATGCTCTCTCACCACTGCTCTTCAATATAATACTGGAGGTCCTAGCCAGGGCAATAAGACAAGAGAAAGACATACAAGGAATTCAAATAGGGAAAGAAGAAGTAAAACTATCACTATTTGCAGACAATATGATACCATACATAGAGAACCCTAAAAACTCCACAGAAAAACTACTCAAAATAATCAACCAGTTCAGTAAAGTAGCAGGATACAAAATCAACACAGAAGCATCAGTAGCCTTCCTATATACAATCAACCTGAAGGAGAAATCAAGAACACCATCCCTTTTATAATTGAAACAAAAAAAAATCAAATACTTGGGAATAAACCTAACAAAAGAGGTGAAAGACCTATACAAAGAAAATTATAAAACACTGTTAAAAGAAATTGAAGAGGACACAAATGGAAAGACAGTCTCTGCTCATGGATTGGAAGAAATAACATTATTAAAATGGCCATCCTCCCAAAAGCAATATAAAGATTCCATGCTATTCCAACAAAAATCTCAATGACATTCTTCAAAGAAATAGAACAAATACTGATGAAATTTATATGGAACCACAAAAAACCTCAAATTGCCAAAGCCCTACTGATGAAAACAAAGGAGAAAGGAGGTATCGCCCTTCCAAACTTCAAGCTATACTACAAAGCCATAATAATTAAAACAGTTTGGTATTGGAACAAAAATAGACACACAGACCAATGGAACCAAATAGAGAGCCCAGAAATAAAGCCATACTTTTATGAACAACTAATCTTTGACAAAGGAGTAAAGAATATGCAATGGGGGGCCTCCCCGGTGGCGCAGCGGTTGAGCGCTGGGTTGCGAAGCTACCTGCAGCCTCTGCGGCGCCGGTTCGATCCCCGGCTGCTCCCCGGCCACCGGAGGAGGGTCCCACATGGTGCGCAGACCTCTCCTGCCGCCCGCTGCTCCCCTCAGCAGTGTACTTCGGTCCTTCTGCCTGCTCTGCTCCCTGCTCTGGTTCTGGTGAATTCTCTCACCCTCCCGCGCTTCTGACTATACCCAGTGCATGTATAAACCAACCAAACAAACAAATAATAAATAAATAAATAAGACATGCCTCTAGAAAATTTAAAAAAAAAAAAAATTAAAAAAAAAAAAAAGAATATGCAATGGAACACGGACAGTTTGTTCAATAAACTGTGCTGGGAAAACTGGACCTCCACATGTTAAAAAAATGAAACTAGACCACTACCTCTCACTCTGCACAAAAATCAACTCAAAGTGGATAAAAGAACTGGACATAAGATCTGAAATCATAAAATATATAGAAGAAAATATAGGTAAAACACTGCAAGACATACATCTCAGAAATATCTTTAAAGACATCACTCAAAGCAGTGATAGTGAAGACAAAGATAAACACCTGGGATTACATCAAACTGAAAAGCTTCTGTACAGCCAAAGAGACATTAACCAAAATAGGGAGACACCCCAGTGATTGGGAAAACATCTTTGCACTCCATTCAACTGATAAGGGACTGATCACAAATTTATACAAAGAACTCACACGGCTCAACAAAAACAAAATAAACAATCCGGTCAAGAAACAGGCAGAAGAACTTAAAAGACATTTCTGCAAAGAGGAAATGCAAATGTCCAACAGGCACATGAAAAAATGTTCAACATCCCTTATAATCAGGGAAATGCAAATCAAAACCACACTGAGATACCACCTTACACCAGTAAGAATGGCACATATCAAAAAACAAGCAACAACATATGTTGGCGAGGATGTGGTGAAAAAGGAACTCTCCTACACTTCTGGTGGGAGTGCAAAGTGATCCAACCACTATGGAAAGCTGTCTGGAGTTTCCTCAGTCTACTAAAAATGGAGCTACCATACAACCCGGAAATTCCACTACCAGGGAATCTACCCAAAGGAAACAAAAACATTGATTCAAAAGAACACCTGTACACCTATGTTTATTGCAGCACTATTTACAATGGGTAAAACCAGAAACAACCCAAATGCCCAAAAACAGATGACTGGATCAAGAAGATGTGGTATATATATAAAATGGAATATTATTCAGCAATCAAAAAAAGATAAACTCATGCCATTTGCAGCAATGTGGATGGAGCTAGAAGGAATTATGCTCAGTGAAATAAGACAGAAGGAAAAAGAAAAATATAGGATGATTTTACTTATAACAGGAATATAGGGGAGCCTAATAAGACATCAGTGTAAAAAAATAATAGCAATACAAAAGACAACAAAACAAAAACAGACAATTATAAATCAGAGACATACTGCAGGAGAGGAGGAGGAAGAGGCATCAGAGGGAAGGAGGGAGGAGCACAGGGGACTGTGGTGATGGTGCACAGGTGCCTTGGGGAAGGAAATTCTGTGGAGACTCAAACTGAAGGGATGGGGGGAAGCAGATCAACTGGACACTTACCCATCTCCCATGGGCCCTTGGCAGCAGACACTTTGCTAGGCGGCAAGGTGGGATGTGGCAACTGAGGGAGCAGTTGGCTCTGAAAGGTCTGGAGGCTGGAAGGGTGGCCTTTGAGACTGATTTGTAGAGGTGGGCAGTGTTCATCCCCGTGGATAGTGGGTGACATGGGAGTCCCAGACAGAGGGTGGGTGCAGGAGATGATCAGGATCTGGAGCCCAGAAAGCGCTTGGCAAGAAGGTAAGGTGCCTGGGGTGCCCTGGGCTGGAAGATGACCTCGTCCTGATGTGGGAGGGGACACCGAGCTCTGGGTCTCCAACTGCATTGGGTGGCATCTCATTGTGTCTTCTGTCTGTCCAGTCCCATCAGAACATGGAGGTGACCAGCTCGCTCCAAATGGAGCAGCACACCAGGAGCGAGCTGGCCATGAAACTCGGCCAGCTGCAGGAGAAGCTGGCAGAGCTGAAGGAGATGGTAAGTCCTGTGCCAGCTGGGAAGGGCTCAGAGGCCTCCGGGAGGAAGGTCCTTAGGCCAGGACATAGATAGCTCCAACTCAGGGCTGGGGGGCACTGGTGACCCTGCAGTCCTGCCAGGTCCGTGACCACCTGCGCCCAGGGTCTGACATGGACTGGTGGGTTCCCCGGGACTGCACGTCACCTGCCCTGCTGGAGGTTGAGCCACTAGGGGAGAGACGAGGAGACGTGGAGACATCCTGGTTCCAGACTTGGCTCTGGGGTTGTGCTTCACTGAACAGGGTTGAGCCTCAGCATCCTTCACTTCAGAGAGCACTGGAAAGCAGTTCTGCTGCAGTTGAAGGAAGGGGCCTGGGCAGGTGGCAAAGTCCCACAGTGCCTGTCCCCCCCCCCTTTGTGGGTGCAGATCTGGGAGTTGCCTCGGTGGTCCCCAATCAGTTACTCCACCACACAAGTCCGTTGAGACAGTTGCTGCTCAGAACTGCCCTTTTCTGCATGCTTCCTGGGTTATGGGCAGGACCAATCAGGTGGAAGCTATGAGCTGATTGGTGCTAAGTGGTCCAGTCAGCCAAGGATGAAAATGGTCCAGGGCCTCCCTGGTGGCCTAGGGGTTAAGTCTCGGCACCATCACCACTACTGCCTGAGTTTGATCCCTGGCTGGGATCTGACCCACAGGGCACAGCAGACCTCTCCTGCCTTGCCGGCTGCTCCCCTCAGCAGTGTGTTTCAGTCAGTCTGTCTTTTCTGCTCACTCTACACCTCTGGCCAATACCCCAGTTATTCTGCACAAAAAAAGAAAAATGGTCCAACCAGACTTGATGTTGGGACACCCTGAAGAGTGATACAAGCCAGGGTTAGAGGGAGCTGAGGGGCTCTGTTCCAACCTCCAAAGAAAGAAGGGGAAGACTCTGTTCCTGGCCTCTGAAGAAAGGAGAACCAGAAGCTGAAAGAAGAAAAGCAGCATCCAGTAGCCAACCTCTGCAGGAGGAAGAGAGGATGAAGACCTCTGTCAGAGACTGGGCCTCCAGTCCTGTGTCTGACATCACCGGAAAGCAGCACCAAAGGCTCCGAGCCTCGTGTCTGAAAGAGCTGTTTGTTGTTGTTGTTGTTGTCCAGCAACTCACAAAGAATGTTTTAACACTTTGTGTCTCTGACATCAGCTGGGATCCCAACTGAAAAGGGTAGTCACAGGGCATGAATGGGATGCCAGGATAGGCCGCAGTGGCACCCACCTGCCCAGGCTCTAAGACAAGAGAGCTGCCAAAAAGCCCCAAAGCCAAAACCAAAGGCTGGAGCAATACAGACCCCATACGCTAGGGGCCTACAGGTTAGAGCCAATGGAAGGATAGTGCCTGGTAGGGGACTCATCACTGTGGTTCTCAACCATGTGCACAATTGCAAGAGACTTCAGGCTCTGGAAACAACCACATTGGGGTTTATTTTACAAATGGGAAACGGAGCTTACTGTAGCCACAAGTGGTGTCTACCTCAGCCAGGTACTGTCCACCAGAAGTACAAGTAGGGTTCCAATCCCCTGTCACCAGGAGTGCTGAGCAGCACTGGTCAGTAGTGATGGTCACTACTGGTCTCCCTGAGGTAGCGTCTAGCAGAGGCAGCTGGGTTCCAGTGACAATTTGGAGGCCAACTGCCACCTGCCCTCACCCCCCCGCGTCCTCCCTGCAGGTGGAGGAGAAATATCATGAGGGTCAGGAGCTGCAGCAGCAGCGGAACCACTACCTTAGTCACCTTCAGCAGTACATGGCCGCCTACGAGAAGCTCATGGCCGCCTACCAGCAGCTGGCCAACGAGAAGGGCGTCCTGCAGAAGCCGGTGCTGCTTAACACCCAGCTTGGCGACTGGATGCAGCATGAAGAGCAGGGCAAGATGGAGGTCGAGTTGGCCCGCCAAGAGCTGCTGGAAACACAGGTGGGGCAGTTGGAGTGCCAGACACCCGGTGGCCGCCCGAGCAGGAAGACCTGCGAGCAGCATCCCTTCTCACTCTTACCTGCCAGCCCCACTGAACCTCCTGGCTCGGACTGGAGAAAGTGAGTGGGACTTCAGCAGAGGAGGGGTTTGCAAGAGTGGAAGCCACCCTTAGGACAACTTGGATCCTTCTCCTTTGGGGACTTGCTGGTGCAGGGTTGCACAGAGAGGAGGGAGCAGAGCTTGCTGGCTTTCAGGGCTGCTTTAGAACCCAGGTGTTCTTTGAGCCCCTCTGGCTGCCCCCCGACAGTAAATGGACTGAGCAGTGAGGAGGAGGAGGAAGAGGAGAACAAGGATCCCCTGCCAAAGCTAAGCATCCCTGACGACCTAGACAGCCGCGAGGCCATGGTGGGGAGAGTGTGCCTGGGGAGACCCACCAGGCCTTTCAGGGAGCCATGGAGAAACTGCAGGTGAGTGTGTGTAAGGCAGGAAGGAATGGCCACAGGGCAGGTTTTCTGATCCAGCAGACCAGGTACAGGAGAAGAGAGTCCTGGAAGCCTCAGTGGCTTTTGCAGGCTTTTATTGGGATTTACCAGGTACATGGCAGGCAGGGGTGCTAGGGGGCCAGGAGGCTGAGAGGCCTCCCAGCCCGCAGCAAGTCTTCACTCTTTCTGGGCTCTCTGGCGTTCTCTGGTGGTCTCTGCTGCTCTGCTCTCTCGGTTCTGCTTCTGCTTCTCTGCTTCTGCTGGCGTCCCCGTGATGCCAACCTTAAAAGCCCATCTTAGCCCAGGGGAATCCCATCTACCTATGCCCACACCCTACTCCAGGTGCCCGCATCAGGCATGCATTCGGGACCACAGGGTTCCATCATCCATCCTATGGGCGGGAGAGCAGAAAAGCCTGATACTTTTACCTTACCCTACAATCCACCCCCTCAGGGTTTTCTACCAGACAGTCTATACAAGTGATACACACGTTTCTCTTGACGAATATGAACACTGCAGCCATGGCCCACAAAAGCAAATGAAATATATCACAATGAAATATAACAGAACACAAATAAGTCCAGGCAGGGCATCAACCTAGTGGCAAAAGACAATTATTGGCACCAGTAGATGATCCACCACTTCCGCTGCCGAAGGCACTGCTCATGCGAGGGAGGGAACCACTCAGGCATCAGCCGTCACACGCCGGGAGCCATCAGGCCTCCCGGCCCCCTCCGGCTGCAGTCTCGGCCACAAGCCGCACACCGCATCCACTCCCAGGATGCACTCACTCTTGGGTTGGCGATTCTGTACTCTTTGGGGGTAATCGCCCATCCCTCAGGGTTTTCTATCTGTGGTCGCTCCAACGCTCCAACATTCAGGCCCCTGCACTCAGGCCAACCCACTGCACAAGCACATGGGTCGGGGATCCGTGGATACAAGTCCACATGCGGCCTCTCTTGGGTCCCCTCTTTGGCTGTGGGCTCCACCACAAGCCACGTTCCCTACCCATCCCCCAAAGATGGGCTCCTCAGCTCCTCACCCTCACTCAACTATGAGCAGGGCATCACCCACAGGTGATTTTAAAAGACTCACTGGCCTTTAGCTTACGTAGTGCGAAACAGCCGCTCAGGGCTTCCCGAATAGCACCAGCTTTTGCCTTCTCAGTTGGCTTTTCTCCTCTGCTTAGCTGCTGGGCAGTACACCGGCTGCCTTTGGCCACCAAGGCCCACTGACACCCCCAGACTCCCATCTCTGGGGGTGGACAATCCCATCCTTCCTCAGGGTCCCCAAAACATATCAAACTTGGCAAGGTCCTCCCCCTTCTGGCGGGATTGTTAGGCCATTAGTCCAAGTTCATCGTCTTTTCCCTTTGTCCACACTGGGGAGCTCTGAGTCGTGGTCCTTTCTCCCCTGACGATTCTTGCTGCCTAGGCGGGGATTGTTGGCTGGTCCTCTCGGGCATCTCCTCCTCCAGGCGAGGTCTCATCCCGCAGGTCCCACACCTTGCCCTTCCCCTGTCCCGCCATGACATGTCCAGCGCTGTCACAGTCAAACACTGTCTGCTGCTCCTCAGTCCCTCCCGGTCTTCGGAAGGCTCCATACCGGTCTACTTGGATCATCTTGCTGACTTACACCAATTGTAAGAGAGGAAGGAATGGACACGGGGCAGGTTTTCTGATCCAGCAGACTGGGTCCAGGAGAAGAGTGTCCTGGAAGCCTCAGTGGCTTTTATTGGGATTTACTGGATACATGGCAGGTAGGGGTGCTAGGGGGTCAGGAGGCTGACAGGCCTCCCAGCCCCCAGCAAGTCTTCACTCTTTCTGGGCTCTCTGGCGTTCTCTGGTGGTCTCTGCCGCTCTGCTCTCTCGGTTCTGCTTACGTTTCTCTGCTTTTGCTGTGAATGCCACCCTTAAAAGCCCAGTCTTAGCCCAGGTGAATCCCATCTACATATGCCCACACCCTACTCCAGGTGCCTGCATCAGGCTTGCATTCAGACCACAGGGTTCCCTCATCTATCCTAAAGGCGGGAGGGCAGAAAAGCCTGATAGTTTTATCTTTCCCTACAGTGTGGTTGTCCGGAGGGCTAGGCGGGCTGGGTGCTGGGCAGGCCGGCACTGCTGAGCCCCTGAGCCCGCTGTCTGGCCGAGGGCCAATTTATCGAGCTCATGCAGTTGAAAGTGGGCTTACAGGACTGGATGGAGGAGCTGGAGCATCGATGTATCCAGATGTCTGGAGAGACTGACACTATCGGTGAGCGGGGAGGCTTGTGCCCTGCAGCTGGGGTGCTATGCAGAGGCTGGGGAGACCCCAGCAGATGAGCTGTCTGCGCGCCCTCACCCTAGGAGAATACATCGCTCTCTACCAGAACCAGAGAGCAGTGATGAGGGAGGAGCACCAAGAGAAGGAGGAGTCCATAAGCCAGCTGGCCCAGGACAAAGAGGAGATGAAGGTAGTCAGAGCTCTGGCTCCATAGTGGTGCGGCTGGGGGCGGGGCGGGCTTCTGAGCATCTCTGCTTCCAGGTGAAGCTGTTAGAGCTGCAAGAGTTGGTTTTGCGGCTGGTGGAGGCACGCAACGAATGGCGGGCGAAGCCCTGAGCACCTGCCCAGAACCCTGCTGCTGAGCCCACTAGCGCATGCCTAGTCCCCAAGAAGCTTGGCACCGCCAACGTCCAAGGTGAGGAAAGCCCCTAACGGGCGGCTGGTCAGGAAGAGCACACTCCGCCAGGCACACAGCATCCTGTCTCTGTCTCTCTGTAGGGTAAAGAAAATATCAGGCTTTTCTGCCCTTCCGCCATCAGGATAGATGATGGATCCTTGTCCTGAATGCATGCCTGATGGCGGGCACCTGGAGTAGGGTGTGGGCATAGGTAGATGGGATTCAGCTGAGCTAAGACTGTGTTTTTAAGGGCGGCGTCACGGGGACGCCAGCAGCAGCAGTAGAAGCCGAAGCTGAAGCCGGTAGAGAAGCCGAGATCACCAGAGAGCCCAGATAAAGTGAAGATTTGCTGGGGGCCGGAGGCCTGCCAGCCTCCCAACCCCCCAGCCAGCACCCCTGCCTGCCATATGCCTGGTGAACCCCAATAAAAAACCTGCAAAACCACTGAGGACTCTGACTCCTCCTTTACCCGGTCTGCATGGGATCAGAAAACCTGCGCTGTGCCCTGCTCCTGCCCTTACTCTCTCTAAAGAACCAAGTAAGGTGAGCCTTGTCCACTATGTGCAGCTGACCCAGGGTGAGGCCCAGCTGGGCCTGACTCCCCTGGAGAACGCCTCTGCACAGCAGGTTGTTCAGCTGCTTCAAGAAATGCAGAACTCCCAGGAAGGCGTCACCATTGGAAACAGCCCATGCCTTCCCTTCTTCTACCAGGCTGAGGACAAGGAGGTGAAGATAATGGTGGTCTAGGCCACCGGCATGGGGCCGGAGGCTCTGCCCCCACCTGGCCCTCACCAACCCATCCCTGTTCCCCAGGCTTTCCACCCCATCCTTTGGCTCTCCTTCCCAGTCGTCCTTTCATCCCTTGTCTTAAAAATGGGGTACAACAACTCCCCTATCTAATAGGGTGAAATAGGTGCAGACCCTAGCCTCTGAGGTTAGGGCTGTGTCTTCATCTAACTCTGGACTAATCATACTTCCAGAGGCAAGGAGCTAGAAATATCCAGCTAGTTATTTAGGGGGCTTCGTTCTACAATATAGGGGCTCCATGAATGACCAATTGAATCCTTACCAGGCCTTCTTGCAGAGGGCCTAGGTTATATTAGGCAATTCTGGGCCACGTGCCCCCCACCTCACCCCAACCATGTCGAGCGGGGCAGCACTTTGAAAGCCCAGCACGGGGGCTAAGTGCAGACAGAGATACCAGCTGGGGCAGGTGGGCACCAACACCTGTCTAGAGTGTAGCCACAGAGATAGCAGTGGTTTACTTGAGACCACCCAGATCCACAAAGGGGTGGCCTCCCCTGCTCCCTTTTGAAATTTCCCCATGGGCTTTTGCACCCAATTTTGTTTTTGTTTTTCTTTGTTTTGTTTTGTTTTTAATTTTTTGTTGGACCCAATAATTGTTTTGATTTTTCTTTATTTTTTTATTTTTACTTTTTGTTGCACCCAATTATTCTGGAGGTGATCCCTATCTGCAAAGGGGAGACCTCTCCTACTACCTAGCAAAAGTCCCCATGGGCATGTGTGCCCGATTATTTTGTGGGGACCCACCTGTTAAGGGGGGGCTCTGCTCACTACACATGTCTTGCAGCTTGAGGTTACCCTGTCCCACTCACAAAAGGCCCGCGGGCATGAGGCCACCCCAATCTGCAAAGGGGTGGCCTCCCCCATCACCCCTCAAGTCCTGCGGGCATGAGGCTACCCCAATCCACAAAGGGGTGGCTTCTGCTGTCCTCCTCACAAAAGTCCCACGGGCATGAGGCCACCCCAATTTGCAAAGGGGTGGCCTCCTCATTCCCGCCTCACAAAAGGCCCATGGGCATGAGGCCACCCAATCTGCAGAGGAGTGGCCTCTCCCGTCCCGCCCCTCACAAAAGATCCACAGGCATGAAGCCACCCCAGTGCACAAAGGGGTGATCTCCCCCTTGCCCCCTCACAAAAGTATGAGGCCACCCCAATCCACAAAGGGGAGAACTCCCCCATCCCCCTCCTCACAAAAGTCCTGCAGGCATGAGGCCACCCCAATCCGCAAAGGGGTGGCCTCCCCCGTCGCTCCTCTCGAATGTCCCACAGGTATGAGGCCACCGCAGTCCACAAGGGGGTGGCCTCCACTTGCTGTCTTTGCAAAAGTCCCGTGGGCCTCTGTGCCTGATTATCTTGGGGCCACCCCGGATTTGCAGAGAGGTGGCCTTCACTGCTTCTTTTACAGAAAGTCCCCATAGAGGGGATGCATGGCTTACTCAGGCAATTTGGGGGTACACACTCCCCCAACCCTGTGGAAAACTGGGCTTGACCAGAAGCCGGGCTGGGGTGGCTGGTGGAGGCCAGGCGGAAGGCGCGGGCGCCCCGCGGTGTACATACTGTGCTGGGACGTGTGTACATGGGGCTGAGATGGCCCCTGTATCGCAGCGGAGGCTGCGGTGGCCCCTGGGAGAGGAGGTTTCTATGAATCAGTTGACATCGAGGAAACTTATTTATAGATCGCCCAGGACAGAGGAAGGAGGCAAGGCCAGGGAGTGGTTCCTGGTGTTTCACTTTTGTTTCTGAATAAACTGAACTCACCACGTGGTGGGGCCCTGGGATCTGGGCTCAGGCGCTGCGCTGGGTGTGGGTCCTGCCAGCAGAGGGCAGGCTTCGGGGTGCAAGGTGTGCATTGGCGCTGCCTGTCAGGGCATCCAATCCCCCTCAGCTCTCTGACCTGTCGGGCCTGTGGGCTGTGTGCCGCCCCGGGAGGGCCAGAGTACTGGCTTCCAGCCTAGGCATTTCTCCTCTCACCCTGTTCTTCTGGGGCTCCCACCCAGGCCCCATGAGTCCTCCAGGCTGGCACTCTACCCCTGGTGGCCACAGCAGGGTTCAGATGAAGACCAGCTAAGTCCAGGTGCTTTCCCGAGCAGCCTGGGAAAAACTGGGGCTTCCCAGGCACCCCTGCGCCCCCATGCTTAAACCTTCCCTTCCCCCTGAACGCCACAGAACACAGCCAGCACACAACACGTTGCTCCCCATTGTTCAGAAATGGGTTTCATTCTCAGCCAAGAGACAGCAGGACTGGTCGCGGCCAGAAGCACAAAGCTGCCGGGACAGCACCCCCATGCTCGGGGAAGGGGCAGGAAGGTGGCTGGGGGGGCTGACTGTGCACAGGCCGGGAATGGCAGGGAGGCTCGTCGGAGGTGGCACGTGTTGGCGGGGGTGGCTGGGGTGACAGTGTTTGCTTGTAGTTGGGCCACAAGACTCAGAAGGACAGCACAGCCGGCGGTTCCCAGCACCAGAGATGCGCGCTTGCACGTGTGTGTGTGCCCGTGTATTTATAGACATGCATAGAGCAGGGCAGGAGCAATACCACCGAGGGGGCACAAGAGTCACCGAGGTCACGCCTGGGGTGTCAGCTCACCACCACAACAGACTAAAGTCACAGATGAAGGGGGAGGCTTGGGGGCTGGGGGCCAAGTCACAGAACAGCCACCCAGACAGGCCCGGGAAGAGAGGTGTCCCAGGAAGAGGAGGGGTCTGGTTAGAGGTCGAAGGGGGCCCTGGGGCTCTCAGGATGGGATGGACTTGCCTGACCTGATCAGCTGGCAGCTGGAGAGAAGCAGAGAGAAAACGGGGGAGGGAGAGAAGGGGAAGAGCTGGGAAGGCAGGTGCAGCCTGGGCTGCAGCGCTGGGGGGAGGTGGGGAGGGAAGAGGAAGCAGGGGAGGGTGTGGGCAGGGGTTCTGGATGAGAGGGGAGGGGGGATAGGGAGGGAGGATGCAGGAGCAGGAGCTGGAGCCTCTCCCTGCTCACTCGCCGGCCTCTCACACACACGAGACAGTGCACCCGTGTGCCAGACATGTGATCGGCCCCCTCCGGCTCCCTCCTCTCTGCTCCCCTGTCTTTCAACCCACCAGCCCAGGGTCACCCTTAGTGTCAGGAGGAGGCGGCCTTGGGCCCCACGTGACTCCACCATTTCTGATGGAGAAAGACAGGCTGAATAACACTGTTTGCCCCGGGAGGGCAGAGCTAAGAGGATGGCTGGAGGGAGCACCGGGGGCCCCCTGGGGTGGGCAGAAAGCACAGTAGTTCCCCATATGGACCCTGGGGAGGCAGGGAGGGCAGGAGGCCAGATGCTAGTGGCCACAGGCTTATAAGTCTAAGAGGGGAGCCTCAGCAGGCTGGGGGACCACAGGTCGTGTAGGTGAGGCTGGGCCCTTCCTGGTGTGGAAAAGCAGACGAGCAAGCATCAGTGTAGGGGTGCGGGGGCAGGCAGGTCTGTGGGGCAAGTTTTACTGACCAGCTTGGGTAGAACTCAGAGAAGCCGACTTGCCCAGGTCAGCCGGCACTGAGGTCCCCTGGCTGAAAAAGGAGACGTGACACTATGGAGCAACAGGCCCAGGTCCACGGGCCTGCAGGCGGGCTTCGGTGCTTCACCTGGGGCACAGGGACTGCCGTGGCCCTGTGCTGGCGGGAACAGCAACAGCAGGCACGGAGGGCAAGGCGCTCTGTGGCCTGCCTGGTTGCAAGGTGGCTGTGGGCCGAGGGTGTGGCTTGGACCCTCAGGCTTTCCAAAGCCATCAGACAACCTGAGCCTTCCTGAAGGTGACTCAGTGCCACAATAAGGAGGAGGGGTCAGACCTCCTCTGCCCTGTGGTGGATCCGGTTCCAAAGCTCCCAAGGTGGCTGCCCTGCCCCAGCAGCACACTCACATAGGGGGATGGGGGCTGCACCCCCAGCATGAATTTCGAAGGCTCCCTGACGGCCTGCTCCCTGACAGCGGCACAAGCGGCCTATCAGCTCAACACCCTGCGTGACCATCTGCACTGCAGGTCCTCGAGCCTAGAGACTTCCACACCCTTCTCAGATGCCCGCCATCAGACATGCATTCAGGACCTCAGGGATCCATCATCAATCCTAATGGCGGAAGAGCAGAAAAGCCTGACAATCATTTACCTACAGTGTCCCTCCCTGTTCTGTGGAAGTGGAAATTGTCCAAAGTAATGTTGAAACTGATGGTGACGGGAAAAGCAATGAAACAACTGATGCAGTAAAAGGGCCCATCACACCCGCCTGGCACAATTAGCACGTTTGCCATCTTAGCATTTGCAAGTTCCCCTCTGAGCAATTTATGACTTGACTCTTTTTTTTTTTTAAAGATTTTTATTTTATTTATACAAGAACTGGGGTACAGGCCAGATGAGCGGGAGGGTGAGAGGATTCACCAGAGACAGAGCGTGGAACAGAACAGGCAGACTGACGAAATACACTGCTGAGGGGAGCAGGGGGTGAGACAGGAGGGGTCTGCTCGCCAGGTGGGTTGCTCAGAGGCCGGCGGGGATCGAACTGGCACTGCAGAGGCTGTGGACAGCTTCACGGTGCTGAGCTCAACCACCTGCGCCACCAGGGAGGCCCTGGTCTCTATCTTAACAGGGCCTCATTCCAAAAGAAAGGAGTCAAATGGCTGGCTGCTTCCCCCTCCCATAGCACAGATCCTTGTCTAACCACCCCTCCCCGCCTTTGTCTAAACAGCCCTGTTCTCTACCAAATGGCCTGCGCACTACAAAAAAAAGGAAATCTGTCAAATTTATCAGCTTAACAAATGCTGAAATTTCAGAGTATAAATGGAAATCTTTGTGTATGTTCGTGGCCCAGATCTTAGAGGGGAGACTCTCCTGTTTGGTGCCCACTAGTGTGATAATAATGAAACCTGTACCCACTTGTCCTTGGAGTGCCCTTTGGTCCTTTCTAGCCTGGCAAAATAGTTTTTAAGTAGGTAGAGCCCTGGGGTCTGGAGCTCTTCCTTCAGGAAGGATGGCTGTGGGGGGGACCATGGCTCTAGAAAAATTGGGGTACTTCCCAGGGGAGGGAGAGGGATTGAAACAGAAGAGGGAAGAACACAAAGGACAATGCTGATGGTGCATGGGTGAACTGGTGGTGGGAATTTTAAGGGGACTACAACAGAGAGTGTTACAGGGCAGGGAGGGGGCACTCCAGAACCCCCAAACCTGCCTGCTCTAAATAGGTTCTGCCATCTGCCTCATCAACACAAAACATATAAGATTTTAATGGAAAGGAACTTTAATACAATTAGTAAACAATACAGAAAAGACAAAGACTATAGTTTCTAAATCAAGCACCTAAAGATACCCGTCCCCTCAAGGGTAAAAGTTCACCCAAACAGGATTGGCCTCGAGCAAGGCCTGAAAGCCTGCCCCAAGTCTAAAGCACCTTCTGGTGGGGACCCACAGAAAAGGATCAGAAACAACCAAACAAGTCTGGGAGGAAAAGAGCAAAATCAAATCAAGACAAAAACACCATTGTCACCTCCCCATGAGTCACCCACATCTGTTTCAACCAGTCAATGACCAAAAGGCAAGCACAGTTTTTTCACAGTTCTCTCTGCTCCATGTGCCTCTTCCAGGTCTCCTTCTGACTCTCTGTCCTGCTTCCGTCCTTCTCCAGTTTCCTCCTCCAGCTTTTGCTCCTCCCTGATCAGCAATACCCTACCTTGGGTGGGGCAGGGAACCTGGAACGTCCCCTTTTCCTGGGCACTACCCTGTTACAAGGGGAGAAAGCATACATTCCACAAAAATGAAGAATGATGTGATAGATAGATAGATAGATAGATAGATAGATAGATAGATAGATAGATAGATAGATAGACAGATAGATAGATAGATAGACAGATAGATAAATATAAATGGTGGGGGTGCTCCCCAAAAACTATTGTGATGACACAGTTAAGAGCAGTCTCTGAGCTGCAACAAGAGGGGGAGGGATGACAATTGCTCAGTCAGGGGTTATGATGTTTCAAAAAGTGAACTATCAAAAATGTGAAAATATCCCCTCATTTTTTACTTTTGATTTATTTGTATCAAACACTTGTCAGTTAACTTAGGGGGAAGAAACAGATACCTTATAAGGGAAAACCAATCAGGTTAACTTCAGACTTCTCTGAAGAAACAATAACAATAACAACAGTACAAAACACAATAAAGCAAAACCAGACAATTATAAATGAGAGACATACTGCAGGGGATCAGAGGGAGGGAGGGAGGGAGGAGCACAGGGGTCTGTGGTGCTGGTGCACGGATACATCGGTGACGGAAATTCTATGGGGACTACACCTGAGGGTGGGGGAGCAAATATTGTTTAAAAATGAACAATGATGTGGGCCTCCCCGGTGGCGCAGCGGTTGAGCGCTGGGTTGCGAAACTGCGCGCGGCCTCTGCGGCGCCGGTTCGATCCCCGGCTGCTCCCCGGCCACCAGAGGAGGGTCCCACATGGCGTGCAGACCTCTCCTGCCGCCCGCTGCTCCCCTCAGCAGTGTACTTCGGTCCTTCAGCCTGCTCTGCTCCCCGCTCTGGCTCTGGTGAATTCTCTCACCCTCCCGCGCTTCTGACTGTACCCAGTGCATGTATAAACAAAACAAACAAACAAACCAGCAAACAAATAAATAAAAGCATGCCTCTATAAAAAAAAAAAAAAGAACAATGATGTAAAAAATAAAAAAATTTTAAAAATTAAAAAAAAGAAACACTTGTCAGTTACTAATTCATTTAACTCCACCAATATTTGTATGTTATGTGCTTGGTGCTGTGTACAAAACAGACATTCCTAACTTCAGAGAGCTGCTTTCCTGCAGGAGACAGTGAATAATAAAGACAAGAAACCCACCCCATCCTGTAGAGGGGCTGAGAGGAGGGACAGGCAGGGAGCAGGTGGGGCAGCAAGAAAGGGGGGTGTGGGGGCAGCTGTGTCCATCAAGGGGGTCAGTGCAGATGGTGAGATGGAAGCAAAGCCCTGGGAAGGGGATGTTAGGGAGTGAGGTTCCCATGGAGGGAACAGCCTGTGGTGGGCTGGCTGGTGCCAGGGGTGCAAGGGCAGAGGGGGTGAGGATCAGCTAGAGCAGAGGGAGATGGAGGGACTCAGGAGTGGGTGTCAGAGGCCTGGGAAATGGCCCCACTGTGAGGCTGGGGGTAACTGTGGGGATGGGGAGCCCCTGCCAGGCTGTGAGCAGAACAGGGCCTGGTTCAGCTCCCAGGTGGCAGAAGAGACTAGTCTGTGTGTCTCCAGGTGAGACAGGAGGGGCTCAGGCCAAGCTGGGGCAGCACAGGTGAGAAGTGGCTCTTTGAAGGTACAGGGGGCTCCCGAGGACAGTAGAGTTCTGTCCCATCTTCCCAGGCCTCATCAGGTAGAGGGCTCTGACTGGGGAGCAGGCTGGGTGAAGCTCTCTTATTTTTTCAATTGAGGTAACATTAATTTACACACTGCATAGATGTGAGGTGTAGAGCTTCTCAGCAGGCAACTGTATATTTCACACACACCCACAGCAAAAGTCCAATCACAAGTCCAATGCCATCCTGTTCCCTGACTGCTAAGAGTCTATGCTTTTAGAGCTTCCATATGATCCAGCAATTCCACTCCTAGGTATTTACCCAAAGGACACAGAAACATCAATTCCAAAGAAAACCTGCACCCCTAGGTTTATAGCAGCACTATTTACAATAGCTAAGCTTTGGAAACAGCCCAAATGCCCAAAAATAGATGACTGGATCAAGAAGATGTGGTACATATATACCATGGAATATTACTCAGCATTCAAAAAAGATAAACATGCAATTTGCAGCAACATGGATGGCGCTGGAAGGGATCATGCTCAGCGACATAAGCCAAAAAGAAAAAGAAAAATACCGGATGGTCTCACTCATAGCAGGAATCTAGGAAACTTAAATAAGGGACCAGGAAAATGAATAACTATAAGAAAGTGAAAATCAAAATCAACAAAAACTATGAACCAGAGACACTTTTTGGGGGGTGGGGGGCGGGAGGGGAGGGATTGGGGTCAGAATGGGGGGTTTGCAATTGTATGGGGGAATATAAAAATAAAATTTATTATTTAAAAAATAAATAAATAAAAAAAATAAAATTTGCAATTATAAATAAAAAAAAGAAAAGAAAGTTAATACAAATTAGCGTGCAATAGAGAATTAGTGTGCAATAGCAAAAGAGAAGAGAGAATATAGTTAGAATAGTTCCCAAGTGAAGCACCCAAAGTTACCCGTCCCCTCATGGGTGAAGCCCAGCCAAACAGTCTTGCCCAAAGCAGGCCCGCTGAGGCCCGGAGGCCTGCCACAAGGCTAAGGCACCCACCGGTAGAGACCCATGGGAAAGGCGCAGGAGGGGCCAGGCAAGTCTGGAAGGAAAAGAGCAAAGTCAAAATCCACAACAAGATAACAGCGGCCATGTCAGCCTCCCCTTGAGTCTCTCATGCACGTCTTTGCTCTTTCACGTGTCTCTTTCCATGTCCCCAACTCCCTGGCACAAGCCCAAGCCTGAGGAGCGAGAGTGGCTTCTTCTTGGAATGTGTCTCTGCTCCATGCGCCTCCTCCAGTCTCCTCTCCCCATCTTGCTCCACGTCTTCCTCCTCTTCCTTAGCTTCTCCTCCCTGCTCAGCCCCACCTTTCCTCGGGCGGGGCAGGACACCTGGAACCTCCCTTTTCTATGGAGAGCACATGGTACAGTCCTGCCCCTGTGGAGAACAAACGAAGGTTCCTCAAAATATTCAAAATAGACCTGTCACCTGGTCAGGGACTCCATTCCTTGGTGTTTACCCAAAGAAGGTAAAACACTAATTCCGAGGAATATGCGCCTCCTGTGGTCACTGCAGCGCTGTCCAACATAACCAAGCTATGGACACAACCTAAGTGCCCAACGGCAGAGGAGGGGATAAAGAACACAAGCTTTATACCCAGTGGAACACTACCCAGCTGTGAAAAAGATGGAATATTGAATTTGCAACAACATGGACAGATGTGGATAGGATGACGCTAAGTGCTGCACCTCCCCCTGCAGTGACCTTTTGCGCAGTCTCTCAACCCTGAGACGGCCTCATCGTTCACTGCTGTGCTGGTCCGCGGCAGCTAAGTGAAAAAGTTTGGAGGCGAAAGTCAAATGCTGGATGATTTCATTCATATGTAAAATATAAAGAAACAAAGCAGGGACTGGTAAAACTAAACCAAAACAAACTCTAGAACTGTAACTGCAAAACTGAAGCTATGGGGTGGGGTGAGAGCAGGAAACAAGGTAGGAAGAGGGTCCCATGGACTGTGGTGGGGGACTATGGGGGGCCCTTAGGTGGGTGGGAAGTGATAATGAACATCTGAAGAGGGTGACCCTGGGCCTCTGCACACATGCAGTGTGTAAACCAGTGTTACCTCAACTGAATAATACAATGAGGGGAAAAAAGAAAAGTTCTTAAGCAAAAGAAAAAAATTAACTGGTCTTCTCCATCAATCACCGGCCTCAGGACTTTGCCTTTGCCTCCTCACTGTCATGCAGGCTGAGGGGCTGGTTTTCCACAAGGGCAGAGGCAGGAGGTGCAGGGACTCCTGGGGCTGCTCAGACACCGCTGGGTAGAGACAGTGCAGAGAGGGCGGCTCTGAGGGGAACCAGAGACAGAGGGTCAGAGTAACCCCAGTGCTGAGCGAGGATCTGGTTCCCAAGGAGAGGGGAGTGTGTGTGTGTGTGTGTGTGTGTGTAACAGCAGAGACAGGATACACAACATAAGATGATGGGAAGTCAATTAACATCAAGCTCCAGAATAAATGAATTCAAATCACACACAGAGTAGAGAGTGTCAGAACAACAACTCAGTAAATACAGTTCCACGGAGAAGCAGTTTTTGAGCAGGACTGAAAAAGCATTGGGCCTGAAGAGGAGGAGGAGGTTTAGAAATACCTAATGTTTGGCTTGAGGTGGAAGGAGCTGGGCAGGAACCCCCTCCAGGCCCCACCTACAATGGTGGCACCTTCACCCTGACAGCTCCCTCCCCCAAACCCCAATTTTTCTTTCTTTTTTTTTTTTTTTTAAACCCCAATTTTTCTATCCTTTGGAGTCACCATAAAAAACCCACCGACCTCAGAGTCAGGGAGCACCATGGGCTGCAGCTACTTTCTCTCTAGACCAGAGCAGGAGGGAGCCACACAGGGGGAGGGGGGAGTGTGTGCCCTGCTGGCCTGGTCCAGGGGCAGGATTAACCCAGGTCACCCCAGTTCCTGAGCTGAGCCTTTGTCCACAGTCCAGGAAGGGAGGGGAGATGGAGCAGGGTTCCCTCAGCTCCCGGAGGAAGGTGTAACGTTAGGTGGGTGAACTTAGGTTTCTTTCTCATTCTGGGCTCCCCCATCTCCCCAGGTCCCCCTCCATGGGCAGCAGGGAGAGGATCTCAGAGAAACCCAGGCTGGATCCCGCACCTCCCTCCCCACTATCGTGTTCAGGATGAATCCCCTTGTATTCATGGCTACACTGGAGAGCACAGAAAGGTAAGTATTATTATTGTATTTGCAAGTGATTAGAAGTAAGATTTTTTACTATAAATGCCCTTATTTTTGTTGTTGCTGTAACAGTGCTGTGCAAGCAGAAAAAAAAAAAAAAAAAACCTGGGAGAGGGAGAAAATGTGGAATTGAGTTTTCATGATGCAAACAAACAAAAAAAAAAGGGGAAAAAAAGCCAAAAATAAAAATAAGACAAACATGGATTATTCAGTTTAACCCATGACACCCTGGAAGTTGCCAGATATCATGATCCCAGAGCAATTAATGTCTGTGGGGAGTGAGACTCAACAGCCCAGCCCAGGAAACACAGTGGGGGATGCAGGGCTCTGACCTGCCCAGGGCCCCCCTGCTGTGGCAGCTGCAGTGGGGAAGGGTCTCCGAGCTGAGGATTCTGGGAACTCAATGTGGTCACATCCACTGGAAACATCCAGAGTGAGGTTGGGTCATCCTAGTGACAGCTGCCTCACTACCAGCCCAGGCCGTCCTACTATTGATAAGTCGAATTTAAAAAATTCCTCCCTGGAGGGAAAGTGTCAGGGAAAGGTGGTGGTGTCCATGCAGGCGCTTCCCTCACAGCCCGGCCCAAGGAGAGTCCCCGAGTGTCTCCTCAGGGGCCTCTGCTGCCTCCTCTAGTGAGCAGAGGACTCACGTCACAGGGCAAGGAGACCTGCCCTGCCACGTCTTCCCTCCTGGGGATCATGTGGGGAGTGAGCCCCTGAGCACGTGTGCAGACAGCTCGGGACCCAGCACAGGGAGTGCTTCATCCTGAGGGCTCCTAGGGCCTTTGTGGGAAGGAACTTGAAATATAATTAGGTCTCCCCAGCTTCTCCTGGAGCTCTAAGAGGGACAGGGCTGTGCACACAAGGGGGAGCCGCATCCAGAGTGAGGTTCTGTGTCTTAATTGTCTCCCCAAGAGGACATTGCCTGCTCCCTAGAAGCTTCCTGGAGTGCTTGGATATCTAAATAACATTAAAATATTATGAAAATCGAAGCTCCACCATCCGGGTGGCCAGCTCATCCCAAACCTGGCATTTATCCTAAAGACAGGCATCCTAAGACATTCAGGCACCCGAGCTCAGAACGCCCCACACACTGCCTTCTCAAAACAGGACCATGCCTTGAGAACATCTTATTGACAAGGTAAAGGAAGGCTAAGGCCTAGGGTAAGGCCAAACTTTATTCTTTGCTCCCTCTAAGGAGCCATGTGGAATGGGGGATGGTGAGAACCTGAGGTTTAAGGAAAACCCGGCGTTTGGGGATGACCTGACAGTTTGACTTATAAGTTATGGTTTTCAGGAAAGAATATTGAACTTAAAAGGGTGTTCATAAGTTTGTGAAATCGCCACTGGGTGGTAAAAACATCCATCGTGATGTTGGAAAACAACGCCTCTGGTGTGTTTCAGTCCCTAAACTGATGTTTGCAGGAAGTTTGCCTTTTCTTTCTTCTGGATTGTAGAATCAAGTGCCAGGTATCAACTTTCATTCCTTTTTTTTCCCAGTGGGAAATTTTCTTCAGTTCTCAAGTCAGGATCTACTAATATTTGAAGATGCTGTCACCTGATGATTTTGGAACGGATTTCCCCAACCTTCTTCATTCCAGTACACATTTCAAAATCCTTCATACTTAGAATCTTCACCCTGAAGATTTCCTCTGTGAGGGCTGTGATAACCGACTCTTTGAAATAGAAAGTTGCGGGCCTCCCTGGTGGTGCAGCGGGTGGAGCACTGCGCTGTGAAGCTGTATGCAGCCTCTGCAGTGTGGGTTCAATTCTCGGCCGCCCAGGGAGAAACCCACATGGCACGGCAGACCTCTCCTGCCTCTCCCGCTGCTCCCCTCAGGAGTGTCTTCTGTCTGTCTGCCTGTTCCGCTCCCCACTCTGTCTCTGGTGATTTCTTTCACCCTCCCAAGCCTCTGACTATACTCCAGTTCTTATATAAATAAATAAATATTTAAAAAGAAATAGAAAGTAGCCTATATTTTCCAAAATTCAAATCATAATTCATAAAAGGGCTTCAATCACTTCCCCCACCTCTCAAAAACACTGTCTCAATTCCTTCCCACTGCACGGTCTGGTTAGGAACTGAACCAAACTATATTAAGGACAATTATAAATGAAAGACTTGAAACAGTGGATCAGAGGGAGGGATAGTGACGGAAAGAAAATTCTGAATAAACGGCATCATTCCTCATAGGGCCCAAATCAGCCTTTGGAACACATCAGCCAATTTAATTCCTCTTGTTATCTCTCATAAGTGAGAATTTTGTGGCAATACCAAATGCCTAAGAGTTTAGGACATTTTTTTTTTTCTTTTTCTCCAAGTGGGAGTTGGAGTTATCTGATTTCAGCAAGGTTGGAGGATGGTATGTGAGGAGAACAAGAGGTTCCAGTGGAGCTCAGATTGAAGTCCAGCCCTTGCTACGCAACTAGTGGGCTCTGCTCATGCCTTGACACTTCTTTTGACAAGGTAAAACTTCTATTTACTTCTATAGAGAAGGGTTTGCTTTCTGGGTCTGCTTTCATGTGTAGATGTCTAAAGTGAGAAATCCCACCTTGTCTCATTATTTGTACTCCCATTTTTACTGTGTTTCTCTAATTATATTATGTAAATATCACACATTCATTGTGAACAACTCAAACCATTTATAAAATATGAAACTTCTGAAATATAAAAATGTAATAAAAAATATCTTGTCATCTTACCATAATAATAAACATAAATATTGTGGTGACATTTTTGCATGCATCTCTTTACATATCTATGTGTTTTTAATAAACAGCATTTAGCATAAATGATAATTTTCCTGTGGATACCTTTCTACACCCATCTCAGCAGCTTAATCCCCATCTCCATTTTCCCCAAGTAACACACATATCTTAGCTAGAACAAAAACTTGAGATTTTGCATGCGAATAGTTTATTTGGGTTCATTACCATGGGAACAGGAAACATAAAGCAGGGAGTGGAAGAAAAGTTGATACCAGGGAGCTTTACTGACCTGGGTACTGCCATGGGCAACTGGGGTTCAATCTCCCTGACAAATAAGGTGCAACTGGACTAAGGTGGTGGAAGGTTATACCTGCATGAAACTGCTTACTATGATACAATAAACTATAGCAGTAAAAAGGTGAACTGAAGGGATAGAAGACATGAGGACTGAGAAATGTCCAATACAGTCTACTCCTTACACCACTCAGATCTTTTCACGCGCTCTGTGGAGTCCAGTCAGTCACAGGGTCTTTGATGTGGTGGCCAGTGACAAGCTCTACAAAAGATCAGTTAATGGGCCAAGCCTCCACAGATGCATGTGGTCACAACACCATTATTAATGTGCTTTGTCTCTTTGCAACACAGCCATTCCAGATTCCCCTCCCCCTGGAGCAAACCTACATTCTTCATCCCTGCAGAGTGGGAGGCTGAGTCCCTCACCCCCATCAGGACATGGTTGCTGCATGGCCTCTTTGTATTTCTACTTGGCAAGAAGCCCCAGTTCTCCAGAGTTTCTACACGTGCTCATTTCTTATTACATTGTGCAGCAGCAACCCTAGCTCCTCATAGTAATCAGGGTCAATTATTCTGAAAACAATAACAATAGAGTTCATTATGGCTCACTGGCTCAAGGAATATAAATGCGTAGGCAGTAGATATAACATCAAATCTAGCAGAACCTCGCTGGTACAAATATGCCTCCCAACGTCCCACCTCACATCCCTGGAGAGCCTCTAAACTAATAGGGTGAAGGCGTGGGGTGAGAAGGATAAATTCCTCCAGTGGATCATTAGGAGTAATGGTGAGAGTGGCTGATCCTTCTTCACCTCTTAGTTGCAGGATCCATGCTTTCTCGATATTGGAACACAGATTATATATTGGCCATTACTCAATGTGTATAACACATGTTGAAAGCTGCCTACCACCATCTCAGAGTGTTTTGCCCAAGATAAAATGTTAAAAGTTTTTAATGTCTCTCCTCCTTCAATTATGCTGTCAACTTCCAAGTGACATGCTGTGTGGTAGAATCAGTGATTCCTGCAGACATGCTGCCAATGTCATACTTATTTCACCATAAAATGTGCCCCTTATCAGAGGCAATGTTATATAGGCTCTATGCTGGTGAATCAGGCAATCTGTTGGCTCTTAAATGGAGATGCTGGCAGTCAGGGAAGGGAATCTTACATCCATAATGGATGTCAATTCTTGAGAACAAATCACTCTCCATAACAGGGTAAACTGAGTGAAGAAATCCACCTGTTACCATATAGCTGTCTGGTCTACTTAAGTGATGTTATCACAGCAAGAGCTTGACTGTGATTTCTTTGACTGGAAATCAGGGCATTCGTGAGTGACAGTGACTGATGAATCTCCCATGATGAGAAAAAACTCATGCTACTGGACTCAGGTATGATCAAATCACCCTTGATCTCGATTTCTATGACTTTCAGGGACTGTTGAATAAGCCCTGGGGTGACCAACGAGAGGGGCTGAGTGTTATCCACACAAAGGGGACATGATCTGTGGTAGGTGCTCTCTGAGGTGAGAACTAACAATAGACACAAAGGTCTTAAACACTGTGTCCACTCCCATGGACAAAAATGCCTCATTTCCTAACTTCCTTTCACGTTCATCTTCTCATCTTGCTCCTACTCAGCACTGAATCATTCAGAAAGTCACAAACCACTGCCAGGAGTCTATTTCACAGCCATAAAGGAGGGAGGTCAACATTGCCACCATTCAAATTAAGTTATCAGGGCACTGCAAGGAACTCTTGCCACTCCTCGCTGTCTCATTGGGTGCTCCTAGGTGAGGCTATTTAATGAAATTGTAGCCCTGGATATCCCATTACATCTCTCATCTTAATATCTTCCTCCTAAAACATATGTTCTTATAAATGGATGTCCTAACATGGACTGATATAGACATTAATAATGATTTCTTGATTATACTTATGTAATGACATATGGCTGATTTGATAGATATTGCTCATTTACAAAACCCTACTGTTTAACTAAAATTCAATATCCCCAATTTTTTTTTTTCTTTCGGCATAGGGATAAGAGGATTCAGCAGAGACAGAGTGGGAAGCAGAACAGGTAGATTTACTGAAATACACTGCTAAGGGGAGCATCTGTTGAGACAGGAGAAGTCTGCTGAGCCCTAGCAGGGTCAGCTCCCTGAGCTGGCCTAGATTCAGGCCTCAGTGGTGACAGCGCTGAGACTTCACCCCTAGGACACCAGGGAGGCCCAACAAACCAAATTTGCATTACACCTACCATGTGTACTACCTCTATTGTGTACTTGGGAAGATCCCAGGTCACCACTTATTTGGTTCCTTCTCTGTAAAATGCCCAGGTAGAATTCAGAACAGTGGCAGCAGACATGTGAAGGAATCAGGGCCTGAGGGGCCTGGGCAGTGAGTGGTTTGGATAAAGGGTTTACACTAGTTGTAGATCTTCTGCATAGGCCATAGCAAGAAGGAGGCCAGCACTATGACAGAACTGGACGCAAAAGGAGTGAAAAAATTTGGGTGATACAAAACAAACTTTATTAGTATTTCTATAATGAACAAGAAACCCTGGAGGAAATAAAATGAAAACAATTTGAAATCAATTAGGAAACAAAGATTTTTGAATTACAAGAGGAGGGCCAGGTGTCAGTGGTTGGAGGGATAGTAGAAGTTAAACAAGGATATGTGGCTAGAGAGGTGGGTGAGGAGAGGTTTGGGGTCAGCGGTGCTTAGTCAGCACCAGAGGTGGGCAGGCAGGACAGGGGTCAGGGGATGGGACCCTGGAGGAACGACATCAGGTGAGCACCCTCTGCATATGTTGTTCCAGACGAACAGGAGAGCCCAGCAGGCCTGCTGGGTCAGACAGACAATGCCCAGGGTACTGTAGCTGTTCCTGGGCACTCTGAGCTCACTAAACCCCTACATAGCCTGAAACTCCCCAGATTCCAGCAGGATGTCCCCAGGCTGCTGAGCTAATACCAGCCCTGCTGGGGAAACTAGTCCAGGACCTGCAACCTGTGGGACAACCTGCTGGACATAACCATACACCACCTGTTTGTGGGGAGCCAGGCCCTAGCCAGGCCCCAGCAGGGCATGCTGGCAGTGGTGTGTTTACACCAGCCCCACTGCGGGAGACAGGTAGAGGCCAGGATGCTTCAGGAGCTGCCCAGTGTGGGCAGTTCACACCCACCCCTTCTGGGGAAGCCAAGACTGGCGCAGGATCCCAAAGACTTCTTTGAGGATTTTGAGATAAGAGGAGTGCTGCAGGAGGAACCAGACAATGACCAGGATGCTGCACCCCATGGGGACAGTGCTGAGCTCACTCCACCCCTGCTGGAACAGCCAGGCCCTGGCCAGGAGAATGCAGCCTATGCAAGAGCGTCCTGAGCTCGAACCACACCTGTGGGAGGAAGCCACTTCTGGCCAAAATCCTGCAGGTTCCAGTGAGGGTGCGAAGGCAGCAGCAGCCCTGCCTGGGGAACCAGCCCCTGCAGGGATCCTGCAGCACAAGCAGAGACAACCCCGGTGTCTGCTTCTCTCCAGTCAGCAACTTGGCTGGGCTCTGGCCTGTCCCATGGGCTGCAGGGGAGCCTGACTGTGCTCCTTGAGAAGCGGCTAGAGATGCGATTGGACAGGCCATCAGCCACATGCCAGATTGCCACTTGCCTTTTCAAACAGACCACATGCTAGAGCCCTGAGCAGGGACCACCCTAAAATAGGGGGCCCTTGGTATTCTGTTCCTCAAATGAGGCAGTTGCAGATGCCAGGTCAGACTGCTCGTGGTCCAAATCTAGCCCGTGTGGTCTCCTCCAAGGGCCACCTGACCCTACCCCGCCCAGCCGGGCCCATGCACCAGCCTGGGCCACTCACCCTCGGACGGCTCCTCCAGGGATTTCGGGTACTGCAGCCAGTTCCTTTGGACATGTGCCCCAATCTCAAAGTTGCAGGTGCACTTCAACCTGGGCTCTGTGCTGGGACAGATCCCACACTGGGCTGTGGGAGGACAGTCGGGGAATTGCACTCTCTGGATCTCTTCAACTTCCTGGACACAAAAGATCTCCGGGGAGTAAACAGACACACCTGCTGGGTAGCAACCAGCTGGGGCAAGAGGGAGCAGCCATGACGCTTTGGGTCCCACCACCAGCCAGGCTGGTTCTGGTGTAGACATGAGCAGACTCCTGGGTGGGCCAGACCCTCCTTCCTGGAGCACGCACACACTCACTCTCACCGCACGCACACCCGCACTCACAGGGGGAAGGGAGGAGTAGGGGCATCAGAGCCCTGGAGTGGTCTGACCTGTCCCCAGGGCCCCCCTAGTTACCTCAGTGGCAGTGCTGGCGCTGGCCTGAGGCGTACGCACAGGCTCCTCATGCCTTTCAGCAGAGTGTGACACGAGTTTCGGGGACCTTTTTTGGGTCCACTGTGGGGAGACCTGGGCAAACAGCAAGAAAACGTGGGGCGGGTCCAGGCCCACCAGGCAAGTGAGCTGGGTCAGGTTTGGTTCAGAACCAACTGCCTGGGGACCAGGGTTCCGAGGTCATGTGTGCCCTGTCATCTCGCGGAGGTGATGTCACTTCCTGGGTCCCCTTCCCTGGACTTCCTGCTCAGACAGATGCCCAACCCACTCCGCCCCCTCCTGGCCTGCCACATGGCTACCTGGACCACTTCCTGTTGGCTCTCCATACCAGGCTCATCTCACAACACTGACAGCAGCACAGCCTCCCAGAGACCTTGGATGGAGCCATGCAGCCAGGGACAACCTGGGGACCCAGGTCTCTGGCTGCTGACCTGGCTCATCCTCCCTGCCAGGGAGCAGGCCCTGCAGCATCGGCAACTCCAGGCTCCTGTCTCCCATGGGCCCAGAGGAGCTCCAGAGTGTGGATCATCTCCCTGGGGCGGTCCTGGGGAGTGGGCCACTCCTCTCTGCTGCCCTTGGAGGGGAGGCTGGTGTCAGGCTCACAGCACTTGGAGGGTCCCACCCGGGGAAGGGCACCTGCACACGCCTCACCCAGGCCTGGCCAGCCCTGCTGGGGGCAGAGACATCTCCCACCCGGGGTGCCTGTCCTCCCACCCAGTGTGCCTGTCAGCCCTGCTCCTCTCTGGCCGTGCCCTACAGGGCCCTGTGGGCCCAGACAAGGTGCCAGGGCCACAGACAGTGCACACCTGCCGGCCACAGACTTCTCAGGGCCCCCTGCCTGCTCACACACCTGCCCACCTGCCTGGAGGTTGTATTGACTTGGGGCTGGGTTCTGACTGGGACGAGGCCACCCAAGGCAGGGGGTGTCCACTCCAACAGTGACTGATGCCAGCGAGGCCTCTTCTGTCTCCTTCCCTGTCCTCACTGGCTGACTCTCCCTTTCTCTTTCTGTATGTCCCTCTGATGTTCTCTCTCCCCCTCCTGGTCTGTCCTCATCTCACTCTCTGTGTGTGTCCCTGTCCTTCTCTGCTTCTCTGTCCCTGCCCCATTCCTCTGTGTCCCTGTCTCAGTCTCTCTCTGATCCCCAGTGTGCAGAGGACCAGAGGGAGGGAGGGAGGAGCACAGGGGACTGAGGTGATGGTGCACGGGTGCCTTGGAGAAGGAAACTCTATGGGGACTACACCTGAGGGGGTAGGTGGAAAACAAATAGTCTTTACAAGTGAAAAGTGAAGTTAAAAAATAAAAAAAGAAGAATATAAAAAAAAAATACAATCACGCCTGCAGGATCCTCATCCTGTCTTGGCTTCCCCAGCAGTGGGGGTGTGAACTGTCCACACTGGGCAGTTCCTCAAACATCCTGGCCTATACCTGTCTCCCGCAGTGGGGCTGTTTTGATCCTGTCTCCTGGAGGCAGCATAAAATTGGGTTTTGTTTTTGGTACAACCAGTCACTCTGTGTCTTTCTGTTTGGTGAATTCAATTCATTTCCATGAAGGGTGATGACATGATGATTTACTACTGCGCTTTTGTCTTTAGTCAAATCCAGGCAAGAAATGTGTGGTAGGGCCTCCCCGGTGGCGCAGCGGTTGAGCACTGGGTTGCAAGGCTGCCCGCAGCCTCTGCAGCATCGGTTCGATCTCTGGCTGCTCCCTGGCCACCGGAGGAGGGTCCCACATGGCGCGCAGACCTCTCCTGCTGCCCGCTGCTCCTCTCAGCAGTGTACTTCATCAGTCTGCCTGTTCTGCAACCTGATCTGGCTCTGGTGAATTCTCTCACCCTCCTGCACTTCTCACTGTACCCAGTGCTTGTATAAATAAATAAATAAACAAATCTTTAAAAAAAAAAAGTTGTATCTCAATAAATTTGCTTTAAAAACATAACAAATAGGGTCTACAAGTTGCCCTGTGTCTGTCCTCCACAGTATCCTCATCAAGGGCTTGTGGGGCAGGAAACTGCCTGAGCCCACGAGGAGCTGAGCACAGACGGTTTCACTGGACAGAAGCCGTCATGGCGCCTCCTCTGCGTGGTCCTGAGTCACGCGATGAGATGCTGACATCACGCTGCATCTGTGATGGGAGAGACTTTAGGGGCCTTGGGTGGGAGGCAGCTTATTTTTCATGTGGGCAGAATAGAAATAATGAGTGTCCAGAAGGTCTACTGTGTTGGTTTTCAATTCTCCACCAGTTCTGGGATACACAGGAGGGGAGACAGCTCCCCCGTGAGTGTGTCTGACTCCCTGGCTCTTCCTCGTGAGGAGAATGAAGCAGAAGGGACGTGCCACGTCACAGAGTCAGGCTCACAGGGGCTGAGACTTCCCGCCCGGGCTCCCCCTCTCTGGGGTGACTCCCTGCACACGGTGGACCCTCAGCTAAGGGGACGCCCACAGGACAAGGACCTGAGGGTTTTCTCCAGGAGCCACATGCAGGAGCTCTGAGGCAGGTCCTTCCACGCTGATCACGGCCATTCAGAGTCGCCAACATCTCGTCCCCATCACAGCCTCGTGGAACCCAGAGCTGGAGCCTCTGAGTGAGGCCCCACCTGCCGCCTCCCCCTCAGAGACTGTGGAGATGCCAGATCTTTCTTTTAGGTGCAAAGGAGGAAGAGATTTGGTACAAACCAGTAAAATATTCAGGCGATAAAGTGATCAGTGGCTGTTTTCTCACAAGAAACAGTGGAGGCCAGAGTAGCTCACGTGACGGTCAAGGTCCTGATTGCAATGAGCTGTCAGACAAGGATTCCACGTCCTCTGAAGTGTCCTTCAAAATATGTGATTTTTAAAAATCAGTTCTACCGTTTTCAGATTCCCATTTAATTTTGCTGTTTTGTTTTCTTTATACTATCCCCAGAGCGGTGTCTGCAGGGTCACGGCACAGAGGGGCTGTCAGCAGCCTGGAGCTGTGAGCAGGGCTGACTCTAACCTGCTAGCAGGGAGTGGGGCCCTGGAGCCCCAGAATCATTCCCCACAGATGGCCCTCCAGGGCAGCACAGGCCTTTCTCCTCTTGATTCCCTGAATCACCTCCTCTTCATTGCAGGAATCTCCCTGCCACCCCAGCATTGGGGAATGGGAAGGATGTTGAGGCTCAGGAAATGGGGGCCTCCTCCTAACCATCTGTCCTCTCCTCCTCTCTCTCCTTCATCAGCCTGAGTGTGCGTGTTTGAGTCACACCAGCCCTGCACTGACAGGAAAGGCCCAGAACCTAAGTGATTCCCTAATCAGTTACAGCTCCAGCCCCTCTGCAGTCCCACCAGGGGAGACAGAGACTCTCCCAGGCCCAGCCAGAGTCGCATCTCCCACACAGACCTTCCCCTCACAGTGTCCCCGATGCTGCCCCTTCCTGGCCCCACCCTTCTTCGTGCCCCCAACACTCCTTTTGGGCCCCATCCCCTAGTCCCCATTTTCATCCTCTGCTCCATTTCCAGGAGCCTCCCTGTCTTCCTAGTCATGCCATGGGGGCTCTCCTCAACCTCCCCTCATTCAGGGATGGAAAATTTTTAAAAGATGTATATTTGTTTATTCATTTCCTTACAGCGTGGGTCATCTTTCTATAGTTATTGTTCCTCTTAGGTGCGGCCCTTCCACCAATGATCCACCACACACCACCACCAGCTCCCCGGGTCTATCCCCGGCTCTGATCACTCCTGCTCCCCCCTGCTGCAAGACGTGGATGGTGGTTGGCCCCGGGTCTTGGTGTTTTCCTGGAACCTTGTCCTTTTCTTGGTCGAGGCCCTAGGCTCCTGGGTAGAATTGAATGTTAATTCCCTGGAAGCAGAAGCAGAAACAAAGTACAGAGACTCTGGAGTCCAAGGATCCATCCGAGACTGAAGGAACCTCTATATTTGGGGATCAGCCCATAGTCTGGGAATCAGCTGTAATGACCTGGAAACCTGCCTTTGTCCTTTGTCCATAGGACTAAGAAAATTTGGGGACTTCTGACCTGACACTGGACTTGGGCGCCCCCTTGTGAGCAGATCCCTGTCCTGCCGCTGGGGGCCCAGGGAGCCTGGGGAGGGCCTGGCTGAGCAGGAGAAAGGGCGGCTCTGGTCTCCTGTGCTCAGCCCTGTGGCCACACGGGGGCGCTGCCGCGCTGCTCCGGATTTGGTGGCTCTGCCAGGATGGGGCGGGGGCTGAGGTGGGCACAGCTGGGGATGCTGGAGGGTGGCGACCTGGGGGTGAGATGCTCTGTGAGGAGTCAGAGCAGCAGGGCTCAGAGGAGAGGAGACTCCGGAGCCTGCCCTGTGTGTGAGGTTTCCATCTTTTCTCCCAGAACCCCTCTCTCCAGTCCCTGGACGGTGATACCTGGGAAAACTGGAAAAGAAAAAAATTTTTCTTTATATAACCTATTAAATATTGCGAGTATTTTAAAAAATAACATTTAAAGAATACTGTTCGATTTACAGAAAAGTTGCAAAGGCAGTACACGTCTTGTTTATCCCACACCATTTCCCTTTTGTTAACATCCTGCATGAGTACAGATTTTTTTTTTTACCACTAATGCAGCAATGTTGACATAATAACTAAACGCCATACTTTAATTCATTTTTGCTAATGTCCATTTTATGCCCAATAATCCCATCCAGTTTGCCTGGATGACAGTTTCTCAGACTTTCCTTGTTTCCTTGGGAGAGGTGTTGGGGTCACAGATGGGGGTTCTTGGGTCACCTCTAAGAAAAACTTCACCAGAGTCCTCCTTTCAGTGGGGTGAGGGCACACACACACACGCATACATATGAAAAGAAAGAAGTCCATGCTTGCACAGACACAAATTGGCAGGAGGACCTGATCCTGGAGTGGGGGGGGTGTTGGGGAAGCCTGTTAGTGGAGGCTCATTAGAACTCTGTTGGTGTGTGTGGTGTGGAATTACACATTTTAATAGGTGTGAAGCTGTACTCCAAAAATTTATACAGTGTTATAAACTAGTGTAACACACGCATATATATATTAATTATTGCTTTTGGGTGTTTTGCTTACATTACTGCTAAAAGCCATGATCCATTACGGAGGTCTTACTATGTGGGCCTCTTAGTTGAATCATAGTCTCTGGTATACTATCAGCTTTCCAATCCTCAGATATGGAGGAAATTTCTAATTCCATTTATACCACATCTAGGTCATGGGTAAGAAAATGTTTGCTCCTCAGTTGATCTATGTAGCCAACATCTGCATCAGTAATATAGAAAATCCTTGAATTTCCTCAAATTATGTCCTGGAAAACGTTCCTCAAATTATGTCCCCTGCAGTTATTTCATTGTTTTCCTTTCCTTTCCAGTCTGATTTGGCTAATTTTAATGCCATTCCAATAGGGAGCAGTGGTAGAGAAAGAAATAGATGAGATAGTAATACATCACTCCTTAATTCTTGTAGCCCTAGGAAAATCAAGTGTTCTCTATGGTGGTGAAAAGAGGAGATTATTTCCTGATGCAGGAGCACTCACAATGTAATGGAAATGCAGGGTTGTATTGCCATGGTTTGATCCATAGCACATTTTGGAATAGTGCCCAAGTCCTGTTTCATAAGCCTAAATAACTAACCTGAACCCGGGTTCCAAGGAGGACCATGAATTTGTGGCTCATGCGTGCACACTCCTCTGCCCCACGGGGGGCATATTGTGGCAACACCCTTGTAGAGACTTTGTTTCCTGTGGTTTCCTGAGGGGAGGTTCCCCGAACTGTGTTTGCATGGAATAGCTGTGAGCCATCTACAAACTTCCATAATGGAGTTTCCCTTCATGTATTTAAGCTGTATTCTGTTGTATAGTGATTTGTGGACCAGACAATGTAGCAGAAGTACACTGAAGCAAGTTGATTAAGAGTTGATAAATGAATGTAATGTAACAGAATTAGCTGACTGCTTTATTCTCAAAATGTTTATACTTCAGTTAGTTTATGCTTTAGTTGGAATTACCATGTTAATCCCTTCATCATATTGCTCTGTACTATTCGCAAATAGTTTCTCATTAAAGTCTTTTCTCCTTGATCTGCTTTGCAGACTTTCCAAACAAAGACTGCCACCTTTTTCCAATGTATGTTTCTCAAGCATCACAGAACTGGGGTGTAGACCAGAGGTGCAGTGGTTGAAAGGATTCACCAGAGAGAGTGGGGAGCAGAACAGGCAGATGTACTGAAATACACTGCTCCAGGGAGCAGCAGGCATGACAGGAGAAGGCTGCTGTACCCTATGTGGCTTAGCTCCCTCGTGGGGAATTGAACTCAGGCCACAGCAGTGATAGAGCTGAGACTTACTCTCAAAGCCAACAGCGTGGCCCCTTTCCCAATAATTTCTCACTGCCCCATTGGCCATATAGAATTTAATATAAAATGAATGTGTCTTTACTGATCAATGAATCATGTCACAGGCAAGTTTTAGATTTAAATTAATTGGTATGCATGTGTAAGGACTATATACTACATGGTTACTATGAATAGTTTCTTCTGAAATTGAAAAGACTCTTTTTGGTAAATGTCAAAGTAAAAACTAATATGAAAATATTTAACCTTTCGTTCTTATTATAACAAAATGGAAAATAACAAATGACAGGGTTTCACATGGTAGCCCTGAAGGATAATGCTTTTCAGATCCCTTTTATCCATCTCTTTTAATAAATAGCCCTTCATTACCTTTTTATGTTACAAGTTTGCATACTGAACCAGATTGCAATGAAATAACAGTCTAATAAAAAACATTATGTTTGAAATAGATGTAGTTCATTCTGTGCCCATAAATTTTTAAGTAGTTGATGGAAAATTGGTCTCTCTAAGTAAGAGATTTTTGTTTTATTTTCAAGTTAGGCTATAGTTTTGGATCTGTGGACAAACCATTTACTCTCCCTGGTATTATCTTTCTTCTAGCTAATTCTGTGAGTCATAGTCTCTTCTGGTACCATCGATATTATTGCAAAGAGGAAGATTTAATCCGGTGGGGTTTTTTTAGTAGCTGAGTAGCATTTGTGTGTTGTTCGCCATATTTTTGTAACCAACTCATCTATTGTTGGACCCTTAGGTTGCTTCTATCACTTTGGTATTGAAAATACTATTACAATGAACATAGGAGTGCACATATCCCTTCATATTAGTGGTTTTGTATACTTCAGAGAGATATCTAAGAATGGGATTGCTGGATCATCAGGTAGAACTATTTTTAGTGTTTTCAGAAATACCTATCCTACTTTTCTAGGAAAGGAAACAGTCTTCATTTCCACCAACAGTGGAGTAAAGACATGGCTATAAGTTCTGAAATCACAAAATACACAGAAAAACAAAAATGACACAGTTCCTTAATCAGCCTTAGAGATGACTTTTGTCAATCGGATTACATTGGCAAAGGAAACAAAAGCAAATATAAACAAATGGGACAATATTAAACTAAAAGGTTTCTATAGAGTGAAAGAAACCACCATTAAAAAAGCTAATGATTTGGAGAAAATACTTACATATGTCAGACAAGGGCTTAATATAGAAATTTTATAAAGAACTCATTAAACTCATCACCAAAAGAACAAATGCCCCCATTGAAAAGTGGACAGAGATGTTGAAGAGCGCCTTGTCCACAGGAGACAGAGATGGCAACAGGCCCATGAACGTGTGTTCTTCCTCTCCTATTCAGAAAGCAAATCAGAAGCAAAATGAGCGATCATCTCCTATCTGTTAAGAGGGTTATTATCAAAATAGACAAGAAACAAGTGATGGTAAAGTTGTGGAGAGAAAAAATTCTTTGTAGATGTTGTTACAAATTTAAACTCTTCTAATCATGGAAATAGTGTGGCAATCCCTCAACAAAATTAAGAAAAGAAATATCACATGACCCAGCTAGCTGACTTCTCTTTAGTTGTCAAGCTTTACCACAAAAATATACAAACTTAAATTCAAAGAGATATATGGAACACCATGTTCATCATAACATTATTCACAACACTCAAGACAGAGAAACAAACTCAGAGCCCACTGATAGATGATAAAATAAAAAAAAAGTGATATATATGATATATATATATATATCATATATATATATACAGTGGGAGACTACTCAGCTATAAAGAAGATGAAATCCTGCTGTTTGCAACAACATGGATTGACCTAGAGTATCTATATTTTGCTATCTAAAATAAGTCAGAGGGATAATAAAAGCACCATATGATTTTGTTACAGGGCAAGGAGAGGGGTAGCCCAGACACCACAAACCTACCTGCTCTAAATGGGTTCTGCCGTCCTCCGCATCACCACAAACATATGAGACTTTACTGGGAAGGAACTTCAATACAATTAGGAAACAATATAGGAAAGGCAGAGACTACAGTTTCTTTTTTTTTAAATATTTTATTTTATATAATTCTTACATCATTTTTCATCTTGGCACAATGTATGCATTTTCATTTTGGTTATATTCCCAATACAATTGCACCTCCCCCTTATTTTGACTCTAGTCCTTCCTCTCCCTGCCCTCCCTCCCTCCCCCCACCCCGCACCCCCTCCCCCTGCAGTGTGTCTCTATAGTTTCTAAATAAAGTATCCAATGTTACCAGTCCCCTTGTTGGTAAAAGTCCATCCAAAAGGGATTGGCCCAGAATAAGGTCCCAAAGCCTGCCACAGGTCTAAGGCATCTTCCAGTGGGGACCCATAGAAAAGGATCAGAAACCACCAGACAAGTCTGGAAGGAAAAGAGTAAATTATCAAAAGCAAGACAAAAACCGCCATTGCCACCTCCCCACGGGTCTCTCGCCCACATCTGTGTCACCCAGTCCACGACCAAAAGGCAAGCGTGGTTTCTTCACGCGTCTCTCTGCTCTACGTGCCTCCTCTGTGTCTCCTTCTGGCTCCATCCTGCTTCCTTCCTTCCTCAGTTTCCTCTGCAGCTTCTTCTCTCCCTGCTCAGCTCCACCCTCCCTTGGGTGGGGTGGGAACCTGGAACCTCCCCCTTTCCTGGGGACCACCCTGTTACAATTTCACTCCTATATGGATGATAGAGAAACAAAACAAATGAACAAACAAAACAAACCAAAAACAACATCTTAGTCTGTAAGAACAAAATATTTGCTGCCAGAGGGAAACAGGAAAAGGGGCTGAGGAATTTGGGTGAAGGAGTTCTTGTATGGTGAAGAATAGAAACTGTTTATTCAAATGTTAATTTTTAATGTACACCAAAACCTATGGCTATATAATGGTACAAACCAGTGGAACTTCAGTAAAAATTAAAAGAAAATGAAGTGAAACACAAAGATGTTTATTAGAGCTTATGAAATTTGTGATAATTCCGAAGCTCCGTTTGTATATATAGGTAAAAAAGTAAAAGCTATTCTGAGATATTTTGACTTGCTCTCTTATATGCAATCCTCATACTTTTCCTTTTTTAAATTTTTTCTCCCTCAGCAGTTAATTTTTAAAAACAATGGAATCAACTGATGGCCTATGAAGGGACATTTCAAGGTCTTAATTTCAGAGGACATTTATTCTGATTGCTGTGTGTTCTTTACAGTTTTTGCTATAATACATGGGAGTCAGAATCTCCAAGATGGATGAGGGTTGCTCAAAGACCCACATTTTGATGCAAATTTCCTAAGTCATCCTAAATTGCAGCCACTTCAAAATTCATGGAGCAAACCCAAAGATGTAAAATTGTGGAGAAAAGGGAAATGATTTCCTTAGAACAAGAAAATGACACCTCAGGCTAAATTCAACCTTGTAAATACAATGAAAAACCAGCCACATTCATTTGTTAATTGTCCTTGGCTATCTCCTTGCTGTAGTGCAGATTTTAGTAGTTGCAAAAGGAACTACAATATATGGTAAATAAAGTTTGAAATATTTATTCTTTGAGGAGAGAGAAATTTGTCAATCCTTGTTCTACAGTCATGATTTGTAAACATTCAAGCGCAGCTTCTCTGGCATAGGGAGGGTGAAGAAAGAGATCTGAGCCTGTGTACTTCTTCCCTTATCAGGTCTCTGAATCTACAGAAAATAAGGGAACTTTTTAGAGTTTGAAAATCAGTGAATTTATCTTTAATTGCCGCATCAATATTAGCTTGCTAATGCTGTTAATAACATTTATATCAGAAATAATAATAATTCAGGGTCAGTGATATAAGCGATGATTGGATAGTTCATTAAGTGGAACAAACATTATTAAGCAGTCTTTGTGGTGGAACCATAGCTGGGGGAGGCGTGAGGTATGGGGGTGTAAGAGTGCGGCAGAGATGGAGTAGAGAACAGAAAAGGAGGATTTATTGAAATACCCTGCAAGGGAACAGGGGGCAAGAGGGAGCTATACAGCTGTGTGTGAAGGATTTGAGACTTTTACACTAGGGTTCCATAGGGTTTCTTACTTGGGGAGCCAGTTTGCACAGGTTATCGGCTGGGGTGTCTGCTCTTGGGTGCAGACCCTTGACACAGACACATGTGCAGGCCCTGCCTCTGCATTCCTGGAGTTGGGCTGGTTTATCTGCCATGGTGGTCAGTCTAGCGGCCCAGTTCCCATGGCAGCCTTATTGATGCCCTTCTCTGCTCAAGTCTCTCAAACATGACTGTGGGGTAAGAGTGAGAGCTTAGTTTTTAACCTTATGAAATGACACCCTGACACCCCTGTTGGGCCAGATGTATACGGCAGGAGTGACAACATAATCCTTTCTCTGGAAATCACAGTATTTTCTTTCCTTTTTCCAGAATTTATACTATTTTTGCTGATTTGATGGGCTCATGTTTTAATATTTGGTAATTAAACATGGTTTTGACAGGGAATGAGTAATAAAAAAATAAAGCAACCCAATTCAACCCCCTTTTGCTCTTTTGATTGTACCATAACTTACAACTTAATTGTCAGAAATGCTCTCTTAAGAAAATGTAGAATTGCTTCCGTGTTTAGCCTTTGGGGATTTGGGGTTCCCTTTTTGGTAATTTACTTGACACTTATTGATATAAGAGTGTTAAGTCATAAAGTGCATGCTTTGAATTGTTTCTGTCAGTAGAGACTTCCAAATTTAATGGATGCAGACAGGTGAAGACCAAGAAGAGGGAATGTAAATCGCATATAGGGAATTATCCACTGTGGCAGAAAAACAGAAACCAAATGGTGGGGTAGTGTTAAATGAGGTTAAAATTAAGCCCCTACCCCTTGCCCAGCAGGAAGGTTTGGGAGGCTTGAACACAGAGAGAACTGATGAGGCTGCTCTGGGTCCCAATCCGTAAGATGGATCCCTTTGACCAGGAATGTGGAGGCAAGGCCAGCACACATTCTGGGTCAAAGATCAAGCCCCCAGGATCAGACACCCCTGTACTAACCAGCCCAAAACTAACTCCCCAAAGCAAAACTGACAAAACTATTTATAAAAGGGAGCCCAAAATCTTTCTTCACTTGCAGATCTTTCCTGTCTCCCTAGCTGCTTCTCTTAGCAGTGTATTTGAACAAATGTGCCTTTTCTGTTCTCCAGTCGGCCTCTGGTGAAATTTTTCACCCCTGCACATCTGGTCTGTCAAGGTATCATTAAGAATTTGAAAACCAAGCCCCCACTCCTTGGCCAGAGGCAAGTTTGGGAGGCTGGGATGATAAAGGGAGTGGATGGAACTGCCATGGAAACATGGACCTTAAGCTGGTGAGGCCCAGAACTGATGATCCTCTATGCTGATTCAGATCATCAGTCAGGACACACCCAAGACTAGTCACCCTAACCAGTCAATGGTTCTAAAGCGTAGAGACTTGGGACCCAAACTCTGAGCAGTCCACCCTTCCTGTTTCGCCCTCTGCTTCTTTTAGCAGTGTATTTCAATAAATTCACCTGGTATTTCCCATCTGTCTCTGGTGAACTCTTTCACCCCTGCAGCAGGGCCTCCACCTTGATTCTTCCCCACAACATTCTATATCAATAATCTTTGTTAGATAGAGTGGTGTGATTTCTTATAAAAGAAGATGGAACCTAACCTCTTCAACTACACCAATCTTCCATCTACCCAAACCTCTACTCTTTGTTCTCTGAATTCAGCAAATAAAAATAAAACTTAAAAAAAAAAAAAAAAAGCATGGGCCTCCCCTAGTGGCGCAGGGGTTGAGTACTAGGTTGCGAAGCTGCCCACAGAATCTGCAGTGCCGGTTCAATACCTGGCCACCAGCGAGGGTCTCACATGGCACCACAGAACTCTCCTGTTGTGCCCGCTGCTCCCCTCAGCAGTGTATTTCGTCACTCTGCCTATTCTGTTCTCTGCTCTGGCTCTGGTGAATTCTCTTACCCTCCCGCACTTCTGACTGTACCCAGGGCTTGTATAAATAAATACATCTTTAAAAAAAAAAAAAAGCAAATAGCAATTACATCTACCAAGTTGCTCAAGATAGAAAGTTTGGCAGCATCTTTAATTTCTGTCTTTCCCTCACTTTCTATATCCATCCACATCAGCCCTATTAGCTAACATCCTAAGCAAAGTACCACTCTGACCCACTCCTCTCTCTTTGTCTACTGCAAGTTTCTCCGTTTTTTTCCCTGTTGCATCTTGTTCTCCTACAATCTAGTTTCCCCAATGCAAAGAGATTTTCCTCAAACACAAATTATTCAATTCACTCCACTCGCCAACACCTCTCTCCATTTTCACAATTAGTTGAAGTTCAGGCCATCCCCCTGAATTAGGAAGTTCTGAGTGACTAGTTTCTGTGAATATCTTTGACCTTGTCTCACAATTCCTTCTCCTTTGTCCACATGAAACACTGACCTCCTTTTTCTTACTGCAGGGTGATTCAGTCCTTTCTGCCTCTCTGTGCTCCCCTCTGCAATTGTGCTTTCTCCCAAACTTTGCTGTATGCATCCTGGTCTGTCAATAGAGTTCATATTGTCATTTATTGAAGTCTTATCATTTCCATGAAAGAATAATGTTTTCATAGCTTTACAGATACATACATTTTATTAAAAATATCCTGATGGGTTTCATATTTTGATGTTATCCTGAATGGTATTGAAAATTCAATTGGTTTGTTTCGATCCTTTGTACAGTTCCTATCACCATTTGTTATTTCTCTGTTGGATATTTTAAAACTTATTTATATTGCTTTTATTCCCTGCCACTGAAAAGTCAGTTTTATCACAACAATCTCTCTATATCTTGATCACTAGAACACTATCAATTCTACAAAAGTACAGTGTAGTTTCTCAATAATTAGTCATTGTTTCTTTTGAGTGAATATCATATATAGGTAACCTTGGAAAAAGTAATTAGCCTCTCTAAATCTCCTTCCTCAGATATTAATATATATGTAAGTGCACATATTGATATATGTAATATACATAGAATTAAACCAATGATACTTATACTTCCTGATATTTATCACTATTAAATCACTTTATTTTGGTTGAAGTGTTAAAAGCAACCTAAAAAACAAAGTATTCTGAATTTCCTAACATTTTTGTTTAGTTTTAAGCACACTGGTACTGTTATGACCTATTGGATTTGTTAGTATATTCCTTCTCAAAGGAACTTTTGTGCATATAGTATTATTATTTAATGTTATTTTTCTACTAAACTGACTGCATGACACAATTACAGCCCCCCAAAAAGAAAGACAGGCTGAAAAAGAATCCTGAAATTACCTCTTGAAAATTTTAGAATTTAAACCTTACTAGTTCATTGCAACAGCAGTAACTGTGCCTTTATTTTTTTTTTTAATTTTCTTAAAGATGTATTTTATTTATGCAAGCACCGGGGTGCAGGCCAGATGCGCGGGAGGGTGAGAGGATTCCCCAAAGACAGCCTGGAACAGAACAGACAGACTGACTGAAATCCACTGCTGAGGGGAGCAGCGGGCGGGGCAGGAGGGGTCTGCGCGCCACGTGGACCCTCGCGGGCGCGGCAGAGGCTGTGGACAGCTCCCCAGCGCGCGCCCAACCGCCTGCGCCCCCTGTTTGCTGTTCTCCCCACAGTGTGAGCGCGACCGTAAAGCATCCACACAAGGCAGGGCCAGGATGGGGACGCCTGGAAAAGCCAAAACCCAGGACGGGATTGCTCAGGACCGATGAAAGGGCCTCTCGGGCATTCCAAGGGTTGTCGTTAAGCGGCAGCTTTTTCGTTAAGGCTGAGAAACCGCTGGCGGTTCCCTCTGCCAATGGCTGTGGCCTGTGGCTCTGACGCCACAAAGAGCCCTTGTGACGGCACCGGCACCGCCTGCATCAGGCCCGCCCGGACTGCGCCTGTGTCCTCAGGAGCCGGGAAGCTCTGGACAGTGACCTGTGCACTCCGGACGACGTGAGAGACAGTGAGCGCCTGTTTTTGTTCTCTTTTGTTTTATTTATTGGTTTATTTATTTAATTATTTGTTTAGGCTATTTATTTTAGTTATTTTATTTTTCTTTCTTTGTTTTTTACCTTATTTTCCTTGTTTTTGGTTCGTTTTTTTTTTGTATTTGCTTATAGTCAGGGCTGGTGAGGGTGGTCAGCGTAGTCAAGCGCACAGGCGCTATGTCCCAGGGACGGCAAGGGCAAAGCTACCTGGTGCTGCGGGAGCTGGGGCGGGGCTCCCACGCCAAGGTGACGCTGGCGCTGCACGCGCTCACGGGCACGAAGGTGCTCATCAGGGGCGTCCACAAGTCCGAGGTGCCCGACCTCCGCCTCCTGGCCCGCGAGATGGGGTGCATGAAGGCCCTTCACCACCCAAACATCGTGGAGCTCTTCCAGGTGGTGGACACCGGGCCGGAGCTGCAGCTCGTCATGGAGTACGTGCAGGGGGAGGACCTGCAGGACTTCCTGGACAGGCGTGGGCGCCTGGGCGAGCGCGAGGCCCGGCCGCTCTTTCGGCAGATCCTCGCGGCCCTCAGCTACTGCCATGCCAAAGGCATCGCGCACAGGGATGTGAGGCCTGAGAACATTCTGCTGACCCGAGAGGGGAAAGTCAAGCTGGTGGACTTTGGGCTCAGCGTCCAGGCCTTCAACCGGGCGCTGAGCAGGTGCTGCTGTCGCCCAGAATACAGGGCCCCCGAGGTCTACCTTGGCCAGCGCTACAATGGCCCCAAGGTGGACGTGTGGAGCGTGGGCGTCGTGTTCTATAAAATGGTGACCGGCACACTGCCCTTCAGGGGCCCAAACCTCTGGGAGATCAGGGTGCGCGTCCTGGGCAGGCGGGTCCAGCTGCCCGACTATCTCACGGAGCAATGCCAGGACCTACTGGCCAAAATGCTGGCACCAGACCCCTGGAGGCGCAGCACCCTGGAGAGCATCCGGCAGCACGCCTGGGTAGCAGAAAAGACTGAGGGACTCCTGCCCTTCAGCGAGCCGTCCCTCAGCCCCCAGGACCCGGCCATAATCAAAGGTATGGAGCGCCTGGGCTACCAGAGGCAGGAAATTCGGGAGGCCATTGACGCTAACAAGTACGACAAGGTCATGGCCACCTACCTGATCCTCCGCTCCAGGAAGCAGGCGGGGGAGGAGGACTATGAGGAGGAGGGCCAGGAGCGGCCCAGGCGCGTCACTTTCCAGGTGCCAAAGCTCGTCACCTTCCGGGAGCCCGGTGACCCCTATTCCAAGGACAGCCTCCCGCAGCCTGAGGTTTCGGGGAATACCCCAAGGCCGGGTATCCTGCGAAAGCAGGAAGTCCAAAAGAGGGCAAAGGATGCCACCCCGGGCACCAGGGTCATCTCCGCAGGAGTCCCTGAGCTGGAGGACGCCCAGAAGCACACCACCGCCGCAGGGCCAGGCCGCCTGTTAGATGATGCCCCGAAGGGCAGACCCTCTGCGCTAGGCCCAGTACTGGAGGACGCCTGGGGGGACACCAGCACCTCTGTGGCCAGACCCCAGCAGGAGGACACCAGGGAGCACAGTAGCACCTTGGTGTCAGTCCTCCAGCTGGAGGACACTGGGGAGCACGGCAGCACCACTGAGACAGGCCCCCAGCTGGAAAGGGACCAGGAAAGCAGGGCCAGCACGATCTGTCCAGCTCCACAGGCCTCCAGCACCCCCCTAAGACCTCCCCCAAGACGTGGCTGGCCTTCCAGTGCAGTGGCCCCTTCAGCAATCATCAGGGCCAGAGACAGGATATTAGATATTATCCTAGAATTTTGTTGCTGCTGTGCAGCATTCGAGTTGCAGAGCAACAAAGACTAAAAATAGCACCACCCCAGACAAAAGCCTCCCCACCCCAAAGCACAAAGTGGCCATGGGGAACAGGAGTACACCAGGGAAGGCTGAGGCTCTGGAGAGGCTCAGGGGCTGGGCCCAGTCACAGGAGCCAGGAGCAGCATGAGACCCATGGGACTGCAGCACAGAAATCTGGGCAAAACTGATGTCCCTGAGCAGAGCAGGTGAAGGGCCAGGAGGGCCACGGAACTGGTGAAACACCTGGAGGGGAGCAGAGTGGGTGAGTGGTGGGGTGTGGAGGGGCTGGGGAGAGCTGAGCAGGTACAGGGCCCAGGAGGGGTATGAGGCTGTGTGGGTGGCCCCAGGGCCAGAGGCAGGAAACCCTGGGCCTCTCTCCCCCATCATAGGCTCAGTTCCCTGAGGACCATACTGCCCCCTTGCTGGGAGAGACCTGCTGCTCTATCCTGGGCACAGGGAGGGCATAGAGGATGCAGGAGCTCTTGCAAAGGCTTGGGTCCAGATGGTAAAACGTGCAGATTGCAAGGAGCAGATAGAGAAGGTCTCTAGCTCCCCTTAAGAAAGACTCGGGGACCAGTATATTAGAATCCAAACAGGACTCTTCAAGGTGGACAGAGTTTATGCACAGACCAACCTTACTCCACACGACCTGCTCAGCTGGAAAATCTGCACATCTTCCTACACCAGGAAGCCCTAGGCTGTGATCAAACTCAGTCCCACAGTGAGCATTGTCACCTCAAATTTTTGCAGCTTGGGATTCTTACACAGTGTCAGCCCAGCTGGTATTTCCCCTTTTAAAAATCCTCTCCAGAGGGCCACCCACCCCTCCTCCTCCCTGGATTCAAACCCTGCAGGGTGACCTTAGCCAAATTGGAAACGTTAATATCGCCCAACAGATGCAGGCTTTGGACACCAGTCTCTGCCAATTAAATCACTGGGTCCAGGAACGAAAAGCTACAGGGGCTGTCTACCTTAAATTTGTGTTTTTTATCATTGTTTAGATGGTGTTCAAGATGGGTAAAATGAAATGGCATAAGAAAGAAAGAAAGCAAAAGAAAGTGTTGAAGGTCTGAGAGAGATTTTGGTGAGAAATCATGTGTACTCAGGTGTCTCCCCCTCCTCCAACACATTCATGGACTTGCTCATCTGACCAGCAAAGTCCCCTCTGATCGATACTTCATCAGCCGAAGCTGGGGCCAGGACATCCAAATGTGGACCAGCTCTCCCTTACTGCCATGGATCCTGCCCCTAGTAGGCCCAGTGATTATGATGATGCTTTTCTTTGTTTCTACACCCTGTTTTCTCTGCTTTATCCACGCAAAGCTCTGTGAGATGAGCCTTCGCTCTCCCAGACCCGGGAAAGCCATTCCTGTTATTGACAGATGAGCAACAGGGCATTGCTCTAGGGGTTCTGGGCCAACCTGGGCTGTCCAGCGACCAGTTGCTTATTTCCCTAAACAAACGGATCCCACTGTAAGAGGATGGCAGCCCTGCCTGCACGCACTTGCGGCAGCTGCTCGTCTCGCTAGACAGGCCTTAAAACCCACACTGGGCCAATCTGTAGATGTTAATTCTCCACATCGGCTCCAGGACCTACTCAAGCAGTATGTATGCAAGTGCTGGGCCCAACTCGGGCACGCATCACTGCTCCCCTGGTCCAGGTTCCACTCAGCCTACAGAGCAGAGACCCACTGTTTCTAATCCCATCACTTCAAGCCACTTCCCGTTCTTCTGTCTATACCTGGAAATTCCAGATCAGCGCAGCCTCAGGCAAGGTATTAGCACTCACAGGGCCTCTGATCCTAACCTTATTTTTTTCTTTTTGCCCCATGCTTACTGCATTTTATCCAACACCGGATCCAAGACCCACCCCGTAGCACCTTTAACCAACCCTTCCACCTATATCCTCGCGTCCCTGCAAAGACCGTCTCATAACCAGGCCTGAGCCCCCACCCTGGTCTTCGCCCCCGTCCAGCAGGAAGTAGCCAAAGAAAGAACCGTCGCCCCTTTTCCTATCAACAAAAGGCTGGTATGAAAGGTCGATGCAGGGGCCAGGAATGGGGAAGCCCACATACAAACAACAAGATGGCCCTGACACCAGTACCCCTGATTCCATCAAACCGAAACTGAAGCCATAAGCAGGGGAAAACAACTCGGCTCCACGAAAAAACAACTTTGTTCCACCTAAACCTGTTCCCCCCTGCCAACCCAGTTTTCTTGCCTAACCTCTCCTCACCCTATGAAATGACATCTCCCCCCACAATGGTCGTGACTTCAGGGACACCCCACCTTGAATCAGCAAAGCTCGCCTGGGGGCACAATGAATGTCCCTTCCTTTGAGAACGTTTAGCCTGGCTCCCCTTTTCTTTACCGCGCCAAACCTTTCATCTTGGTGCCCGAAACCTGGAAGGCTGTGTCCCCTGGCGCTGGGGCCGCCTTCCCGTCCCTGGGACCTCTCCTCTCCATGGCAGACGCCTCACATCCACCACCGGCCTTGATCCTTGGGGTGAGTCACCTGCCTGACCCTCCTTCCTAGGAGGCCCTCACCCCTGGTTACCCGGCTCCTCTCCTCACCCCCATCCTGGTCGACTGTTCCATAAACCGCGGGCCTACGCCAGCCAACCCCCATTGCTCCTGGTTCTGATTTGGGGACGCCCATCCAGTCCAGGTGTCCCTTTCTCATGCCCTCCCATCTCTCCCTCCTGCAAACCAGTTGTACTTTCCAAGTCTCCAGTCTCCTCTCCCTCTTCGCCCTCTCCTCTTCTGCGTTCTCTGATCCTCTAGATGTTCAGTCTTCACCTCCTTCAGCTCCCCAGGCCTGCCCCCGCTTCCACCTACCAGCCAGCACACCTGCTCTCACAGTCGTCCTCTTTGTCCCCTTAGGGAGGTTGCGGGGACTGAAGGAGCAGGTGGAGTCCACGATCCTTTCCCTCTGTCTGATCTCTCCCAGATTGAAAAGCATCTCGGCTGTTTCACTAAGGACCCCACTACCTACACCAAAGAATTTCTTTATCTTACCCAAGGTTACACCTAAGGTTACACCTATAACCTTCGGTGTCATGACTACACGTTATCCTCTCTTCCACCCTGACCTCTAATCAAAGAGAACGTGTTTTGCAGTCTGCTCGAGGCCACGCAGATCAGGCCACTTCACTGACACAACCATGCCCCAGGCCCTGAAGCAGGTCCCCGCCAGGAGCCTGGCTGGGAATCCCAGACTGACACTGATGCGGGTCGCAGGGGCAGGGCTCGCTGCCTATTAGCCAGGCTCCAAGCAGCAGCCTGTCTCCAAGGCAGTTAATTTTGACAAGCACGGGAGATCACCCAGTTCCACCCCATACGAGGAGGACGGTGACTACAAACAGCGATGAAGAGCATGTGGGTGCTAGATCTGTTCATAAACCTACCCGGGATGGGTTGGTTGCACTACAACTAGCGTAGACGGCAGGACGGTTCAAAGCAGGACGGCTCTACGCAGACGAAACCCTTTGGAACCTGGGGAGGGGTTGCCAGGTGGCCAGCCACGAGCAGATGGTACTCGGTGGCCAACCTCCTCGCCCTGTGGGCACCTCTCCAGGAATGGCCAGAGGTAGATGGATCCCCAGGGCAGTTGGAACAGGCCCTGTATGAAATAGAAGAAACCCTGAGTGGATGTGTTATAGGACAGGGAGAGGGGCAGCCCAAACCCCGCAAACCTGCCTATTCTACATGGGTTCTGCCATCCGCCGCATCAACACAAAACATAGGAGACTTTAATGGGAAGGAACTTTAATAAAACTAGGAAACAATACAGGGAAGGCAAAGAGTCTAGTTTCTAAATGAAGCACCCAGAGTTACCCGTCCCCTCGTGGGTAAAAGTCCATCCAAATGGGATTGGCCCAGAACAAGGCCCCAAAGCCTGCTACAAGTCTAAAGCATCTTCCAGTGGGGACCCACAGAAAAGGGTCACAAACAACTGAACAAGCCCGGAAGGAAAAGAGCAAAATCAACATCAAGATAAAAGCTGCCATTGTCACCTCCCCACGGGTCTCACCCACATCTGTGTCACCCAGTCCACGACCAAAAGACAAGCACAGTTTCTTCACGTGTCTCTAGGCTCCATGCGCCTCCTCCAGGTCTCCTTGCTCCATCCTGCTTCCTTCCTCAGTCTCTTCTTCAGCTTCTCCTCTTCCTGCTCAGCTCCACCCTCCCTTGGGTGGGGCAGGGAACCTCCCCCTTTCCTGGGGACCACCCTGTTACAGATGCAGTGCCCGCGAGGTGGCAGGAGCAGTGGGATGGGTGATTCTCACAGCTCTGCTTGAGTCCAGGCAGAAAGAGCAATCTAGAGTCCAGCGAGTATGGGATGAGATGCGGGGAAAGATGCGAAAACTACAATGTTTGAGGATTCTGGAGGAAGAAGTTCAGAGAAACCAACCCACCATTCTGGAGATGCCAGACTCCAGCTCAGAAAGGAAGGAGAGGGAGGCTGGCCCTTTGCCCGAATCGCAGCTGGTGGTGGGAAACCAACCCATGACTCCAGAGATGCCAGACCCCTCCTCAGGACAGGAGGAGAGGGAGGCTGGCCCTTTGCCCGAGTCACAACCAGCAATGGCAAACCAACCTGCGACCCCTGAGATGCCGGACTCCTCTGGAGAGGAGGTGGAGGCTGGTCCCATGCTCCGGGCCCGCCGAGTGGTGACTCAGAAATAAAGCGGCAGCCACCCATGGCCCCAGGTGGGTGGTCAGGCTGCTGGACCACCACAAATGACAGAATTTACTTCCTATCAACCATACACCCAGGCGGAACTGGTGGACTTGGACAAACAGTTTCCACCAGAAACCAGGGGAACCCTTGGCAGCCTGGCTGCTACATTTGTGGGGCCTGGGGCTGGATGGGATCATTTGCACGGCACAAGTGATGGAGAGACTGGCCTCCATGGTTTACACCCATCCTTGCGACAGAGGCTACAGAACAGCCAGCAGTATGGCCAGGGCGACCACACCCTCCGGGAATGGATAATGGCTGCCATACGGACAGTCTGGCTGATGCAGGAGACGTGCTGGACACAGTAAGTGGATGGCAGACGTACGCCGAGCTGGTACAAGTCCTTCGGGAATTGGGGATGCGGCAGGCCATGTTTAATGTGAATTCCCATGGTCCTGATGATGAGCGTTTCACAGCAGGGATGAGAGACTTGGTATTAAAAAATGTCCCCTCATCCTCATTTGGATCCCTCATGGCAGTTGTAGCACCCCATGTGAGTCGTCAGCTACACGACGTCACAACAGTGATAGCCAGCTTGGGCGAAGTTGAGAACTGGCGCTCTCAAACTCAGGAGGGAATATGGGTAGTTGTTGAAAAGTCAAAAGGAATGCCAAGGAGGGAAAGGAAGCTTCTTGGCACCACAGAACTTATTAAAGTCACCCATAACCAAATGTGGACAGATTTAGTGAGAGCAGGTGTAGATAGCAGTAAAATACACGCATAGCCCAATCTATATTTGTTGGAATTATGGCAGCAGCTGCAAGAAGACCAGAGGTTCACGCCCATGAGAAGGACTGCTGCTCAGAGGGAGCCTGGAAGCTCCAGGCCTCAGGCACATGTCCTGCGCCTGGAAGACACTTGCTGCAAACCCTATCCTCGGGTGAGGCCTGATCGCTTTCAAATAGGGTGAGGGCCAAGGAACCTGTCCACAGGGGACGGGCGGGGACCGGAGGCCACATGTGGAGCTTGCCATCCACTGGTCCCCAACTAACATGCAAAGGGTTTTAGCTCTGGCAGACACAGGAGCAGAATGTACTCTGCTCTATGGAAATCCAGAAAGATTTCACAGGTCTACTTGTATTGATGGCTATGGAGGCCAGAGTGTCAAGGTGACATCAGTGAGACTATCTCTGGGGATTGGGCCATTACCCCCCAAAAGAGTATAAAGTATATGTGTCGCCCGTCCTGGAGTACATCCTGGGGGTGGATGTACTAAGTGGCTTATGGCGAGAGACCACAGCCGGAGAGTTTCACCTTAGAGTGCGTGTGGTAAAGGCAGTGGTGAGAGGACACGCTAAGCATCTGCCCACACAACTGCCAGTCCCTAGGCGAGTGACTAATACCAACCAATATCAGTTGCCCGGAGTCTACAAGGAAATTGGGCACAATATCAGAACTGGAGAAAGCGGGCATTGTGCGTACTGCCCACAGCCCCGACAATTCACCGGTGTGGCCAGTGAAGAAGCCGATGGCTCTTGGCGCATGACGGTAGATTATCATGAGTTAAATAAGCTAGTTCCCACTTTGCATGCTGCAGTGCCTTCGGCAGCAGATTTGGTGGATCATCTGCTGGTGCCAATGAATGTCTTTTGCCACTAGGTTGGTACCTCGCCTGGACTAACTTGTGTTCTGTTGTCTTTTGTTGTTATAGTGTGATGTGTACTATTTACTTTTGTGGGCCATGGCTGCGTTGTTTATGTTTGCTAAGAAACAAAATTGTCTATATGTAGATGGTCTGGCAGAAAACCCTGAGGGGGTGGATTGTAGGGTAAGGTAAAAAGTATCAGGCTTTTCTGCTCTCCCGCCATTAGGAGAGATGACGCATCCCTGCGGGCCTGAACGGAGGCCTGATGGCGGCACCTGGAGTAGGGTGGGGGTGCGGTGTCGAGGGTGGAGGAGGGCAGTGGAGTGTGTGGAGGAGAGCGGCGACTACAAACAAGGGTGAGGAGCATGTGGCTGCTAGAACCGTTCATAAACACACCTGGAATGGGTTGGTTGCGTTACAGCGGGGTCCTGGGGTTCACTCTGGGATAGGTATCTGCAGAGCTCCCCTGTCAGTGGCACGCGGCGAGTTTCCCAGGCGAGTTTCTCCACGAGACAGAGACGGTAGTTATATTTGAAAAACAGGTTTATTGGGGAAAGGGGCAGGTTTTGCTGAGAGAGGCCTGCATGGTTGAAGGCTGGCAGCCTTGACAGGTCATAGGCGGGCAGGAAGCTGCTGCCCTGCAGAGGGAGAGAGTTGGTAAGAAGAGGAACCTACACAGTCCCAGGTGGGCAGAGGGAGTGCTGCCCCGAGCCAGTGCAGAGACTTTCCAGACACAGTCCTCTTCTGTTTGGGGGGGTCACTCCTTGTGAGCCGTCAGTTGGTTGCTGATTTTTGGATAACCACGCAGAATCCAAGAGGGACTGGAGATACCAGGATGGGGAGTGGAGATTCCAGGATGGGCCCAATCTCCAAATCTTTCCCCTCAGGCCTGTGCTCCACTCCCTAGAGCATCTGATCCTGCTTGGGTCTCATGCCTTGTGATAAGGCCCTGGTGCCTAAGGGTCACGACCTCTACAGCTGAGTTAATGGTCATGCTATTTCCCTCTATCCCTACCTCCTTGTGAGTCAGGTTCTGGTGTCAGGGTACCTCCTTTCCAATCTTTCTATTCTGTCTGCTATTAAGGTATTCCTATTTTGTGAGGAGGGGAAGTTGGGTCCCGAATGCTGGGTGAGTATGGAGTAAGTGGCTCCTATAGCAATCAGAGAATTAATATCTTACCTGTGACATCCAGGGTTACTCTAGGCTTAACCACAGAGACCATGTCATTGGGGACCTGGTGACGTCCTTGGGCCCTATCAACTTGTCATCCAGGAGGTGTCAGTAGTCAGTCTACTACAGGGCAGGGAGAGGGGCACCCCAGAACCCCCAAAGCTGCTTGCTCTAAATAGTTTCTGCCATCTGCCGCATAGACGCAAAACATTTAAGATTTAATGGAAAGGAACTTTAACACAATTAGTAAACAATACAGAAAAGACAAAGAATCTGTTAGAGGTCAGGGAGAAGGGCAGCCCAGACACCACAAACCTGCCTGCTCTAAATAGGTTCTGCCATCCCCCGCATCAACAGAAAACATATGAGACTTAAATGAAAAGGAACGTTAACACAATTAGTAAACAATGCAGGAAAGGTAAAGAATATAGTTTCTAAAACAAGCATCCAAAGTTACCTGACCCCTTGTGGGGAAAAGTCCACCCAAACAGGATTGGCCTAGAGCAAGGCCTGAAAGCCTCTTCAAATTCTAAAGCGCCTTCCAGTGGGGACCCACAGAAAAGGATCAGAAACAACCAGACAAGTGTGGGAGGAAAACAGCAAAATCAAAATCAAGACAAAAACCACCATTGTCACCTCCCCACCGGTCTCTTGCCCATGCTGTTGTCACCCCGTCCACGACCAAAAGGCAAGTGCAGTTTCTGCACGTGTCTCTCGGCTCCATGTGCCTCCTCCAGGTCTCCTTCTGGCTCCATCCTGCTTCTTTCCTTCTCAGTCTCCACTGCAGCTTCTTCTCTCCCTTCTCAGCTCCCTTCTCTCTCTTCCTTTGGGTTGGGCAGGGAACCTGGAACTTCCCCTTTACCTGGGGACCACCCTATTATCTTGGATATCTCATACAGAAACACATATTTTGACTGTCTTAATTTGTTTAGGTGAGATGTCATTAAATTTTATTTTTCTTATAATAAGAAGCAAAAAAATAAACCTGCAAGCTCAACAATATTTAGAGAAAGTGATATTGTTTAACATTCTCATTCTTAAACTTAATAAGACCTTAGTTTTATATGAAATTAGGCCACCATTTAAATAATGATAAAAGAAAAAATTTAAGGGAGAGATACCAATTGTAGCTGTTAGTTTTTCTTAGGACAGGAATTTTAAATTAATTTCAGAGTTGCAAATTCTAACATCCCAAAAACCAAATTTCTTTCTTAGGCAAGTACTAGATAGATTGATGAAAACCAAGAAAAATAAGAGAGACTTAATATCATATACATTTCCTACATACCTGTGAGGAACACAGTGTTGCTAAGGAACTTGCCCATGAGGCTAGATTTTGCTAGGACAAGGGGAAAGAAAGAAGTCAATCTGGGATTTTTCTGGAAAAGAATTTTATCAAGAGATTTAGGACTAATCATCAAAATGCAAACTTATCTTTTTTGATGTAGACTAGGTCAATTACTCTTTTTTTTTTTTCCTGAATACTGTGTGCTTCCTTTTGAAAATAGAGACATTTCAACATAAAATATTGATACTCAACATGAAAACTGTAAGGCTTGAATGCTACAAATTCAACCATTAAGTTTTGATCTAGTTTTTGATTACCAAAATCTTAAATCCTGATCTCAAAATTGGGAATTTTTTATTAGAGTTTTTATAGTTGTCATTTATAACTAATACTCCTAAGGCATTAGATAGTGATACAAACAGATTTTTTTATTTTTTTTTTAAACTTTGGTCATGTGCATTAGTTTTAAAAAGTAGTTATTCTTTTTTTTTTAATAATAAATTTTATTTTTATATTCCCCAACAATTGCAACCCCCCCCCATTCTGACCCCAATGCCTCCCCTCCCGCCACCCACCCCCAAAAAAGTGTCTGTGGTTCAAAGTTTTTTGTTGATTTTGATTTTTCTTTCTTATAGTTACTCATTTTCCTGGTCCCTTATTTAAGTTTTCTAGATTCCTGCTATGAGTGAGACCATCCAGTAGTTTTGTTTTTCTTTTTGGCTTATTTCACTGAGCATGATCCCTTCCAGCGCCATCCATGTTGCTGCAAACTGCATGTGTTTATCTTTTTTGAATGATGAGTAATATTCCATGGTATATATGTACCACATCTTCTTGATCCAGTCATCTATTTTTGGGCATTTGGGTTGTTTCCAAAGCTTAGCTATTTTAAATAGTGCTGCTATAAACATAGGGGTTCAGGTGTTCTTTGGAATTGATGTTTCTGTGTCCTTTGGGTAAATACCTAGGAGTGGAATTGCTGGATCATATGGAAGCTCTATGTTTAGTAGGTCCAGAAATCTCCACACAGCTCTCCATAGTGGTTGGACCAGTTTGCACTCCCACCAACAGTGCAGAGAGTTCCTTTTTCTCCACACCCTCGCCAATATGTGTTGTTGCAAGTTTTTTTAATATGTGTCATTCTCACTGGTGTAAGATGGTATCTCATGGTAGTTTTGATTTGCATTTCCCTGATTACAAGTGATGTTGAACATTTTTTCATATGTCTGTTGGCCATTTGCATTTCCTCTTCAGAGGAGTTTCTTTTTAGCTCTTCTGCCCAATTTTTGACTGGATTATTTTCTTTGTTGTTGCTGAGTCTCATCAGCTCTTTGCAGATTTTTGTGATCAGTTCTTTATCATTAGTGTTGTGTAAAAAAATGTTCTCCCATTTGGTGGGTTTTCTCTTTGTTTTTGTTATTGTCTCTTTTGCTGTGCAGAAGCTCTTTAATTTGATGTAGTCCCAGCTGTTTATCTTTGCCTTCACTATCACTGCTTTGGGTGATGTGTTTGTAAAGATGTCTTTGATGTGCAAATCATGTAGTGTTTCGCCTATTTTTCCTTCTATGTATTTTATAGTTTCAGGTCTTTTATCTAGTTCTTTAATCCATTTTGAGTTGATTTTTGTGCATGGTGTGAGGTAGTGGTCAAGCTTCATTCTTTTGCATGTGGCAACCCAGTTTTCCCAGCACCATTTATTGAACAAACTTTCTTTGCTCCAATGCATAGTCTTTGCTCCTTTGTCAAAGATTAGTTGACCATAAATCTGTGGGTTTATTTCTGGATTTTCTATTTGATTCCATTGGTCTGTGTGTCTGTTCTTGTTCCAATACCATGCAGTTTTGATGATTATGGCTTTGTAGTAGAGTTTGAAGTCTGGGAGTGTGATGCCTCCATTCCCTTCTTTTTTTTTTTCAGGAGAGCTTGGCTATTCGGAGTTTTTTGTAATTCCATATGAATTTCATCAATAATTGTTCTAGTTCTTTGAAGAATGACATTGAGATTTTGATTGGAATAGCATTGAATCTGTATATTGCTTTTGGTAGGATGGCCATTTAATAATGTTTATTCTACCAATCCATGAGCAGGGGATATCTTTCCATTTCTTTGTGTCTTCTATTTCTTTTAATAGTGTTTTATAGTTTTCTTTGTATAGGTCCTTTACCTCTTTGGGCTCAGTGTCCAAGGCTTCTCCCAGGCGCTGAGCACGTGCTGCTGTCGCCCAGAATACAGGGCCCCCAAGGTCTACCTTGGCCAGCAGTACAACGGCCCCAAGGTGGACGTGTGGAGCCTGGGCATCATGCCCTACGAAATGGTGACCAGCACACTGCCCTTCAGGGGTCTCAGCCTCAGGGCAATCAGGGAGTGCATTCTGGGTGGGAATGTCCACCAGACCACCTACCTCATGGTCCAGGGCGGGGACCAGCTGGCCAAAATGCTGGCACGGGACCCCTGGAAGCGCAGCACCCTGGAGAGCATCCAGCAGCATGCCTGGGTAGCAGAAACGAGCAGGGGACTCCTGCCCTTCAGCGAGCCGTCGCTCTGCCCACAGGACCTAGCCATAACCAAAGGTATGGAGCGCCTGGGCTACCAGAGGCAGGAAATTCGGGAGGCCATTGACACTAACAAGTACCGCGAGGTCATGGCCACCTACCTGATCCTCTGCTCCAGGAAGCAGGCGGGGGAGGAGGACTATGAGGAGGAGGGGGAGGAGCGGCCCAGGCGCGTTACATTCCAGGTGCCGAAGCGCGTCACCTTCCGGGATCCCGGTTACCCTGATTACAAGGACTCCCCACCCACACCCACCCCGCCGGCACCTGAGGTTTCGGGGAATACCCCAAGGCCGGGTATCCTGGGAAAGCACCCAGTGCAGAAGATTGGAAAAGATACCCACCCCACTCCCTCAGCCTGAGGTTTTGGGGAATGCCCCAAGGCCAGGTATCCTGCGAAAGCAGGAAGTCCAAAAGAGGGGAAAGGATGCCACCCCGGGCAACAGGGTCATCTCCACCAGGTCCCTGAGCTGGAGGATGCGCAGCAGCACACCACTGCTGCAGGTCCAAGCCCCCTGCTAGAGGACACCCCAAAGGGCAGTCCCTCTGCGCTAGGCCCAGAGCTGGAGGATGGCTGGGGGGACACCTGCACCTCTGTGGCTAGACCCCAGCTGGAGAACACTGGGGAGCACGGCAGCACCACTGAGACAGGCCCCAGCTGGAGAGGGACCACGAAAGCAGGGCCAACACAATCAGTACAGCTCCCCATCCCTCCAGCACCACCCTAAGACGTCCCCCAATATGTGACTGGCCTTCCAGTGCAGTGGCCCCTTCAGCAATCATCAGGGCCAGAGATAGAGTATTAGAAATTATCCTAGAATTTTGTTGCTGCTGTGCAGCATTGGAACTGGAGAGCAACAAAGATTAAAAATAGTGCCATACCCGGCAGAAGACCCCCCACCCCCAAAGAACAAGCACTCAGTGGCCATGGTGAACAGGAGTACACCAGGGAAGGTTGAAGCTCTGGAGAGGCTCCGGGGCTGGGCCCAGTCAGAGGGGCCAGGAGCAGCATGAGACTCACAGGACTGCAGCACAGAAGTCTGGGCAGCACTGATGTCCCTGGAGCAGAGCAGGTGAAGGACCAGGCAGGCAACGAAACTGGTGAAGCATCTGGAGAGGAGCAGAGCGGGTGAGGGTTGGCGTGCGGAGGGGTTGGGGAGAGTTGAGCAGGTACAGGACCAGGAGAGGGGTGTGGGGCTGTGTGGGCAGAGCCTCCAGAGGTCCAGGGCCACAGGCGAGGAACCCTGGGCCTCTCACCCCCATCTTAGATACTGCCCCCTTGGTGGGAGAGACCTGCTGCTCACCCCTGGGCACACGGATGGTGCAGAGGATGCAGGAGCTCTTGCAAAGGCTTGGGCCTGGGTGGTAAATCGTGCAGATTGCAAGGAGCACATAGATAGGCTCTCTAGCTCCCCTTAAGAAAGACTCTGGGACCAGTATATTAGAATCCAAACGGGACTCTCCAAGGTGGGCAGAGGTTATTCACAGAGTAGCCCTAATCCACCATGACCTGCTCAGCTGGAAAATCCGCACATCTTCCTGCTCCACGAAGCCTAGGCTATGATCAGTCTCAGTCCCGCAGTGAGCACACCTAGGTGTCCAGTGTCCCCTGGGCCGAAGCTGCAGCTCGTCATGGAGTAAGTGCAGGAGGGATTTTGCCACTTGGGATTCTTACACAGTGTCAGTCCAGCTGGAATTTCTCCTTTTAAAAATCCTCTCCAGACGGCTACCCACCCTTCCTCCTCCCTGGATTCAAACCCTGCAGGGTGACCTTAGCCAAATTGGAAACATTAATATCGCCCAACAGATGCAGGCTTTGGACACCAGTCACTGCCAATTAAATCACTGGGTACAGGAATGAAAAACTACAGCGCTGTCTACCTTAAATTTGTGTTTTTTCATCATTGTTTAGACAGTGTTCAATTCCCTTCTAAAACTAAAGTTTTGCTAAGTCTGGTAAATGCAAGTGAGGTGAGGTATGAGTGTTTGAAAAAAGAAATGTATGGAAGAGGGATATTCTGAAGGGCCTTAAGATAATGTAAAGCCGGATGGGTAAAATGAAATGGCATTAGAATGAAAGCAAGCAAAAGAAAGTGTTGAAGATCTGACAGGGAGGTTTTGGTGAGAAATCGTGTGTACTCAGGTGTCTCCCCCTCCTCCAACACATTCATGGGCTTGCTCATCTGACCAGCAAAGCCCCCTCTGACTGACCTTTTGTCAGCTGAAGCTGGGGCCAGGACATCCAAACTTGGACCAACTCTCCCTTACTGCCATGGATCCTTCCCATAGTAGGCCTGGTGATCATGATCATGCTTTTATTTGTTTCTACACCCCATTTTCTCTGCTTTATCCAGGAAAAGCTCTCTGAGATGAGCCTTCGCACTCCCAGACCCGGGAAAGCCATTCCTGTTATTGACAGATGAGCAACAGGGCGTTGCTCTAGGGGTTCTGGGCCAACCTACGCCAGTCCAGCGAGCAGTTGCTTATTTCTCTAAACAAATGGATCCCACTGTAAGAGGATGGCAGCCCTGCCTGCGTGCACTTGCGGTAGCTGCTCGTCTCGCTAGACCTAAGGCCTTAAAACCCACACTGGGCCAATCTGTAAATGTTAGTTCTCCACATTGGCTCCAGGACTTGCTCATTCATCAGGCTCTCTCCCCTCCATCACCCTCTTGTCTGTTAGATTTCTACTCTCTTTGTCAAAGACCCTCTCATCTCCCTCTCCCAATCCTCGACTCTCCATCCTGCCAGGCTTCACGGGTGTTCCACTCCCTAACGCAGGTAACACCCTCTTCTTACTACGGTGGACACCATCACCAGTCGGACAGTGGACCTGCCTTTATCTCAAAGATTACTCCACAGGTCTCCTCCCTGGGCATCACCTGGAAACTACACATTCCCTCCCGACTGCAATCCTCTGGTAAGGTAGAACGGGTAAATGGTCTGACCAGAGACCACCTAGCCAAACTCTCCACTGAGCCCGCAAATCCTGGGTGGAGCTGCTCCCACTGGCTTTAGTGCACCTCCGAGTCACTCCCCATGGCCCCTTGTTCCTGAGCCCCCTTGAACGGATGTATGGCAGACCTCTTCTTACTAACCATGAGCTCCGCGTCCAACCTACACTGTTGGCTGGATATTTTCCATACTTCTCTTTGCTCAGACAGCTGCTCCAAGAACACGCAGACCTTTGTCTGCCACAACCTGTGCCTCCGTCCCCTGATGCACCTGTCAACCTGCTGTGCCCTGGAGACCAGGTTCTTCTGAAAGCCATCTCTCCAAAACCACTTCCGCCAAAGTGGATGGGTCCACACACGATCATCCTGACTATACCAATGGCTGTCAAGGCATCAGCTGTCCAGGGTCAAAGCGGTCCCTGTGGACAAGCAGTATGTATAGAAGCACATGGGCCCAACTCGGGTTTGCATCAATGCATCCCTGGTCCACATCCCACTCAGCCTATAGAGTAGAGGCCCTCTGATTCTCCTTCCTCTGTTTGTTTTTTTTTTTTTTTAAAGATTTATTTATGCAAGCACTGGGTACAGTCAGAAACACAGGAGGGTGAGAGAACTCACCAGAGACAAAGCGAAGAGCAGAACAGGCAGACTTGACGAAGCAAACTGCTGAGGGGAGCAGTGGGCGGCAGGAGAGGTCTGCCCGCCATGTGGGACCCTCGCCTTGAGGCCAGGGATTGAACCGGTGCTGTAGAGGCTGTGGGCAGCTTCACAACCCAGTGCTCAACCGTCAACCGCTGCGCCACCGGGGAGGCCCCTCTCCTTCCTCTGTTTCTAATCCCATCTCTTCAAGCCACTTCCAGTTCTTCTGTCTATGCCCAGCAATTCCAGATCAGCACAGCCTCGGACCAGGTATTACCACTCATAGGGCTTCTTATCCTAATCTCCTCATTTTTTCTTTTTGCCCCATGATTACTCCATTTCATCCAACACCGGATCCAAGAACTGTCCCATACCACCTTTAACCAACTCCTTCTCCACCCATATCCTCGCGCTGCAAAGACTGTCTCATAACCAGGCCTGAGCGCCCACCCTGGTCTTCGCCCCCGTCCAGCAGGAAGTAGCCAAAGAGAGAACCATTGCCCCTTTTCAACAAAAGGCTGGTAAGAAAGGTCGATGCAGGGGCCAGGAATGGGGAAGCCCACATACAAACAACAAGATGGCCCTGACACCAGTACCCCTGATTCCATCAAACCAAAACTGAAGCCATAAGCAGGAGAAAACAACTCAGCTCCACGAAAAAACAACTTAGTTCCCCCTAAGCCTGTTTCCCCCCCGCTACCAACCCAGTTTTCCTGCCTAACCTCTCCTCACCCTATGAAATGACATCTCCCCCCACAACGGGCACGATTTCAGGGACACCCATCTTGGGTATGACGCTTGCCTGGGGGCGCAATGAATTTTCCCTTCCTTTGAGGAAGTTTTGCTTGGCTCCCCTTTTCTTTACTGCGCCAAACTGTTACAGGGCAGCCCCGGTATAAAAAGGGTTGTCTGACTGTTTCCCGATTCTGGTGGAGTGTTTCGGATTCTGGTGGAGCTGCCCGGACAGGGCCGGTTCTGAAATGGGCAGAGTTGGGGGTCCTGGAGGGCGGTGTCCTGGGGTGAGATGCTCTGTGAGGAGTCAGAGAAGCAGGGCTCAGAGGAGAGGAGACTCGGGGGGATGCCCTGTGTGTGAGGTTTCCAGCTTTTCCCCCCAGGACCCCTCTCTCCAGCCTCTGGATAACAAAACCTGGGGAAACAGGAAAGTAGATCATTTTTTCCTTTTACAACCTATTTAGTATTGAGGACTTTAAAAAAAAAAACATAACATTTAATGAATACTGTTAAATTTACAGAAAAGTTGCAAAGATAGTACAGTTCTTATTCATCCCACACCATTTCCACTTGGTTAACATCTTACATGAATACAGTTGTATTTTTTTTCACAGCTAATGAAGCAATGTTGACACAGTGACCAAACTCTGTGCTTAATTTCATCAGTTTTCCCTAATGCACATTTTATGTTCCATAATCCAAATTGCCTCACTCAGTTACAGCCAGTTCTCCTCGATGTGCCTCTTGCTGACTGTTTCTCTGACTTTGCTAGTTTTTATAACGTTGACATTGGTGAGGAGTGATATTTTGGAGAGGTGTTGGGTTCACAGTTGGGGTTCTTGGGTCACGTCTGAGAAAAGTTTCACCAGATTCCCCCTTTCACATACACAGTGAGTTTCCCCACAAGACAGAGACTTTTTGTCTCTGCCAAAGAGAAGTTTTATTATTTCTTTTTTTAAAAAAAGGGAAAGAGTCAGAACCCTGCTACCCTCCCCCACCCACTGAGTAGGCTCTCTCCGACCAACGGAAAGGAGGGAAAAAAAAAAAAAAACTGCAAGAACGAACTACAGATCAAGTGGGACACTGAGTAGAGAGGAACTATTTCAGGCACCGCACCCCACAAATGGGAACTGTGGAGAACGGTGAAGAAATCAGCACAGAGGTGATCGAGCGGCTCCGGGCGCCATCAGAGGAAGACAAGGATTCCACGGTGACCTACAAATAGCCTAAGGCCAGCCGAGAACCACTGGGAAAAAGCAAAGGTCAGCAAGGACAGGTCTCTGGAGCCACCTCATGACCAGAACAAAATCACCAACTAACTGATTTCCTGTTGGAACTAAGTAAATACAGAGGGAGGGAACAGTAAGGGACAGTGCCCAGCAACACAGCATCAACACTCTGGTGGAGTGTTGTCTCCAGTGCTAGTCTCAGTCTGGTGAACAGTTTCCGACACCCCTAAAGGAGCACTCCAAAGAGATGGAAGCCACCTTTAGGACAACTTGGATCCTTCTCCTTTGGAGACTTGCTGGCGCGGGGTTGCACAGAGAGGAGGGGGCAGGGCTTGCTGGCTTTCAGGGCTTCTTCAGAACCCAGGGGTTCTCTGAGCCCCTCTGGCTGCCCGCCCCCCCAAAAGTAAATGGACTGAACAGTGAAGAGGAGGAGGAAGAGGAGGACAAGTTTCCCCTGACAAAACTAAGCATCCCGGACGATCTAGACAGCTGCAAGGCCATGGTGAGCTCGGCCCTGGGGCCCCTTCCCTGCTCCACCTTCCCCCTCCCACCAGCACACCCTTCTTCTTGGTTTCCCTCCCTTTGATTAAGCTTTCACCCACCTCTGCTGGGAGCTAGTGGGTAGACACCAACGCCATCCTCGAATCTCAGGTGTGCCCACGGAGGCCCTGAGAGGTGTGACTCCCAACCTCCTGCCGGGCCCACAGGGGCACCCTGCACCTCTGGCCCACAGGTGGCATTTTGTAACTCGGCCTTGGCCAGTGCTGAGGAAGAACAGGCGCGGCTGCACAGGCAGCTAAAGGAGCAAAAGCTGCTCTGCTGGCTCCTGGCTCAGCAGGTAGCCCCATGGGACCAGGAGTCTGAGAAGATGGAGGCCCCAGCCCCCAGGGGGAAAGTGTGCCTGGGGAGACCCACCAGGCCCTTCAGGGAGCCATGGAGAAACTGCAGGTGAGTGTGTGTAAGGCAGGAAGGAATGGCCACAGGACAGGTTTTCTGATCCAGCAGACTGGGTCCAGGAGAAGAGAGTCCTGGAAGCCTCAGTGCCTTTTGTAGGCTTTTATTGGGATTTACTGGATACATGGCAGGTAGGGGTGCTAGGGGGTCAGGAGGCTGACAGGCCTCCCAGCCCCTAGCAAGTCTTCACGCTTTCTGGGCTCTCTGGCGTTCTCTGGTGTTCTCTGCTGCTCTGCTCTCTCGGTTCTGCTTCTGGTTCTCTGCTTCTGCTGGCATCCCCATGACGCCACCCTTAAAAGCCCATCTTAGCCCAGGTGAATCCCATCTACCTATGCCCACACCCTACTCCAGGTGCCCACATCAGGCATGCATTCGGGACCGCAGGGTTCCATCATCCATCCTATGGGCGGGAGAGCAGAAAAGCCTGATACTTTTACCTTACCCTACAATCCACCCCCTCAGGGTTTTCTGCCAGACAGTCTATACAAGTGATACACACGTTTCTCTTGACGAATATGAACACTGCAGCCATGGCCCACAAAAGCAAATGAAATATATCACAATGAAATATAACAGAACACAAATAAGTCCAGGCAGGGCATCAACCTAGTGGCAAAAGACAATTATTGGCACCAGTAGATGATCCACCACTTCCGCTGCCGAAGGCACTGCTCATGCGAGGAAGGGAACCACTCAGCCATCAGCCGTCACACGCCAGGAGCCATCAGGCCTCCTGGCCGCCTCCGGCTACGGTCTCGGCCACAAGCCACACACCGCATCCACCCCCAGGATGCACTCACTCTTGGGTTGGCGATTCTGTACTCTTTGGGGGTAATCGCCCATCCCTCAGGGTTTTCTATCTGTGGTCGCTCCAACGCTCCAACATTCAGGCCCCTGCACTCAGGACAAGCCACTGCACAAGCACATGGGTCGGGGATCCGTGGATACAAGTCCACATGCGGCCTCTCTTGGGTCCCCTCTTTGGCTGTGGGCTCCACCACAAGCCACGTTCCCTACCCATCCCCCACAGATGGGCTCCTCAGCTCCTCACCCTCACTCAACTATGAGCAGGGCATCACCCACAGGTGATTTTAAAAGACTCACTGGCCTTTAGCTTACGTAGTGCTTAACAGCCGCTCAGGGCTTCCCGAACTTAGCACCAGCTTTTGCCTTCTCAGTTGGCTTTTCTCCTCTGCTTAGCTGCTGGGCAGTACACCGGCTGCCTTTGGCCACCAAGGCCCACTGACACCCCCAGACTCCCATCTCTGGGGGTGTACAATCCCATCCTTCCTCAGGGTCCCCAAAACATATCAAACTTGCCAAGGTCCTCCCCCTTCTGGCGGGATTGTTAGTCCATTAGTCCAAGAAGTTCATCGGCTTTTCCCTTTGTCCACACTGGGGAGCTCTGAGTTGTGGTCCTTTCTCCCCCGACGATTCTTGCTGCCTAGGCGGGGATTGTTGGCTGGTCCTCTCGGGCATCTCCTCCTCCAGGCGAGGTCTCATCCCGCAGCTCCCGGACTTTGCCCTTCCCCTGTCCCGCCACGACACGTCCAGCACTGTCACAGGCAAACACTGTCTGCTGCTCCTCAGTCCCTCCCGGTCTTCGGAGGGCTCCATACCGGTCTGCATGGATCATCTTGCTGACTTACACCAATTGTAAGAGAGGAAGGAATGGACACGGGGCAGGTTTTCTGATCCAGCAGACTGGGTCCAGGAGAAGAGAGTCCTGGAAGCCTCAGTGGCTTTTATTGGGATTTACGGGATACATGGCAGGTAGGGGTGCTGGGGGTCAGGAGGCTGATAGGCCTCCCAGCCCCCAGCAAGTCTTCACTCTTTCTGGGCTCTCTGGCGTGCTCTGGTGGTCTCTGCTGCTCTGCTCTCTCGGTTCTGCTTACGTTTCTCTGCTTTTGCTGTGAATGCCACCCTTAAAAGCCCAGTCTTAGCCCAGGTGAATCCCATCTACATATGCCCACACCCTACTCCAGGTGCCTGCATCAGGCTTGCATTCAGACCACAGGGTTCCCTCATCTCTCCTAAAGGCGGGAGGGCAGAAAAGCCTGATAGTTTTATCTTACCCTACAGTGTGGTTTTCCAGAGGGCTGGGCGGGCTGGGTGCTGGGCAGGCCGGCACTGCTGAGCCCCTGAGCCCGCTGTCTGGCCGAGGGCCGCTTTACCGAGCTCATGCAGGAGAAAGTGGGCTTACAGGACTGGATGGAGGAGCTGGAGCATCGATGTATCAAGATGTCTGGAGAGACTGACACCATCGGTGAGCGGGGAGGCTTGTGCCCTGCAGCTGGGGTGCTATGCAGAGGCTGGGGAGACCCCAGCAGCTGAGCTGTCTGCGCGCCCTCCCCCTAGGAGAATACATCGCTCTCTACCAGACCGGAGAGCAGTGATGAGGGAGGAGCACCAAGAGAAGGAGGAGTCCATAAGGCAGCTGGCCCAGGACAAAGAGGAGATGAAGGTAGTCAGAGCTCTGGTTCCATCTTGGTGCGGCTGGGGGCAGGGCGGGCTTCTGAGCATCTCTGCTTCCAGGTGAAGCTGTTAGAGCTGCAAGAGCTGGTTTTGCGGCTGGTGGAGGCACACAACGAATGGCGGGCAAAGCCCTGAGCACCTGCCCAGAACCCTGCTGCTGAGCCCACTAGCGCATGCCTAGTCCCCATGAAGCTTGGCACCGCCAACATCCAAGGTGAGGAAAGCCCCTAACGGGCGGCTGGTCAGGAAGAGCACACTCCGCCAGGCACACAGCATCCTGTCTCTGTCTCTCTGTAGGGTAAAGAAAATATCAGGCTTTTCTGCCCTTCCGCCATCAGGATAGATGATGGATCCTTGTCCTGAATGCATGCCTGATGGCGGGCACCTGGAGTAGGGTGTGGGCATAGGTAGATGGGATTCAGCTGAGCTAAGACTGTGCTTTTAAGGGCGGCGTCACGGGGACGTCAGCAGCAGCAGTAGAAGCCGAAGCTGAAGCCGGAAGAGAAGCCGAGATCACCAGAGAGCCCAGATAGAGTGAAGACTTGCTGGGGGCTGGGAGGTCTGCCAGCCCCCCAGCCAGCACCCCTGCCTGCCATATGCCTGGTGAACCCCAATAAAAAACCTGCAAAGCCACTGAGGACTCTGACTCCTCCTTTACCCGGTCTGCATGGGATCAGAAAACCTGCACTGTGGCCAGTTCCTGCCCTTACAATTGGCGTTAGTCGGCAGGATGATCCATGCAGACGGGTGTATGGAGCCCTCCGAAGACCTGGAGGGACTAAGGAGAACAGACTGCCTGTGACAACGCTGGAGGCTCCATGCTGGCACAGAAGGTGGAAAATGTCCACGAGCTACAGGATGAGACCTGTCGTGAAGGAAACGCCCGAGAGAACCAGCCAACAACACCCGAAAGGACCAGCCAATGACCCCTGAGGCAGCAGAATCGTCGGGGAGGAGAGGACCACGATTCAGCACTCGCCGGTGCTGATGCAGGGAGAGGCCAATGGACTTCCACTGATGGACATGGACTGAAAAACTTGGACTGACAATCCCGCCAGAAGGTGGAGGACCTTGGCAGGTTATGTTTTTTTTTTTTTTTTTAGAATCTGGGGGTGGCCAGTGGGCCTTGATGGCCAAAAGCAGCCTGTGTATGCCCAGCAGCCAGGCAGAGGAGAAAAGCCAACTGAGAAGGCAAAAGCTCGTACTGATGCTAAGTTGAGAAGCCCTAAGTGGCTGTTAAGCAGCCTGGGTATGCTGAAGCCCTGTGAGTCTCGTAAAATCACCTGTGGGTGATGCCCTGCTCATTCTTGAGTGAGGGTGAGAAGCTGTGGAACCTGTCCTTGGGGGTCGGGTGGGGAACGTGGCTTGGTGTGGAGCCCAAGTCAAATGTAGTGTTTGGATCCCCGACCCATGTGCTTGTGCCGTGGTTTGGCTTGAGTGCAGGGGTCTGCGAGTCACATTGGTGGCTATGAAGGCCGAGTGTTGGAGCGACTGCAGACAGAAACCTTGAGGGTTGGTGATTACCCCCAAGAGAATAAAATTGCCAATCCCAGAGCTAGTGCATCCTGGGGGTGGATGCGGTGTGTGGCTTGTAGCCGAGACTACAGCCAGAGAAGGCCAGGAAGCCTGACGGCTCTTGGCGTGTTGCAATAGTAGATGCCTGAGTGTTCCCCTCCCTCATATGAGCAGTGCCTTCGGCAGCAGATTTGGTGGCTCATCTGCTGGTACCAATAATTGTCTTTTGCACTAGGTTGGTGCCCTGCCTGGACTTATTTGTGTTCTGTTGTATTTTGTTATATTCGATGTATTTGCTTTTGTGGACCATGGCTGCATTGTTTGTTTGCTTAGAAAATTGTATATATATGTATAGACTGTATGGCAGAAAACCCTGAGGGGGTGGACTGTAGGGTAAAGAAAATATCAGGCTTTTCTGCCCTCCGCCATCAGGATAGATGATGGATCCTTGTCCTGAATGCATGCCTGATGGTGGGCACCTGGAGTAGGGTGTGGGCATAGGTAGATGGGATTCAGCTGAGCTAAGACTGTGCTTTTTAAGGGCGGTGTCACGGGGACGCCAGCAGCAGCAGTAGAAGCCGAAGCTGAAGCCGGAAGAGAAGCCGAGATCACCAGAGAGCCCAGATAAAGTGAAGATTTGCTGGGGGCTGGGAGGCCTCCCAGCCCCCCCAGCCCCCCAGCCAGCACCCCTGCCTGCCATATGCCTGGTGAACCCCAATAAAAAACCTGCAAAGCCACTGAGGATTCTGACTCCTCCTTTACCCGGTCTGCATGGGATCAGAAAACCTGCTCTGTGCCCTGCTCCTGCCCTTACACTCTAAAGAACCAAGTAAGGTGAGCCTTGTCCACGATGGGCAGCCGACCCAGGGTGAGGCCCAGCTGGGCCTGACTCCCCTCGAGAACGCCTCTGCGCAGTAGGTCGTTCAGCTACTTCAAGAAATGCAGAACTCCGAGGAAGGCGTCACCATTGGAAACAGCCCATGCCTTCCCTTCTTCTACCAGGCTGACGACAACGAGGTGAAGATAATGGTGGTCTAGGCCACCGGCATGGGGCCGGAGGCTCTGCCCCCACCTGGCCCTCACCAACCCATCCCTGTTCCCCAGGCTTTCCCACCCTGTCCTTTGGCTCTCCTTCCCAGTCGTCCTTTCATCCCTCGTCTTAAAAAAGGGGTCCAACAACTCCCCTATCTAATAGGGTGAAATAGGTGCAGACCCTAGCCTCTGAGGTTAGGGCTGTGTCTTCATTTAACTCTGGACTAATCATACTTCCAGAGGCAAGGAGCTAGAAATATCCAGCTAGTTATTTAGGGGGCTCCGTTCTACAATATAGGGCCTCCTTGAATGACCAATTGAATCCTTACCAGGCCTTCTTGCAGAGGGCCTAGGTTATATTAGGCAATTTTGGGCCATGTGCCCCCCACCTCACCCCAACCATGTCGAGCGGGGCAGCACTTTGAAAGCCCAGCACGGGGGCTAAGTCCAGACAGAGATACCAGCTGGGACAGGTGGGCACCAACACCTGTCTAGAGTGTAGCCACAGAGATAGCAGTGGTTTATTTGAGACCACCCAGATCCACAAAGGGGTGGCCTCCCCTGCTCCCTTTTGAAATTTCCCCATGGGCCTTTGCACCCAATTTTGTTTTTTTTTGTTTTGTTTTGTTTTGTTTTTAATTTTTTGTTGGACCCAATAATTGTTTTGATTTTTCTTTTTTTTTTATTTTTACTTTTTGTTGCACCCAATTATTCTGGAGGTGATCCCTATCTGCAAAGGGGAGGCCTCTCCTACTACCTAGCAAAAGTCCCCATGGGCATGTGTGCCTGATTATTTTGTGGGAACCCACCTGTTAAGTGGGGGCTCTGCTCACTACACATGTCTTGCAGCTTGAGGTTACCTGTCCCACTCACAAAAGTCCCGTGGGCATGAGGCCACCACAGTCCTCAAAGGGGTGTCCTCCCCTGTCCCCGCTCACAAAAGGTCCGCGGGCATGAGGCCACCCCAATCTGCAAAGGGGTGGCCTCCCCCATCACCCCTCAAGTCCTGTGGGCATGAGGCTACCCCAATCCACAAAGGGGTGGCTTCTGCTGTCCACAAAAGTCCCACGGGCATGAGGCCACCCCAATGTGCAAAGGGGTGGCCTCCTCTTTTCCCCCTCACAAAAGGCCCATGGGCATGAGGCCACCCATTTTGCAGAGGAGTGGCCTCTCCCGTCCTACCCCTCACAAAAGATCCACAGGCATGAAGCCACCCCAGTGCACAAAGGGGTGGTCTCCCCCTTGCCCCCTCACAAAAGTATGAGGCCACCCCAATCCACAAAGGGGAGAACTCCCCCATCCCCCTCCTCACAAAAGTCCTGCAGGCATGAGGCCACCCCAATCCGCAAAAGGGTGGTCTCCCCCATCACCCCTCAAGTCCTGCGGGCATGAGGCTACCCCAATCCACAAAGGGGTGGCTTCTGCTGTCCTCACAAAAGTCCCACGGGCATGAGGCCACCCCAATGTGCAAAGGGGTGGCCTCCTCCTTCCCCCCTCACAAAAGGCCCATGGGCATGAGGCCACCCATTTTGCAGAGGAGCGGCCTCTCCCGTCCCGCCCCTCACAAAAGATCCACAGGCATGAAGCCACCCCAGTGCACAAAGGGGTGGTCTCCCCCTTGCCCCCTCACAAAAGTATGAGGCCACCCCAATCCACAAAGGGGAGAACTCCCCCATCCCCCTCCTCACAAAAGTCCTGCAGGCAAGAGGCCACCCCAATCCGCAAAGGGGTGGCCTCCCCCGTCGCTCCTCTCGAATGTCCCACAGGTATGAGGCCACCGCAGTCCACAAGGGGGTGGCCTCCACTTGCTGTCTTTGCAAAAGTCCCGTGGGCCTCTGTGCCTGATTATCTTGGGGCCACCCCGGATTTGCAGAGAGGTGGCCTTCACTGCTTCTTTTACAGAAAGTCCCCATAGAGGGGATGCATGGCTTACTCAGGCAATTTGGGGGTACACACTCCCCCAACCCTGTGGAAAACTGGGCTTGGCCAGAAGCCGGGCCGGGGTGGCTGGTGGAGGCCAGGCGGAAGGCGCGCAGGCGCCCCGCGGTGTACATACTGTGCTGGGACGTGTGTACATGGGGCTGAGACGGCCCCTGTATCACAGCGGAGGCTGCGGTGGCCCCTGGGAGAGGAGGTTTCTATGAATCAGTTGACGTCGAGGAAACTTATTTATAGATCGCCCAGGACAGAGGAAGGAGGCAAGGCCAGGGAGTGGTTCCTGGTGTTTCACTTTTGTTTCTGAATAAACCGAACTCACCACGTGGTCGGGCCCTGGGATCTGGGCTCAGGCGCTGCGCTGGGTGTGGGTCCTGCCAGCAGAGGGCAGGCTTCGGGGTGCAAGGTGCCTATTGGCGCTGCCTGTCAGGGCATCCAATCCCCCTCAGCTCTCTGACCTGTCAGGCCTGTGGGCTGCGTGCCGCCCCGGGAGGGCCAGAGTACTGGCTTCCAGCCTAGGCATTTCTCCTCTCACCCTGTTCTTCTGGGGCTCCCACCCAGGCCCCATGAGTCCTCCAGGCTGGCACTCTACCCCTGGTGGCCACAGCAGGGTTCAGGTGAAGACCAGCTAAGTCCAGGTGCTTTCCAGGGCAGCCTGGGAAAAACTGGGGCCTCCCAGGCAGCCCCTGCGCCCCCATGCTTAAACCTTCCCTTCCCCCTGAATGCCACAAAACACAACCAGCACACAACACGTTGCTCCCCATTGTTCAGAAATGGGTTTCATTCTCAGCCAAGAGACAGAAGGACTGGTCGTGGCCAGAAGAACAAGCTGCCAGGACAGCACCCCCAAGCTCGGGGAAGGGGCAGGAAGGTGGCTGGGGGGGCTGACTGTGCACAGGCCGGGAATGGCAGGGAGGCTCGTCGGAGGTGGCAAGTGTTGGCCGGGGCGGCTGGGGTGACAACGTTTGCTTGTAGTTGGGCCACAAGACTCAGAACAGCACAGCCGGTGGTTCCCAGCAACAGAGACGCGCGTGCACGTGTGTGTGTGCCCGTGTATTTATAGACATGCATAGAGCAGGGCAGGAGCAATACCACCGAGGGGGCACAAGAGTCACCGAGGTCACGCCTGGGGTGTCAGCTCACCACCACAACAGACTAAAGTCACAGATGAAGGGGGAGGCTTGGGGGCTGGGGGCCGAGTCACAGAACAGTCACCCAGGCAGGCCTGGGAAGAGAGGTGTCCCAGGAAGAGGAGGGGTCTGGTTAGAGGCCGAAGGGGGCCCTGGGGCTCTCAGGATGGGATGGACTTGCCTGACCCGATCAGCTGGCAGCTGGAGAGAAGCAGAGAGAAAACGGGGGAGGGCAGAGAAGGGGGAGAGCTGGGAAGGCAGGTGCAGCCTGGGCTGCAGCGCTGGGGGGGAGGTGGGGAGGGAAGACGAAGCAGGGGAGGGTGTGGGCAGGGGTTCTGGATGAGAGGAGAGGGGGGACAGGGAGGGGGGATGCAGGAGCTGGAGCCTCTCCCTGCTCACTCGCCGGCCTCTCACACACACGAGACAGTGCACCCGTGGGCCAGACATGTGATCGGCCCCCTCGGCTCCCTCCCCTCTGTTCCCCTGTCTTTCAACCCACTGGCCCAGGGCCACCCTCAGCTTCAGGAGTAGGGGCCCGCGGGCCGATGCGACACCACCATTTCTGATGGAGAAAGACAGGTGGAATACCACTGTTTGCCCCGGGAGGGCAGAGCTGAGAGGATGGCTGGAGGGAGCACTGGGGGCCCCCTGGGGTGGGCAGAAAGCCCAGGAGTCCTCCATATGGACCCTGGGGAGGCAGGGAGGACAGGAGGCCGGATGCCAGTGGCCACAGGCTTATAAGTCTAAGAGGGGAGCCTCAGCTGGCTGGAGGACCGCAGGTTGAGTAGGTGAGGCTGGGCCCTTCCTGGTATGGAAAAGCAGAAGAGCAAGCATCCGTGTAGGGGTGCGGGGGCAGGCAGGTCCGTGGGGCGAGTTTTACTGCCCAGCTGGGGTAGAACTCAGAGAAGCTGACTTGCCCGGATCAGCAGACACTGAGGTCCCCTGGCTGAAAAGGGGAGGTGACCCTAAGGAGCAACAGGCCCAGGTCCACGGGCCTGCAGGCAGGCTTCAGTGCTTCACATGGGGCACAGGGGCTGCCCTGGCCCTGTGCTGGCGGGCACAGCAACACCGGGCACGGAGGGCAAGGCACTCTGTTACCTGCCTGGTTGCAAGGTGGCTCTGGACCGATGGTGTGGCTTGGACCCTCAGGCTTTCCAAAGCCATGGGACAACATAAGCTTACCCTGAATGGGACTCAGTTGCCACCATAGGGAGGAGGGTTCAGATCTCCTCTGCCCTGTGGTGGATCCAGTTCCAAAGCTCCCAAGGCGGCTGCCCTGCCCCAGCAGCATGCTCACCTAGGGGGATGGGGGCCGCACCTCCAGGATGAATTTCGAAGGCTCCCTGAGGACCTGCCCCCTGACAGCAGCACAAGCGGTCTATCAGCTCAACACCCGGCGCAACCATCTGCACTGCGGGCCCTTGAGCCTAGAGACTTCCACGGCTGGAGGACATCCACCTAGATGGAAGGCCTGGCTAAGACAAGTCGCAGTGGCTGTCTTCAGTCAAAGGTACTTTGCGAACTTGGGGTTGGCTTGCCTGTATGGACTTAAGTGTGTGTGTGACCAATATAGGAATAAAACTCTCTCTGAGAGCCAACTTCCGACTGAAGCTTATCTATCACCCTCGCGACAGATGCCTTCTCTCAAACCTCCATCCCTAAGCATCTCGTCTTTTCCTGCAGCACTGCGTGGCCTCAATACCAATTGGACAATGGCTCCCACAGTCCCGAGCATGGCGCTTGTGACTTCTCAATCCTCATAGACCTAAAGAGTTCTGTCACCACAATGAAAAATGGTCAGAGATCCCTTAGGGCCAGGCTGGCTTTCTCTTGTGCTCCCGTGCCCCCCTCCAGCCCCTCCCTCCTGAAAACTTGCCACACTCTCCAGGACTTGAGACTCCTCTCACTCTTCCCCTCTCTGAACCCTCTTCTGTGTTCTCTGATCCTCTAGATTCTCAGTCTTCACCTCCTCCAGCTCCCCAATCCAGCCTCCCCCCCTTTTTTCTCCTAGCCACCGCACCTTCTCTGGGTGGTCCTCTTCTGGGTCCCCTCAGGGAAGTGGCGGGGACTGAAGGAGGAATTAGGGTCCATGTTCCTTCCTCTCTGTCTGGTCTCTCCCAGACTGAAAAGCTTCTTGGCTCTTTCACTAACAATCCCACCACCTACCAAAGAGTTTCCTTATCTTACCCAAGCCTGTGGCCTTACTTGTCATGACTACATGTGATCTTCTCTTCCACCCAGATCTCTGACAAAAGTGAATGCGTTTTAGGTCTGCCCAAGACCAATTAGATCAGGTCCCTTTGACTGACACAGCCATGCCCCCAGGCTCTGCAGCAGTTCCCAGCCCAGAGCTGGGGTGGGGCTACCAGACTGACACAGGCAGGGCCCCCGGGGCAGGACTCACCGAGACCATTTTATTACCTGTCTCCTAGCTGGTCTCCAAGCAGCTGTACACAAAAGTGTAAATTTTGCTAAGCCCGGGGAGATTACAGACTGCCTCAAAAAACCCTGCTGCCTTCCTTAGCCGCCCGGGCACATTCGCTGCCTGGGGAAGAACAAATCAGAACTGGGTCAGGGTCCACAGGAGATGAGAATGAGGGTGGAATTGCTGAGTCAGCTTATCCTATGGGCTCCATCTACACTATCCCAAGGGTTTGAATAATCATAAACCCTGATCCATTTACCTCCAGTCTGGGAGTAGCTCGCTCCTTTTCCTCCTGTGGGAATAAAACATCACGTGAGACCACGGAGGAGTCAGGCCGTGAAGTCCTAAAGGAATCCCCTAGCCTGGGCCAAAGGGAAGTTTCCAGAACTGTGACTGAAGACCTATAGCAGTACTGGGCAATATGAAAAATGGAGATGAAGGGGGACTGGCCTTACTGCCTCCTGGAGTCTGTCCCATGCAGGAATTTTGCCCACTGATATTTTCTGGGAATCAGGTCCCCATCACCAGAATTATCAATGACAACAATCTGATTCACTTTCACATTTCACATGTTCTTTACAAAAGGCGGTGTTAGCAATCAGCTCCAGTTTGGGCAACAGGTGTGTGGATGGTATTTCCATTAACCAAGCAGGGCAAAGTTGTATCTGGGACTTGAAATCCCCCAGTGGACAAGATCCCCCACTCCCTTCCCTACCTGAGCGCTTCCTCCTCCACATCACAGCTGCAGCCACTGCAGTTCCAGTGAGCACAGCTCCAAGTGTTAAGGGGAAATGATGTCCTGAGCTAATCCCATACAGGCTTTGTGGACTCCACTCCTGGTCCAGACTAAAGCCATCAAGACATTGGGAAAGACAAATCCCGTCACCACCAAAGGGAAGGTGGCTGGGACCTGAGGGTGGATTTCAGCAGCCAGGTTGGGTATAAAATCCAAACACGTGGGCCTTGGGGTGGCTCACTATCGCTCGCCTCCTGGCTTCAGGGCTCCGGGCTTGCAGCCAGCTCTCAGAGCGCCATTTTGGGATTCCTGATCAGCAGATCGGGTAGGACGCATTTAAAACTTTGTCTCCCACTTTTCTCCCTGAGCTGTACATTTCCTCATTTCCCCTTCCCTTGTAAATAAACCTTTTATTAACCTTTCGCATGTGCCTGCAGTAGAGCATTGATAAGTCCTTTTAAGCGCGCAGGTGAGGACCCACAGTCAGGCACCCGGTTTTGTATCGGGGCTGCTCTATAACAGTTTGGTGCCCAGCGTGGTTTCCAAGTTACACCTGCGGTTGACCAGCCCAAAGTAACATTCCTTGTGTTGGTCACCATAAGCGCACTAGTTCTGCAGGACTTGCAGTATAATATTTGTCTCAAGTCCTGAAAAGTCTGTTTTTTCCCTGTGCGTACAGCCCTTGTGGGTGAGTTTTTGACTCAAATATGGCCTCCACCATGAGCCTATACAGTTTCATCCCTAGCTTGAGTTCTTTCAGTTTCCTTCCAGCCTTGAATTTGAGTAGCCTTCTTCCATTAAATATCACCACTAGTCATCAATGTAAATAATTTGATGAAGCCTGGTGTATGGCACGTGATTTTACTATTGTGTACATACATGGGTGGTTTACAAGCCATCCCTTTACAGTCTGTGCTTCTGGGTGTTTTTTTGGAAATATGTGTAAGCGCCATTTGCTGCATTCTTGTTTCTATGAGAGGTAGATGTTCTACTTCACATACTGAGAATGTGCAACAACACATTCAGGCTCTTAACTTAGCCATGCAACAACAAATTCAGGCTTTTAACATGGCCATACAACAACATCAGGCCTTTGATTTAACTATTAAGTGCATGAGGGATGAGAACCGTAACATCTTTGAGTCAGTTTATAAAAGCATACAAGATCAAGCTTTTAAAAATATGCAGGACCGGATAGAAGTCGCCCTCATAAATTGGATATGGCGCAGGCTCGGCTTATGGCACAGAGAAGGATAAACCTTCCTCTTTCCATGAGGACTGCCGGCGGGCAGAGTTAGAAGAGGAGGAGCATCATATTTTAAATACTTTAAATACATCAGTACAAAATCCTCTTCCATGTGACAAGGCCCCTCCCGTGCAGACTCCTGAGGCTTCACAGCCTCCACTGCCCTCCAGGGAGGAAACTAAAATGGTGTCTCCTCCCCACACTAGACTTGGCATCCATTTTGGCAGGAAGGATCACCCTGAGGCAGGACAGTTTCCCCTTCGCCAGATGCCAATGGGTGGCTTGAATGAACATGGGAGACCTGCTGTGTACTTTTGGTCGCACCATCCTTTCAGTACTGCGGACATCCTAAATTGGAGGAGCTCTGTTCCCTCGTACCGGCAGGCTCCTAAGAGGATTGTTTGCCTCTATCTTCATCTCCCACCACCCTAACTGGGCAGATATACAGTCCATGCTCCATACTTTATTATCTCTGGATGAGCAGAGAATGGTATTCAGGAAAGCCAGGGAGGAGGCTGACCATCTCCACCAACAGAATAGGCAGTCCCCAGAGCCAGAGGTTGTCCCAGAGGTAGATCCTGGATGGGACCCTACAATGGAGGAATGGCGATGTTGGATCTGTATAAAAAATGTTTATTGGTAGGACAGCAGCAGGGAATCCCCAAACAAAAAAACTTTAACAAAATATTGCAACTCGAACAAGGAGTTAATGAGCATCCGTCGGAGTTTCTTGAGGGTTATTCAAACATACACTAACCACACAGATATAAACCCAGATGCCCCAGAAAATGCTCGTCTGATCACTATGGCTTTCATTACCCATAATGCCCCAGACATAAAGAAAAAGTTAGCTAAGGTGGACGGCGTCACAGAGATGAGTCCGTCCCAGGTAGTGCACTTGGCATTTAGGGTTTATAATAATAGAGAGGACAGGAGACCGAAACCTGCGAATGTTTTCTTACAAAGAGAACACAGAACAGGGTTTCAGGGAAACAGTAATGGACAGAGACATGAACCCCTAGGAAGAAATCAGTGTGCTTTCTGTAGGGAAGAGAGACATTGGAAGCACAGTTGTCCCAGATTACAGGGAAGCGGCAGACGCAATAATTATAGAAGGCAGGATAGAAGACAGAACACCAAGACTTGATGATTCACGTAGGGGTACAGGAGGGAATATAGAAGGAGCACACAGAACCAGGAATCAAGGAGAGAGGAAAAAAGACAAATGTTAGCACAGAGTAGAGGCTCAGATGATGATAGGGAATACGGACGGAGAAGGAATCGAGAGCCCAGCACAGAAGAAAGGAGACAAATGACAGCACAGGGTAGAGCCTCAGGTGAAGATAGGAGGGAATATAGACAGAGTAGAAGGAATCTAGAGCCAAGTGCAGAGGAAATGAGACAAATGATAGTTCATGGAGAAAGTTCAGATGCAGAATAGGGGTGCCTGGGGGCTCCATTAGATCTAGAGAAGCCCATTAGAATAACCCCCTCAGAGCCCTGGGTAACACTCGCTGTGGGGGATCGTCTCATTGATTTCTTGGTGGACACTGGAGTGACATACTCAGTTTTGAATTCAAAATTAACTAAAATGAGCAAAGAGCCTGCAGCAGTCACTGGGATTACAGGGAGGTCACAAGAGAAAGCCTTCCTACAGCCTTTGGAGTGCCGGCTGGGCACCACACAGCTCCAGCATAGCTTCCTATACATGGAAGAGTGTCCAATCCCTCTACTTGGTTGTGAACTTTTAAGTAAGCTCAAAGCATGAATTATATTCTCAGCAAAACATCAGAGGCTTCACCTACAGTTTCCTCCAGAGCATGCTCTGCGGTTCCAGATGTTACTTACTCAAGATGTTCCACCGAAAGGTGAAATTTTACCTCCAGAAATTTTTGAAAGAGTAAGTAAATGGGTATGGCCTGATGGAACCCCAGGATGTGTGAAAAATGCAGAGCCTGTAAAGATAGAAGTGATAGAGGGGAGCAGAACCCCAAGGAGGAAGCAATATCCCTTAAAGGAGGAGGCCTTGAGGGGAATTGAGACAGTATTGAAAAGGTTCCTTCAACTGGACGCATTCAGCCCTGCCGCACACCGTACAACACTCTGATTCTGCCAGTGAAGAAATCCCATACAGGCGAGTACCGTTTTGTCCATTAAGGGCCATTAATGACATTGTTTGGGTTTTACATCCCACCGTGCCTAATCCCTACACCTTACTAACTGCCATACCTGGTGACTTTGGGTGGTTTTCGGTATTAGACCTGAAGGATGCCTTTTTCTGTGTCCCAATAGATGTCCAGGATCAACCGCTTTTTGCTTTCGAGTGGCAAGACCCTAAGTCCAAGAGCACTCTCCAGTATTGCTGGACTGTGCTTCCACAGGGGTTTAAGAACTCCCCAACTATTTTTGGGGAAATACTGGCCAGGGATCTCAGGAAGGTTCAATTAAACCAGGGCGTCTTGTTGCAATACGTAGATGATGTATTGATTGCAAGTCCAGACTACAAATCTTGTCTGGAAAATACCATAGTGGTACTGAACCACCTGGCAGAATGTGGCTATAAGGTGTCACCTCAAAAGGCACAGATCTGTAAACAAACGGTGACGTATTTGGGGTTTGAAATTAAGAAAGGCAGACGGAGCTTGATGACGGAAAGGAAACAAATAATTTCAGCCCTTAAAGTCCCCAGCAACCAGCGACAGTTGCGCGGATTTTTGGGTATGGCTGGGTTTTGCAGGATTTGGATTCCTAACCTTGGATTAATAGCAAAAGCCTTATATGATGCTCTCAAAGGCCTGGACTCTGAACCTTTGTCTTGGACTCCAGAATGTCAAAAGGCCTTTGATGAAATAAAAGTAAAGTTGATCTCAGCACCAGCATTAGGGCTTCCAGATCTTAGGAAGCCATTCAAACTTGATGTACATGAGAGACAGGGGGTTGACCTAGGAGTGCTAATCCAATTGTTGGGGCCAGAAATGCAGCCCGTTGCATATATGTCCAAACAATTGGACCACACCACTAAGGGATGACCTCCATGTTTGAGTGCTGTGGCTGCCACTTGTGACCTCCTACATGAGGCGGAGAAGTTTACATTGGGTCAGCCCATCACTGTGTGTGTGCCACATCAGGTCTTTACATTGCTGGAGCAGAAGGGTGGACTTTGGTTGACTGCCGGGCGAATGGAAAAATATCAAGCAGCTCTGTTGGACAATCCTAATGTGAAGCTGCAGGTTTCTAACTCCCAGAATCCCACCACACTGCTTCCAAGCAACGCAGATGGACGTGAGGATGACACTTTAATCCACAACTGTTTAGAAAACATAGACACAGTGTATGCCAGCCTACAGATCTGACTGACCAGCCTCTGCCAGATCCAGAGTGGGAGCTATTTACAGATGGCAGCAACTTCATGGTCCAAGGCCATAGATGTGCGGGATACGCAGTGGTGACGCTCCAGAACACCGTGGAGGCCAAGGCTCTTCCGGCAGGTACATCAGCGCAAAAAGCTGAATTAATAGCCCTGACCCATGCCTTGGAACTCTCAAAAGGTAAAAGAGTCAATATATTTACTGACTCCAAGTACTCTTTTATGATTCTCCACATGCATGGGGCCATTTGGAAGGAGCGGGGACTTCTTACTGCCAGTAACAAGGACGTCAAACACCCATTAGAAATCCTGGCCCTGTTAAAGGCAGTAGCTTTACCATCAGCTGTTGCCATGATACATTGTCTTGGCCACCAAAAGGGTGGGTCTGACATGGCAAAGGGCAACAGGGCAGCCGATCGGGTGGCTAAGGCCGCTGCCTGTTCTGCCCATTCTGCCCTCCAGGGTGCATTCATCCCTCTTGTGCACCTGACTCAGTATGCTCCTGAATACACCGAGTGGGATGAGGAGAGAGCTCGTCCATGGGGATTTACTAAGTTTGACCCCAGCTCCACTTGGAGAGTAAACTCCCATGGGATGATACTCCTCCCGGAGGCCCTGGTATATCCGGTGCTAAAACATCTTCATGAAGGATCTCACTATGGGAGAGATGCCTTATTAGAAACAGTGTGCCCATATTTGAAGGGCCCGTATTTACACAAAATAGCACAACGAATCACGCGAGGTTGTGAATTATGTGCCAGGAATAACCCCAAGACTGACTCCCACCCTAAAGCCATTGGGGTTCAATATTGGGGCAAGTGTCCTTTTGAGGACTGGCAGGTGGACTTCACACAAATGCCTAGAACAACAGGCAATTTCAAATATCTCTTGGTTTTTGTCGACACGTTCTCGGGATGGGTGGAAGCATTTCCCACAAAGACGGAAAAAGCTTCTGAGGTTGCAAAACAGCTACTGAAAGAGATAATCCCTCGCTTTGGGTTGCCGGACTCTATCCAGAGTGATAATGGGCTGGCATTTGTCTCCAACGTCACTCATGCAGTAAGCAGTGCGTTACAGATCAACTGGAAATTGCGTGCTGCATGGAGACCGCAGTCTTCTGGACAAACAGAAAAGGTGAACCACACCTTGAAGAAAACCTTGGCAAAACTGTGCCAAGAAACACAACTTCGTTGGGACCAGGTACTATCCCTTGCCCTCCTCCGCAGAAGAGTGGCACCTAGAAGTGGGCTACAATTAAGCCCCTTTGAGATTGTGTTTGGAAGACCCTTCCAGGCCTCAGTTGTGAAAGCCAGTCCGGAAATAGCACAAGATTGCCGGATCACACAATATGTGAAACACATCCAGGGGGTTCTGGCAGTAATTCATTACTTTGCAACCTCGAGGACCTCTATGCCTCCTGATCAGCCATTGCATCCCTTCAGACCTGGAGATCAGGTCTTACTGAAGACTCGGCAGAGCAGGGATGCTCAAAACCAGGTGTCAGAAAAATGGACTGGTCCCTATGATGTCTTGTTGAGCACACATACTTCTCTGAAACTTGCAGGTATAAAACCCTGTTTACATCATTCCAGAGTTAAGAAAGCCCCAGGAGGAACTGACCCAGAGACGAAGTCCCAGTGGTCTTGTGAACCCATTGAGGACTTGAGATATTTGTTTAAGAAACAGACAAAAACTTGAATATTACTGACTTCTTTTCCAGTTATTGTTGCAGGATACCCAAGGACTCACATTTTCTGAAGAAACCCTGAGAAAACTAACATGCTCTAACCAATCTTCCTTTCAAAGTTTAGGAGACGTGAAATAACATCTAGGATCATGCATATGCTGCCAGTATTTTTTTTTACACAGAAAGGTGTTCAATCTTGATTTTGGTATTTCTTTTTAACTTTTGTTTTTAACTTTGAGATTTTATTCTTTTCTCTGCTTGTTTTTGTGACTTTGGCCTATGTGTGAAACTGCATTTGTATGAGATATCCCATGCGTGATAAATGGTAACTAAAGAGCTCTTTGTGTCTATATGTTGTATGTCTGTATGTCCTTTCCTTGTGTCCTTGACTTGACCTCCAGTGGTTGAAAAATTGGTACACATGGTGCCCATAGACATTGAAGAAAAAAAAAAAAGAGTCTCCAGTTATGAGAAAAACTAAAGGTTATGGTTTGATTGTCAACATTGTGCTACTGAACTAAGCCGGCACCTTCATAAAGATTGAATATTGTTGTTTCTGTTATTTTTTCTGATATTTATGGCAAAGCTTCCTAGAAATCTAAATTCAAGTACAAATTTGGTAGCCTGTCATTTGGCTGTTGCAAGGAAATTTTGTGGAACCTCAGTAGAGCTCCTGACACACTCCACAAAGTTTCTCCCTTTCCTCCTGGGAAAGGTATTAGATGAATTTGTTCTATTTGGCTTACCCAGTAGAGTAAAACTAGAAGGGAAGCATTGTCACTTGGCAAAACGGGTAACACCTTGACCTGATACGAATGTAAATTGTCAATGATGATTGTCACCTTGTAATATTGTATACTTCAATTGTTTAATATCTACAGAATTGTTTCTGGAAATATAGAGAGAAAAGGTCACAACAGATTCCTATTGATGGAACTGTTGAGAGTAAAACTTTCCTACTAAGGACTGAACAGACTTGGAAATACACCTGATATTTACTAAGTTTTCTTTGACATAATACTGATAATTTTTTTTTGCGTTTTGTTCTGAATCCACAAAGTTTTCTTGTTTTGGTGACCAGGATCTGCAGCAAGGTTGCATTTTTTTTTTCCAGCAAAGCTAACTTGTGTTTGCATTTTCTCTCCCCTTGATACCAACACAGCATAAAAATAGTGGTAGCAATCTTTTACTACTTATCTCAGAGTCTGTTTTTGCAGAACTTCCATAGGGATTTTGTTTGCTTAAACTGAAAAAAAATTGGACATAAGTTTCATTGTGTGGCTTTGTGTGGAGTTCTTCCAGAAAGTTGAAACAGAGCTGAACCAAGAAGAGGAGAACCTTTGTTCGTGGGGTTCCAGAGACCTCCAAAGAAGGTGAGGAAGCTTGCCTCCATTGGCAGGACTGGACAGTCCAGCCAATGAAAAGTCCCTGGTACCCTGGAGAATAGGAAAGCCCAGGTGGAGTCTGATGAGACCAACTTGTTCCTGAAGCCTACACGGACCGGATGTCAACACTTCACTCTGAATCCTATATGGAGTATTCCAATGAAGCCAGCTAAAATTGCTGCTTAGTTATTCTGCCCTGTGATTTTATGCAAAAATAGGCAATATGCTTTAAAAGTAGATTTAGTTTGTAAACTTTTGCTATGCTGTTCAAAAAAATTTGGGATCAAGGTTGAGAGAATTTGTTTTTACATAAGTTGAACCATTTTAAGTTTTTTTTTCCCTGTGATTTTGATATATTTGCTGTCTTGTTCTGGCTCTTGCCTCCAGATGTTTTCTTTCGGCTTGGACTGATGAACTGTTTTTCCAGGAATGGAGGACTTTTGCTTTCCACAATGGACAATACCTGGAGGGACTGGTTTTCTTTCACACTGGAACCCTGGAAAATTTTCATCTGAGACTAAATCCCAGCATCCATATGTTTGATCTTCATCACCATGGAAATGGTGGCAAAAAGTGAAAGGGGGGAATTGTTGGGAGAAAGGATGTCCTGAGCTAATCCCATACAGGCTTTGTGGACTCCACTCCCGGTCCAGACCAAAGCCATCAAGACATTGGGAAAGACAAATCCCGTCACCACCAAAGGGAAGGTGGCTGGGACCTGAGGGTGGAGTTAAGCAGCCAGGTTGGATATAAAAACCAATCATGTGGGCCTTGGGGGCTGGCTATCGCTCGCCTCCTGACTTCAGGGCTCCTGGCTTGCAGCCAGCTCTGAGTGCCATTTGGGATTCCAGATAGGCGGATGGGGTAGGACTCATTTAAAACTTTGTCTCCCACTTTTCTCCCTGAGTTATACATTTCCTCATTTCCCCTTCCCTTGTAAATAAACCTTTTATTAACCTTTTGCGTGTGCCTGCAGTAGAGCATTGATAAGTCCTTTTAAGAGCGCAGGTGAGGACCCACAGTCAGGCACCCCATTTTGTATCGGGGCTGTCCTGTAACACTTGCCTTCCAAAATTCATACAGGCTCGCATTCGGGAAATGTCTCCTGCCACCTTTAACCAACTCCTTCTCCACCCACATTCTCGCATCCCTGCAGAAGACTCTCATAACCAGGCCTGAGCCACCTCCTTGGTCTTCATGCCCTTCCAGCAGGTAGTAGCCAAAGAAAGAACCATTGCCCCTTTTCCTATCAACAAAAGGCTGGTATGAAAGGTCGATGCTGGAGGCCAGAATGCAAAAACCCACCAGGTAGCCCACCTGAGAACAGGAATGCAGAAGCCTGCCTAGAGGATTCAGACAATGAATCTTCCCCCTCCCTACAAATCTTTTCTCAGACAAAGAAACTCCCCCCCCCCTGCAAACTTTTTCCTGCTGTAGGAACCCAGCTTCCCACCTGACCTCTCCTCACCCTATAAAAGCCTGCCTCCTCCTGGCAACATGCGTGGCTTCATGGACACCCATCTTGGGTCCCTAAGGTCAGCCCTGGGGCGCAATAAATTTTCCCTTCCTTTGAGGAATTTAGCCTGGCTCTCCTTTTCTTTACAGCAGCGAACCTTTCAGGAAGGAAATGATTAACCCACCAGCATCAGGACAATTTGTATCTGAGAAGATAGAACAGGGAACAGTGAACAGTGTGCTCTGATAAAGCAGCAGGAACAGACCCTGAGGGGCTGGAGAGGCAATGAAGGAGTAAGGGTCTTCTTGCAGGGAGTCCAGTGTCCCCCAGGGTTGTCCAGGGACACCTACCCTGTGCTCCGTAGCCCCTCCCCATCCTTTTCCTCTCCAAGGGCAGCACTGTGGGGAGAAGATGTTTCTGGGTGTGTCCTCCTGGGGCAGTTTTGACTCCCTTTTTCCTCCTCCCCTCCCCTGGGATGGGTGGAGCTAGGGGCTGGTCTGGGCTGAAAGCTGGGGTGGGGGTGGGGCACATCCTGCAGCTGCAGCGCCCCCCCCCCCCAGAAAGTCTGGCTGGTCCTCGACCCTGAGGGGGCAGGTAACTTTCAGTGTTTTGTTGGGAAACTGGTATCCCATCTTCTCTTCCTCTCTGTGGAGCTCCTCTACTGTGTTCTTTCACACTCAGAGTGTGCTCTGCCTTTATGGCATAACTTCCACAGGGATTTTGTCTGCTTAAACTAAAAAAAAAAAAAAAAAAAAATTGGAAATGAGTTTCATTGTGTGGCTTTGAGTGGAGTTCTTCCAGGAAGTTGAAACAGAGCTGAACCACGAAGAGGAGAACCTGCTGCTTTGTTCATTGGGTTCCAGAGACCTCCAAAGAGGGTGAGGAAGCTTGCATCCATTGGCAGGACTGGACAGCCCATAAAATGAAAAAGTCCTGGTACCCCCGAGAAAAGGAAAGCCCCGGTGGAGTCTGGTGGACCAACTTTGTTCCTGAAGCCTACATGGACCGGATGTCAACAGTTTGCTCTGATCCTATATGGAGTATTCCAACAAAGCCAGCTAAAATTGCTATTTAGTTATTCTGCCCTGTGATTTTATGCAAAAATAGGTAAAATGATTTAAAAGTAGATTTAGTTTGCAAATTTTTGCCATGCTGCTGAAACAATTTGGGATCAAGCTGCAGAGAATTTGTTTTTACAGAAATTGAACCAATTTTAAGATTTTTTTCCCTGTGATTTGATGTATTTGCTGTCTTGTTTTGGCTAATGCCTCCGGATGTTTTTTTTTTTCCTTTGGCTTGGACTGATGAACTGTTTTCCAGGAGTGGAGGACTTTCGCTTTCCACAATGGACAATACCTAGAGATAGTAGAAATCTGAAAACTTTTCAACTGAGACTGTACCCCAGCATCCATACATTTGATCTTCATCGCCATGGAAATGGTGGCAAAAAGTGAGAAGGGGAAATTTTTAGGGGGAAAGGATGTCCTGCACAAACTCCATACAGGCTTTGTGGACTCCACTCCCACTCCATCAACACACCGGGAACTACCAATCCCATGATCCCCAAAGACAGATTGCAAGGACCTAAGGGCAGAGTTAAGCAGCCATTTTCTCAGCTGGTGTTTATAACCGGCCATATGAGTTATGGGGGGGTCTCTCTCGGCTCACTCTCCTGGCCAGGCAGCACTTGGTCTTGGCAGGTCATGTGGGATTCCAGGTCAGCGAAACAGGTAGGACACCTTTAAATTAAATTATCTCCCTCTTTTCTCCCTGAGTTGTTCATGTCCTCATTTCTCCTTTGTAAATAAACCTTTGATTAGCCTTTTGTGTGTTCTTGCAGTTTAAGTCTCCTTTAAGCACATGGGTGAGGACCCACAATCAGGCAACCCATTTTATATCGGGGTTGCCCTGTAACAAGAGGAGAAAGCATACATTGTAAAAAAAGAAGAATGATGTAAAAAAAAAGATTGGGGTGCTCCCCAACCACTCATATGATGACACAGTTAAGAGCAGTCACTGAGCTGTAACATGAGGGGCAGGGATGACAATTGCTCAGTCAGGGATTCATGGTGTTTTGAAAAGTCAACAATCAAAAATGTGAAAATACCTTTCTCCTCATTTTTTGCTTTTGATTTATTTGTATTAGAAACACTTGTAAGTTATTAATTCATTTCATTCCACCAATATTTGTATATTATGTGCTATGTATAGAACAGATAGATTTATTGTATTCAGAGAGCTGCTTTCATGCAGTGAATAATAAAGACAAGAAACCTACCCCACCCCCACCTGTAGAGGGGCTGAGAGGAGGGACAGGCAGGGAGCTGGTCAGGCAGCAGGGAGGGAGGGGTGTGGGGGTAGCTGTGTCCATCAAGGGGGTCAGTGTAGATGGTGGGATTGGAGCAAAGCCCTGGGGAGGGGCTGTTGGGGGTGAGGGTCCCATGGAGGGAACTGCCTGTGGGGAACTGGCTGGTGCCAGGTGGGCAAGGATGGGGGAGTGGGGTGGGGGGTGGGAGGGAGTGTGGGGATCAGCTGGAGCAGAGGGAGAGGGAGGGACACAGGAATGGGTGACAGAAGTCTGGGAAGGGGTGACCCTGTGGGACTGGGAGTGATTGTGGGCCTGGGGAACCCCTGCCAACATGTGAGCTGAGCAGGACCTGGTTTAGCTCCCAGGTGAAAGGGGCCCAGACTGGGGGTGGCAGGAGAGACTAGTTTGTGTGTCTCCACGTGAGGGAGGAGGGGCTCAGGCCAACCTGGGGCAGCACAGGTAAGAAGTGGCTCTTTGGAGATGCAGGGGACTCCTGAGGACAGCACAGTCCTGTCCTTCCCAGGCCTCCTCAGGTCAAGGACACTGACTAGGGAGCAGGCTGACGGAAACTATTTCTTCTATTTTTTATTTTACTGAGGTAACATTAATTTACATACTGCATAGAAGTGACATGTACAGCTTCTCATACCCACTAGCAAAAGTCCAATCACAATCCTCCACCAAGCTATTCCCTCCACCCTCCTTCCCCTCTGGTGACTGCCATTTTGTTGTCTTTGCTGATTGCTGTTTTCCTCTTTATATGCCACAAATCACATGGTATTTATCTTTCTCCATTTGACTTAGCATAATTCCCTCAAATTCTGTCCATATTGTTGAAAATGACAAGATCTCATCTTTTTAAATATCTGAGTACTATTCCATTGTGTGTGTGTATGTACATGAATGTGTGTGTGTGTGTATGATATATATAAATGTGAGATATATATCACAGTTTCTTAGTCTATTCATCTGTTCTCCAGCACTTGTGTTGTTCCATATTTTGGCTCCTGTAAATAATGCTGCAATGTCTTGTTTTGAATGTGTTCTCATATTCCTTAGGTAGATATCTAGAAGTGGAAATACTGGATCACATTGTAATTCTATGATTTTTTTTATAACCTGCCACATTGTTTTCCAAAATGGCTGCACCAATTACATCCAATAGTGTACAGGGGTCCATTATCCCCTGATCCTCACAAAATTTATTTCTTGACTTTTGATAGTTGACATTGTTATTGGTGCGAGCAGAAATCTAAAGGATTTTTTCAAATGTTGACCCATCCTTGTGTTGCTGAGATAAACCCCACTCAGTCATGATGTGTGATCCTTTTTCATGTATAATTGAATTTGGTTGCTAAGGTCTTGTTGAGGATGTTTGCATCTATGTTCATCAGGGATTGGTCTGTAGCTTTCTTTTTGTGTGGTGTCCTTCTCTGCTTTTGGTATCAAGGGAATGTTGACCTCATGAAATGTGTTCTGTAGCATTCCCTCTTCCTCTATTTTTTTTTTGAAGAGTTGAGAAGTCAAGTATTAGTTCATCTTTAAAGATTTTGTAGAAGTTACTGAAAATGTCTGGTCCTGGGCTTTGTTTTTTGGGAAATTTTTGATTCATGTTTCAGTGTCTTTGCTTGTAGTTGCCTTCCTCTGAATCTTCCTGATTCAGACTCAGAAGGTTGCATACTTCTAAGAATGTGTCAGTTTCTTCTAGGTTATTTGAGTTTTTCCATTTATCAATACATATTTAGTGTTGCCTTACAATCCTCTCTATTCCTAAAGAGTCTGTTGTAACTTCTCCACTTTTGTTTCTTATTCTATTTATTAGAGTTTTGTTTTCCTTTTTCCCTCTTTGAAAGTGTAGTAAAATATTTGTCTATTTTGTTCATTTTTTTTCCAAGAACCAGATTTTGGTTTCCTTGATTTTTTTGGTCTTTGATTTCTGTGTCATTTATTTCTGCTTTAATTTTTTACCTTCTACTGTATCTTGGTTTCATTTGTTCTTTCTTGTTCTTTTAGGTGTAAGGTTAGATTCTTTACTTGAGCTCTGTCTTGACTCTAGGTGTGGCCTGTATTGCTCTATATTCCCCTCTTAGTGCTGCATATGCTGTGCCCACTAATAGGTAGTCATTTGTCTAAGGTATTTTTAAATTTCTTAAATTTCTTGGTTGCTTTCCTCCTTAACCCAAGAGTCATTTGGTAGTCATTTATTCCCCCCACCCTGGTTTCTTTTTATGATTGATTCTAGTTTGATACCATTGTGATCGGAGAGATACTTGTATGATTTCAGTCATCATGAATTTATTGATGAGTGAGCCAACAAGTGGTGTATTCTGGAGACTATTCCATGTGCACCTGACAAGAATATGTATTTAGCTTTTTTTGGAGTGTAGCACCCTATAATATCTATTCAGCTCACATGGTCTAATTCCTCACTTAAAGCTATAGTTTCCCTGAGTTCTGTCAGGTGGATGTGTCCTTGATGAAACTGGGTTGTCGAATTTCTTTACCACTATTGTGTTGCTGCCAATATCTGTTTTCAGATTTGTTAATAGTTGCCATATATATTTTGCTGCTCCTTTGGTGCATCCATATTGATGAGTGTTATTTCTTCCTGATGTAGGATTCCTTAATCATATGATGTTTATCCCTGTCTCTTGTTACCTTTTTTAGCTGAAAGTTTATTTTATTTTATGTGGCAGCCCCTGCAATTTTGGGGCACCCCATTTTCTTGTGTTTTTTCCCAAGAACTTTCTTTTTTTTTTTAAAGATTTATTTATTTATTTATTTATACAAGCACTGGGTACAGTCAGAAGCGTGGGAGGGTGAGAGAATTCACCAGAGCCAGAGCAGGGAACAGAACAGGCAGACTGACGAAATACACTGCTGAGGGCAGCAGTGGGCGGCAGGAGAGGTCTGCTGCGCCATGTGGGACCCTTGCCGGTGACTGGGGATTGAACCTGCCTGCAGAGGCTGCGGGCAGCTTCACAATCCAGTGCTCAACGCTGCGCCACCAGGGGAGGCCCTCCCAAGAACTTTCTTGATCCTGTCTCCTGGAGCCAGCATAAAGTTGGGTTCTGTTTTTGGTGCAACCAGTCACTCTGTGCTTTTTTGTTTGGTGAGTTCAATTCATGTACATAAAGTGTGGTTACATGATGACTTACTACTGTCCTTTTGCCTTTAGTCAAATGCAACTCCAAGAAATGTGTGGTATCTGGAGAGGGTAGTGTCGGCTCCAGGCTCACTGCCTCATAAGTCCCCTGGTCTGTTTGCAGGACAGTGTCAGGCAGTAGGCTCAGACTTTAGCCAGGTGACTGGGGTTAGACCTGGGCACTGCCATAACCCCCCAATCCCCATGTCTTTGTTTCTGAAAGGGAATGTGGGAGGGGTGTCAGGACAGTATCAATGCCCAATTCACAGAGTGCTGGGGAGGAATCCCAGAGGTCACACAGAGAAAGTAACTGCTGAGGTCACGTAGTCGGCCTTCCATCAGCTCCCTGAGCCACTTCTGTTCCTGTGCCCACATCTGGCTTTCAAGACCCAGCTCCCATGTCCCCTTCCTGCTGAGGAAGGAACCTCTCTGGCTCTGCCCTTGGCCCCCTCTGAGGCAGCTACTGCAGCCCTTCTCTCCTCACACACTCCAGGCTGCAGGGCCTCCAGGGCAGGGTCACGGGGTTCTCTGTGACCCCTGCACCCAGTGGAACATGTTACTGGGCACCAGTATGTGTTGGGCTACAGGACCCTAAATGCATGACTGCAGGTCTGTGTCAGCAGAGTCACCTGTGGTGTGTTTGGAGAGAAGTCCCCGGACTGTCCCCAGAGGCAGAGAGTGGGCTCTGGCTGCACAGGGCTGGGGAGGGGAAGATAGGGGTTGTACCCATGGGCCCAGGCCCAGGAAACAAGGTTATTGTGGTGATGGAGATGTTCTCAAGGTAGAGTATGGGATGGTTGCCCTGCTCTGTGCTTACCAAAAGGACATGAGAGGTGAGCCTTCAACAAGGGACTTAAAAGTTATAAGTTATACCTCAATTAAATTGCTTTAGAAACATTAAAAATTGGGTGTACAAGTTATCCTGTGTCTGTCCTCCACTGTATCCACATCCAGGGCTCGTGGGGCAGGAAACTGCCTTAGCCCACGAGGAGCTGAGCACAGACGGCTTCACTGCACAGATACTCTCAAAGAGCCTCCTCTGTGTGGTCCTGTGTCACATGCTGAGATGCTGACGTCATGCTGCTTCTGTGATGGAAGAGACTTTTAGAAGCCTTAGGTGGGAGGCAGCTTATTTTTCATGTGGGCATAGAAAAAATTAGTGTACAGAAGGTCTACTGGGTTGGTTTTCAATTTTCCACCAATTCTGTGATACACAGGAGGGGAGACAGTTCCCCCCATGAGTGTGTCTGACTTGCTGGCTCTTCCTTGTGAGGAGAATGAAGCACAAGGGACGCGCCACGTCACAGAGTCAGGCTCACAGGGGCTGATACTTCCCACCTGGGCTCCCCACCTGGTCCCTCTCTGGGGTGACTCCCTGCACACGGTGGACCCTCAGCTAAGGGGAGGCCCACAGGACAAGGGCCTGAGGGTTTTCTCCAGGAGCCACATGCATGAGCTCTGAGGCAGGTCCTTCCACGCTGATCACGGCCGTTCAGATCCGCCAACATCTCGTCCCCATCGCAGCCTCGTGGGACCCAGAGCTGGAGCCTCTGAGTGAGGCCCCTTCTGCTGCCTCCCCCTTAGAGACTGTGCCAGATGCCAAGTCTTTGTGGTTTAGCTGCTAAGTTTGCAGTAATTTGGTACGAACTGTTACTGGAACCAGCGTCTCAGTGGTGGGAGCGGCAGGACAGTGGTGTTTTCCACCTGCTGCTCCACCACAAGGCAGTTGTGGCAGCTGCTCCTTAGAGCCCAGTAACTGCAGTTTGTAATGGGTCCATCAGGTGTGAGCTGGTTTGTGCTAAATGGTCCCATCAGACTTGTGGGTGAAAGGATAAAAACCAGGGTTGGAGGGAGTTGAGGAGCCCCCGACCCAAGAAAGGAGATGACGACCCCAGTCCTGAGAGAAGAGGACAAGGGAGCCCCGAAGAAGAAGGAGAGAGACCCCAGAAGCCCCTGAATAAAAGAAGCCAGTTCCAGCCTCCAAAGAAAGAGGAAAAGCAGCACCAGCAGCTGCCCTCTGAGGAGGGAGAGAAGCCGAAGGACTCTGTCATGGGCTGGGCCTCGGTCTTGTTCCTGACATCGCCTGAGAGGAGCCCAGAGGCCCTGGGCCTGGCGTCTCAAAGAGCTGTTTGGTGCTGGTGTAACCCATCCCCTCACAAAGAGCCTTTACCACTGGGCGTCTCTGACACCGCCTCTGCGGGACCCGTCGTGGCCATCACTACTGGCCGGTGCTGTCCAGCACCCCTGGGAGCCGTGGGCGACCATCACGGATGCTCCCTGGGTGAGCAGCTGCCACTTGTGGGTACAGTGAGCTCTTTGTTTCCCCTGTTTGTAAACTAAACCCCATGGTTGTGTTACGGCAATTTCCCAGAGGTCAGGCGGCACTCAGAGAGGTGGAGACAGATTTCATTGTCACACTGGCGGGCTCAATGGGATCGCTCCCAAAAGGCGGAACACCCAAGAGTAAAAATGGCAGGGTTTTATAGAGGTTGTGTGAGAAACTTGCTCTCCCATCCATCATAGCATAAGCTATCTTTATGGTTCGGGAACGGGATTTAAGGGAGTCATGGCTACCCCTGTGAACAAGCAGTGCAGCACACCCTGCAACTCTTCCGCTCCAGCAGAATCAAGCAGCAGAATCAAGGCTGAAGACTCCCCCAAGCAGCAGGCTTGGGAAACTTCCTGCTTCAGTTGTTCCTGGAGCCTGAAGTCTCTTGCAATTGTGCACGTGGATGAGACCCACAGACAGTAGCCTGTCCTCTTACTGGGCACCTTCCTTTGTTGGTCTGTAGCTCTTGCTTTTGGGCCTTTTGGCCTTCTGGGGCTTTGTTGGCTCCCTGGTTTGAGAACCTGGGCAGGGGGTGGCCCTTCCTTCTATCCGGCCTCCTGCCCTGTGGCCTCTACGTGGCCCTCTCCGCCCCTGCTTCAAAACCACTAGAAAATTCAGGGAATAAAGTGATCAGTGGCTGTTTTCTCACAAGAAGCAGGGGAGGCCAGAGCAGCTGGAGTGACACAGTCAAGGTCCTGATAGAAATAAGGTGTCAAGAATTCTATGTCCCTGGAAGTGTCCTTCAAAATACAGGTGATTAAAAAATTATTTTTACTATTTTTAGATTCCATTTAATTTTGCTGTTCATTTTTCTTTCCTTCACACTATCCCCAGAGTGGTGTCTGGAGGGTCACTGCACAGAGGGGCTGTCCGCAGCCTGGAGCTGTGAGCGGGGCTGACTCTAACCCGCCTGCAGGGAGTGGGGCCCTGGAGCCCCAGAATCAGCCCCCAGGGCTCATCCTCCAGGGCGGCCCAGGCCTTGCTCTGTCCTCTTCTTGGTTCCCTGAATCTTCCTGACACCCCAATATTGAGGAACTGAGGGGGGCAACAAAGAAAAAGGAAAGAATAAAGTTTCCAAACCAAGCACCCAAAGTCACCATCCCCTCGTGGGTAAATGTTTAGCCAACAGGGTTGCCTTAGAGCAGGGCCCGAAGGCCTGTCACAGTCTAAAGCACCTTCCCGTGGGGACCCATAGACCCACGTCTGTGTCACCCAGTCCAGGATCTAGAAGCACGTGCAGCTTCTTCACGTGTCTCTCTGCTCCACGTGCCTCCCCCATGTCTCCTCTTGGCTCTTTCCTTTCTCCAGTCTCCTCTCCAGTTTCTTCTCCTCCATGCTCAGCTCCACCCTCCCTTGGGTGGGGCAGGGAACCCAGATCCTCCCCTGGGGACCCCCTTGTTACAGTCCTCTCCATCACCAGCATGTGCGTGTGTATGGGTGACACCAGCCCTGCAAGGACGGGCAAGGCCCCGGATGTGCGCAGTTCCCTGGGCAGTTACAGGCCAGCACTGCTGCATCCCCCCAGGTGAGACAGATGCTCCAGCCCCCAAGTGAGAGCCCGTGTCACCCACACAGACCTTCCCCCTCAGGGTCCCCCATGCTGCCCCTTCCCTGCCCGGTCCTCTCTGGCTCCCCCTGCACCCCTTTCCACCTCTGTCCCCTAAAGCCCCCATTTCCATCCTCTGCTCTCTCTTCCAGGAGTCTCCCCATCTTTCTAGCCAGAGCCCTGGGGCTCACCTAGGCCCCTCCCCTCATCCAAAGGATGGAGAATGTCAGGTGATTCCCAGGAGGAGGGGCTTTCGTCCTTGGAAGCAGAAGCAGAAACAAAGTACAGGGACTCTGAGGCCAAGTTTCCATCCCAAAAGACTGAAGCAGACTATATATTTGGGGATTTGCCCAGAATCTAGGGGCCAGTTGTTTTGTCCTGGAGACCTGGTTATCTCCTAAGTCCAAAGTCACCAACTGGCTAGGAAATATGACACTTAAACTGACACAATGGAACAAGGACAGTTTGTTCAATAAGTGGGACTGGGAAAACTGGACCACCACATGCAAAAGAATGAAACTAGACCACTACCTCTCACCAGGCACAAAAATCAACTCAAAATGGGTAAAAGATCTGGACATGAGACCCGAAACTATAAAATATATAGAATTTAAGGAAAACACTCCAAGACATACATCTCAATAACATCTTTAAAGTCTTATCACCCAAAGCAAAGAAAGTGAAGTAAAAGACAAACACTTGGGATTACATCAAACTGAAAAGCTTCTGTACAGCAAAAGAGACATTAACCAAAACAAAAAGACACCCCACTGATTGGGAAAAAAATCTTTGCACTCCATGCAGCTGATAAGGGACTGATCACAAAGATATGCAAAGAGTTGATGAGACTCAACAAAAACAAAGTAAACAATCCAGTCAAGAAATGGGCAGAAGTCCACCTCCCTGGTGGCACAGGGGGTTAAGATGCAACCTATGAAGCTATCCACAGCCTCTGCACTACGAGTTCGATCCCAGGCCAGGGAGCCACCCACATGGCACAGCAGACCTCTCCTGACTCGCCCGCTGCTCCCCTCAGCAGTGTATTTTAGTTAATCTGCCTGTTCTGTTCCCCATTCTGTCTCCGGTGAATGAATCCTCTCAGCCCATGTACCTCTGGCCTGTGCCCCAGCTCTTGTATGCATAAATAAATAAATCATTAAAAAAAAGAGCAATGATGTAAAATATATATAAATAAATAAATTTTTAAAATGAAAGCAAAAAAAAAAAAAAACCAAAAAACTGACAGACTTGGGCGCCCCCTTGTGTGCAGATCCCTGTCCTGCCTCTGGGAACCCAGGGAGCCTGGGGAGGGCCTGGCTGAGCAGGAGAAAGGGCCGCTCTGGGCTCCTGTGCTCAGCCCTGTGGCCACACGGGGGCGCTGCCGCGCTGCTCCGGATTCTGGTGGAGCGGCCAGGTCGGGGCGGGGGCTGAGGTGGTGGTCCTGGAGGGCGGTGTCCTGGGGTGAGATGCTCTGTGAGGAGTCAGAGCAGCAGGGCTCAGAGGAGAGGAGACTCCGGAGCTGCCCTGGGTGTGAAGTTTCCAGCTTTTCTCCCCAGTCCTTCTTTTCTCTCTCCAGCCCCTGGATAACAAAACCTGGGAAAACTGGAAAGTAGATAATTTTTTCCTTCTACAAGCTATTAAGTGTTGAGGGTAGTTTAAGAAAATTAAAGAATACTGTTACATTTACAGAAAAGTTGTAAAGGTAGTAGGTTCTGTTAGGGGGAGAGGATGTCCTGAACAAACTCCACAAACAGGTTTTAAGGCCCCCACCCCCACCCCAGACCAAAGAGATTCAAGACACCAAGGGCTGCAAATCCCACCAAGGACCCCAAAACAAGAAACAAACAACCCAATCAAAACAAGAGCTAAACAGGCACTTCTCTAAAGAAGACATACGTGTGGCCAATATGTACATGGATAAATGTTTGTCATCATGTGCTGTCAGGAAAATGCCAATTGAAACCACAATGAGATGCCCCCTCACACCTGTGAGCATGACCCAGTGTAGGGTGGGGAGGAAAAGGAACTCTGGGACATGGTGGGTGGGGATGGAGGCGGCTCCTGTTAATGTGCTGAATGAGGGGTTCCCTGGACCCTCAAACCTGATGAATCCGAGTGGGTACCGTCATCGGTTGCATAGACAAAGCATAGTACAGTGTGTAAGACCTTTAATAGAAAAGTATGATAATATAATTCATGTGCAATAGAGAATTAGTGTGTAATAGAGAAAGAGAAGAGAAAGAATATAGTTAAAATAGTTTCCAAATGAAACACCCAAAGTTCTCGTCCCCTCATGGGTAATGCCCAGCCAAACAGGGTTGGCCCAAAGCAGGACTGCTGAGGCCCAAAAGCCTGCCACAGTCTAAGGCATCTCTGGTGGGGACTCCCAGGAAAGGGGCAGGAGGGGCCGGACAAGTCTGGAAGGACAAGAGCAAAATCAAAATCCGCATCAAGATAAAGACTGCCATCCTCAGGCTCCCCTGGATCTCTCACCCACATCTTTGTCTCTTTTAAGTGTCTCTTTCATGTCCCCCCTGGTCCTCGGCACCAGCCCAAAGCTCAGAAGAAAGTGTGGTTTCTTCTTCAGATGTCCCTCTGCTCCATGCGTGTCCTCCAGTTTCCTTTCCCCACCTCATTTCTTCTGCCTCCTCGTTAGCTTCTCATCCCTGGTGGGCTCCACCCTTCCTGGGGTGGGGCAGGAAAACTGAAACCTTCCTTTCCTATGGATACCACACTGTTACAGTCTTGCCCCTGTGGAGAGCAGAATGAAGGTTCCTCAAAATATTCAAAATACACCTTCCACATGGTCAAGTATTCAATTCCTTGGTATTTATCCAAAGAAGGTAAAAACACTAATTCCAAAGGATATGTGCCTGCTGTATCCACTGCAGCAACAGTGGAAACAACCTAAGTGCCCAATGACAGATGAGTGAACAAAGAAGAGGTGGTAGATAGACACAACAGAATACCACTCAGCTGTGAAAAAGATAAAGCCTTGATTTGCAAAACATGGATAGATGTAGAGGGGATGATGCTAAGTGAAATACATTTGAAGGAGTAAGTCAAATACTAGATGATTTCATTCATATGTGGAATAGAAAGAAACAAAACAGGGACAGATGAAATAAACCATAACAAACTCTAGAAATATGACTGGAGAATTGAACCTATGGGTGAGGGAGGGTGAGAGCAGGACACAAAGAGGGAAGAAGGCCTCATGGACTATGGTGGAGGACTGTGGTGCCCTTAGGTGGGTGTGATGTGGTAACAAACATCTGAAGAGGGTGACCCTGTGCCTCTGAGCACATGCAGTGTGTAAACTGATGTTGCCTCCATAGAAATAATACAGTAATGAGGGAAAAAAGAAAATGCAAGAAAAGAGTAAATTGTCTCCTTCATCCATCACTGACCGCAGGACTTTGCCTTCGCCTCCTCACCGTCATGCAGGCTGAGGGGCTGGTTTCCCACAAGGTCAGAGACAGGAGGTGCAGGGACTCCTGGGGCTGCTCAGACACTGCTGAGTAGAGACACTGCAGAGAGGGCGGCTCTGAGGGGACCAGAGACAGAGGGTCAGAGTAACTCCCAGTGCTGAGTGAGGGTCTGTCCCAAAGAGAGGGGAGTGTGTGTGTGTGTGTGTGTGTGTGTGTGTGTGTGACAGGAGAGACACAGCACACAGCATAGACAGTGAGAGGACAATTACACATCAAGCCCAGCATCAATGAATTCAAATCCCACAAAGAGCAAAGAATGTCAGGACAACACCTCGATGGCAAAAGTTCCATCAAGAAGCTATTTTTGAGCAGGTCTGAGAAAGCAATGGGTATGAAGAAGAGGAGGAAGTTTAGAAATATGTCTTGGTTGGACTGAGCTGGAAGGAGCTGGGTAGCACCCCACTCCAGGACCCCTGCTAGGATGTGGAAGCACCCCCACCTCTAAAACCTCCCTCCCCCAGACCCCAATGTACATTTCAAGTTCACCTCCTTTGGGGTCACTATAGAAAACCCACTGGCCTCAGAGTCAGGGGGCTCCAGCCTGGCAGCCCCTCAGTTTCCCAGGGAGTCACTTCCTCCGTGGGCTGTAGCTACTTTCTCTCTAGAGCAGAGCTGGAGGGAGTCCCACAGGGGGAGGGAGGAGTGTGTGCCCTGCTGGCCTGGCCCAGGGTCAGGGTTAGCCCAGGTCACCCCAGTTCCTGAGCTGAGCCTTTGTCCACAGTCCAGGAAGGGAGGGGGAGATGGAGCAGGGTCTACCTCAGCTCCTGGAGGAAGGTGTAACATTAGAGGGGGTGAAATTGTTTCTTTCTCATTTTCTCTTCATCAAAATCCCCTGGAAATATCCAGAGTGAGGGTTGGGTCCTCTCAGTGACGGGTGCCCACTACCTGCCCAGGCAGCCCTTTTATTATGAAGACTTAAAAAAAAAATTCCTCCTGACGTTCTCGTGATGGTGGGAGATGAGTGGGAGAGAGGGGAGGTGATGACAGAGGCTGGGCCCCAAAACTTCTACAGAATGACCAATTTCTGACCTCTGCTCAAACAGAATAAGGACACTTTTTCACATCATAGCCCTGGAAATGTCTGAAACCTCTGTGTGCATAAGCAGGGCAAATCCCAACACAATACATGGTGGTTTGCAGTATGTTGGTTGGTGTGAAAGTCCTAACCCACCATTGCCAGAATCAAGAGTCCTCCTGAGCTGCTTTTTGCATAACCACATTAATTTCTTAACTCAAATGACATGTATTGGGGTGCGACTCACCAGGCACTGGGGCGCAGAGTGAGCCGTCCCGGGACTCTGTGTGTCTGTAACTCAGAGTCCAGCTGGAGACGTGCCCAGGGAGCACAGAGCGAGGGGCCCCTGACCTGGGAGCCACTGGGACTCCTCCCTGAGGAGGTGACAGGTGACCTCAGCCCCAGGGGGAGCAGAAGGTGACAGGGAGGTGAGTCACCCCGAGGAGACAGGGTGAGGGTCCTGGTTGTTGGGCGTGGGGTGGGGCCAGGACTGGGCATTGGCAGGAGCTGGAGCCACTGCAGTGGGTGCTGAGGGCTGGGGGACTCACCCTGGGTCTGGACTCCAGCCCGTTCCTACCCCCCCAGTACGCGGGTTGGATCTGCACAGGGACACCCACCCCCTGAGCCTCAGTTTCCTCACCTGCGTGTGGTGAGGTTACAGACCTGGAGAGGATGGGGAGCTGATGCCCAGGGCCTGGCACAGGGCCTGGCACATCGTGTACGCTTAGCCCCTGTCTGCTCTCCTGGCTGCAGGAAAAGGAAGTGCGGGAGAAAGTGGAGGTGATGCCAGGCCCTGTGAGCCCTCCCTGCATAGTATGGGGAGCAGAGAAGGCAGGTGAGAGTCCATGTTGGGAAAGGCCTGGGGCGCCATGGGGAGCAGAGACTGGAGAGGGTGAGAGTGTGTGGGACAGGGAGGAGGCTCCTGCGGCCTGACCAGAACAGGTGTGGTCACCTCCTCCATGACTGTCTCCTCTGCCCTCCATTTGTTCCCCTTCCTCACCCACCTTGCAGGACAGTCATGACCTCAGGGCCACAACTGATCCTCCTGGCAGAGGAGACCTGCAGCATCTGCCTGGAGACAGGGGCCTGGAGCACCTCCTGTGGCCACAGCTTCTGCCAGGCCTGTCGCAGCCAACTCACTCTCAGGCCCAACGAGGGCCACGTGCTATCCATGCTGCCAGGAGCCACCCGAGAGGGGACAGCAGCCCCGCTGGGTCCTGGTCAGTCTGTGCTCTGGCCCAGCATTGGCACCCAGGGGAGAGACCCCAGACAGGAAATGGGGGCAGCACAGGAAGAGGACATTTCTCATGTCCAGCAGGCCAGGAGGGTGTGGTTTGCAAAGACCTCAAACACACATGTCACCCCGTGCTGCAGAAGGGGAAGGTTCTAGGTCTTATGTGACTGGCAAACTCTAGGACTATTATTGAGTTTTTGAAGTTGAAAGTCTTGGTGGCTTGTTCTGTTATCGATTACCAGGCACTGTCCAAGAGAGATGAGCTCCTGCATTCTCAAATCACCGCTGCTGCCAACACTAGAATCTCTAATCTGATTGTATTATTAAAAACGACTTGTGAACATAACTACCTGCATTATCAAAGCCCCTCCTAGATGATAGCAGGGGGGTCCCCAGGCCTGAGGACCCCTGACCCTGAGAAGCGGGAAGTAGGGGTCACCAGTCAACTCACCTTTCTTTCCCTCAGGTGGGAGGGGATGCAGTTTCCACTCCCATAGCTGTGTCCTCAAGGACTTATTGCCCCTTATTTAAAACTGAGCTTGGAAAATTATAACCCTTATTTCAAGGCTACACAAGAGGGAGCAGAATGAGGATTCAATCTTGGCGTTTCCTTCGAGATCATGTGCTTTGCTGCATCATACTCTACAGACATTTTTTTTTTTTAAATCATTCTTGTTTTTTTTTTTTTCACAATGTAGAATTTCTCCCCTCAGTTGGGGTAATACAGTTTTTCCCCCACCAAAGCTCACACAGCCTCCTCCAACAGCCCCCCCATTCCCTACTCTCCCCCTTTCCTTCTCCTTCTGCTCCTGTGTGTCAGGTCTAAGGTCTGATTTCTAGGGTCAGGCTCACTGTGTGTCTTTGTCTGATCCTTTGCTTAGTTTCTCTAGATTCCACATATAAGTGACACAACCTCTATTTCCCTTTATCCTTCTGGCTCTCTTCTCTTAGAATCATCCTTTCCAGCTCCATCCATGTTGCTGCAAATGGCATGAGTTTATCTGTTTTGATCGTTGGTAATATTCCATTGAGTGTATGTGCCATGTCTTCTTGATCCACCCATAAGTACTTGGGAATTTAAGTTGCTTCCATATATTGGCTATTGTAAATGGTACTGCTAGAAATAGGAGTGTACAGATGCTTTCAAATTAATGTTTTTGTGCTGTTTGGATAGAGACCTAGGAGTGCAATCCCTGGAACATTTTTACGTCCATTTTCGTCTTTTGAGAAATGTCCACACTTCCTTCCACAGGGGCTGGACTTGTCCACCAAGAGTGTGATAGGGTTCCTCTCCTTCCAGGCCCTCACCAGCACTCGTTTATTGTTTTTTTTAATATGAGCCTTTCTCACAGGAGTGAGGTGGTATCTCACTGTGGATTTGATCTGAATTTCCCTGGCTGATGATGAGCATTTTTCACATGTCAGAGCCATCTTCATGTCTTCTTGGAGACAGGTTCTTCTGCCCATGTTCTGATTGAGTTGTTCATTTTCTTTTGGTTGAGCTGTGTGAGTATCCTGTAGATCTTCTGTATCAATTCCTTGTAAGATATATATGTGCTATGCAAATATTTTCTCCATTCAGTAGGGTGCCTCTTTGTTTTGGTCACTGTCCCTTTCACCGTTCAGAAGCTTTTTGTTTGATGTAATCCTAGTTGTGTATTTTCTCCTTTGTTTAACTTGATGCTGAAGATTAATCTGTAGATATTTCTGAGGTTTACTTCATGGAGTGTTTTGCTTGTGTTTTCATCTGTGTATTTTATGGTTTCAGGTCTTACATCCCAGTCTTTTATCTATCTTTAGTTGTTCGGTGTGTTATGGTGGTCTAGTTTCATTCTTGTGCATGTGGCAGTCCAGTAGTCCCAATATCAATTACTGAAGAGGCATTCCTTGTTCCAGTGTAGATTCTTTGCTGCTTTGTCAAAGATTAATTGTCCATAAATCTATGGTCTCATTTCTGGGCTCTCAATTCTACTCCATTGATCTGTGTGTATGGATGCCCCCCACCCCCTGAAACAAAACCATGGTGTTTAAATTTTTAGTACAGATGTCAGGAAGTGTGATACTTCTATTTTTCTCCATTTTGATCAGGAGAACTTTGGCTACTAGGGCATTTTTGTGATTCCATATGAATTTCAAAATCTTTGTTATTTTTCTTTGAATTGAAAAATCCATTAGGATTTATATTGAGATTTCATTGAATCTGCAAATTGTTTGTGGTCGGATGGCCATTTTGACAATGTTGATTCTACCAAACCATGAACATTGAATATCTTTCCATTTATTTTTGTCCTCTCTATTTCTTTTAACAATATCTTATAGTTTTCCCTGTAAAGTTCCTTTACCTTCTTTGATTTTTTTCCCAGATATTTATTTTTCTGGTGAGATTATGAATGGGATGATTTTCTTCATTTCTCCTTCTTTTAGTTCGCTATTTAAATTTAGAAAGGCAACTGAATTTTTATGTGTTGATTTTGTATTCTGCCACTTCATTGAACTGGGTTATTGCATCAATTAGATTTCCTGTGGAGTCTTTGGGGTTCTCTATGTAAATTTTCTATTTCTACAGAAAATGGCTTTAACGCTTTCCCAACTTGCATTCCTTTTATTTGTTTTTCTTGCCTAATTTCTCTACCTAGGACTTCTATACTATGTTGAATAATGGTGATGAAGTGTATATCCTTGTCTTGCACCAGAACTGAAAAGCTTTCAGTTTTTCACCACTGAAAATGATATGTGACTTTTGTTATATTGATGTGTTCCTTTTATTCCAAGTTTTTCAAGGGCTTTAGTCAATGGCTTTCAATCAAGGGCTTTTATCAAATGCTTTCTCGGCATCTACTGATATGATCATGTGGTTTTTCCTTTTCTTTTTGTTGATATGGTACATTACATTGATTGCTTTTTGGATGTTTGAACCTTCCTTGTGTTCCTGTTATAAATCCCACTTGGTCATGGTGTATAATCATTTTAATGCATTGTTAGATTTGGTTTGCTAAGATTTTATTGAGAATTTTTTATCTGTGTTTATCAGGGAGATAAGTCTGTAGTTTTCTTTGTTTTGGTATTAGTATAATGTTGGCTTCATGAAAGTGTGTTTGGAAAAAATTTCTTAACTTTTTGAAAGAATATGAGCAGGATAGTTATTAGCTTATCTTTGAAAGTTTGGTAGAACTCATTTGTGAAGCCACCTGGTCCTGGACTTTTGTTTTGGGAGCGAGTTTTGATTACTGTTTCAATTTCCTTGCTTGTGATTGGTTTGTTCAGGTTTTCTATTCCTTCCCTATTCACTCTTGGATGATTGTATAATTCAAAGAATCTGTCCGTATCATCTTGGTTGTTGAATTTGTATGGGTATAAATGCTTATAGAAATCTCTTATCCTCTGAATATCTAGTGTCTTTTGTAACTTTTCTTTCATTTTAGATCCTATTTGTTTTATTTTTCTCCCTCTTTTTTTTAGTGAGTTAAGATAAAGTTTTATCTACCATTCATTTTTCTCTTTTTTTAAGATTTATTTATTTATTTTATACAAGAACCGGGGTACAGGCCAGTTGCGCGGAAGGGTGAAAGGATTCACCAGAGACAGAGTGGGGAGCAGAACAGGCAGACTGACAAAATACACTGCTGAGGGGAGCAGTGGGCGAGACAGGAGAGGTCTGCTGCACCATGTGGGACCTCACCAGCCAGCCAGGATCCAAGCGGCGCTGGAGAGGCTGCAGACAGTTTCATAGCGCGGTGCTCAAACACCTGCGCCACCAGGGGAGGCCCAACTATTCATTTTTCAAAGAAAGAGCTTTGGGTTTCATTGATCTTCTGGACTGTCCTTTTATTTCTTTAAAAAAATGTATTAATATATTTTTGCATCATTGTTCATTCTCCTCACAGGTGAATTACCACCACCAAGACTTCTATGAACCGTCACTATAGTCTTATGCTCTTCCCTCCCCTGTTTTGATCCCTATCTCTCTCCCTCCCCAGCTGAATATCTGGGTTTATAGTTTATAGTTTTCCCCCCTGTCTTTTTATATCTTTAAAAAAATTTTATTTATTTTTGCATAGAAGAACTGGGGTGTAGGCCAGAGGTGCTGGGGGTGAGTATTCACCAGAGACAGTGTGGGGAGCAGAACAGGCAGATCTACTGAAATACACTGCTGAGGGGAGTAGCTGGTAAGGCAGGAGAGATCTGCTGGGCCATGTGGGTCAGCTCTCAGGCTGGGGATCAGGCTGTAGGGGTGATAGTGCTAAGACTTCACCCCTAGACCCCCAGGGAGGCCCTGCCTTTTTAATTGCTATTTTATTATATGTGCTTTAACTCTTATTAATTCCTTTCTTCTACTTACCTCATACTGTGTTCTTTCACTAAAATTTCTTTGGTGATAAATGGAGACCTAATGTGCCTGCTTATATTTACCAGGTTAATGAAAACACCAAGATTCCCACTATAACAGAGCCAAGGTTTGGCTCCATGATGGGCACTTTTGAACAGTTAAGACTTTGGTGTTATAAATCATTTTTGCCTAATATCCCTACAGTCTAGTTGTTAAAATACATGTTAATTATATTTCCTTGGGTATGTTATATTTTAACGTCGTGTGTCAGACCCACACAGATAAGTCGATGACAACCATATGAAGAAAATTTCAATAAACATTTACCTTTGAGTCACACAGTATTTTGAGGCGACAGATGTTGAAAACTAAGGACATCCTAGATATGCGCTTTCCAATATGGTAGCTAATAGTCATTTATGGGGATTTTTTGGTTTGAATAAAAAAAAAATTTAGGGTCTCCCAGGTGGTGCAGCAGGTTGAGTGCAGTGCTGTGAAGCTGTCCGCAGCCTCTGCAGCTCCGGTTCGATCCCGGCTGGCCAGTGAGGGTCCCACATGGCATGGCAGACCTCTCCTTTCTCGCCCGCTGCTCCCCTCAGCAGTGTATGTCGTCAGTCTGTCTGTTATGCTCCCCGCTCTGTCTCTGGTGAATCCTCTCACCCTCCCATGCCTCTGGCCTGTGCCCCAGTTCTTGTATAAATAAAAATAAATCTTTAAAAAAATTAAAAATAAAAAATTCAACATCTCAGCTAAAAAGCCGACATTTCAAGTGCTCAATAACCAATGAATTAGCAGCATCACATTGTACAGTGCACACATAGAATTATCCCTTGTCTCAGAATATTCTGTGGACAGCACAGCTCTTCATGCTCTGTGGGCATCAAGTCAAATGCATTAGACACATGGAGAATGAAAGGGCCCGTAGTATTCCTCTTAAAGAATATGTCAGATCTCTCTTTGAGCTGAGACTCCATATTAATTTTGTAAAACAAAACCCAAACAGGTATAAACTTCCCAGTCCCAAAGGGAAGCACCCGTCCCTCCATCTCCTGTCTCAGGCGGTGGACACTCTCTGGCATCCCATTTCTGAGAGGTGAGTTGCAGAAGAGTTCAGGGCAAAGATCTAAAACAAGCTTTGGGAGTCAGGGAATCCAACCCAAGGAGAAGGATTCTAGGAAACCAAGAGGAGGCAGATACAGAACACTTGAAAAACTCTCCTAGTTTACCAGAAAAGCATTTCTCAAAGTGTGGTCTGTGGAACCCTTGAAGTCCCCAGGAACTTTTCTTGGAATCCATGGGTCAAAACTATTTTCAAGATTTTATTTAGACATCATTTGTTTCTTCATTATTTTGTCATTTGCACTTGTTGTAGGACCTCACCCCAAAAGAGTGGGTTCTTTGCACTCTAGGGAAAGGATTCACCAGAGAGTGCTGGTGGTACTTGAACCAGGTGAGGATTTATTAGACTCATGACTGAGGGAGCCAGTTTGGGAAAAAAGAATATGACCCAGTTCTCCTAAGGGAGTTAGGAGGAGCTATTTAAAGGGTGAGTTCCCGAGGTACAGAGGAGGGAGCTACTTCTGGGTTGGGCTTTTCCTGAGCCTGCACACATCGTGCTGGTCCAGCTGAGTGTGGGCGCTCAGTTTCCTCCCTCCAGGAAATGAGGAGATGATCACTAGTTGTCTCCTTATCATGACGTGTGGTGCAGGAGGAAAAAAATTACTCAGAGTCCATGTGCAGAACAATGAGATGTCTAGAGGGACCACACCACAAAGGGACCACACCCACAAAGGGACCACACCACACCAGGATGTAATTTTTATCTCCCAGGGAGCTTCATGTCAATGTAGTGGGCCCAATTGCTTGGCCAGGACTTGTCAGTCTATGATTTAATCCACCTGTTCAATCAGGACTGGGGCAACTTATCCTACTGGGCCTAATTTCCTTTATCTTGGCTCTCTCACACTGAGGTGAGGCTAGTAAGAATGCAGATTATTGTAACAACTGAGTAGTAGTGAAACAGATCCCCATGGCACAGGCCACAGGACAGAACAGCATCCCCCCACAGCCTAAGCAGCAGGTGTGCTGCTGTGTTAGGGCCGGTGGTCCCCGCATGTACACCTGTTACACAGCAAGGTGAGGGGCAGCCCAGAACCCCCAAACCTGCCCACTCTAAATAGGTTCTACCATCCACCACATCAAGACAATACATACTCTAGGGCATAAGACCTCTAAAAGAAAGGAACTTTAAAACTGTTAGTGAGCAATAAAATGAAGAGAAGGGCAAGAATTGATCATATAGTTTCCAAATCAAGCATCCAAAGTTACCCACCCTCTTATGGGTAAATGCTCAGTCAAATAAGGTTGGGCCAAAGCCGGGCCAGTGAAGCCTGAAAGCTGCCACAAGTCTAAGGTACCTTCAGGTGGGGACCCATAGGAAAGGGCAGAAGAAGCCCAGCATGTCTGGGACAGAAGCTGCACAATCAAAAGCAAGATAAATGCTGCATTGTTAACCTCCCTGGGTCTCTCACCAGTCTCTCTCCAGTTTCTCTTCCTCCCTGCTCAGCTCCACCCTCCCTCGGGTTGGGCAGGGAACCTGTAACCTCCCCTTTCCTGGGGACCACCCTCTTATATAGCCTGTGGGTCAGCCAGCACAGGTAGCTCTGAAAGCAGCAAGCAGAGAAGGGAGTTTCCTGCCCACTGCCCAAGTGTGCTGCCTGTGGGCCATCTGGCCCAGCCACTCACAGCAGAGGCAGCCCAGCCTGGCCATGGTTCCCAGGTCGGACCCAGAGAGCACAGCCCTGGGTCTCTGGTACAGAGGCAGCCCTGAGCCCCATGGCCTCTGGCCCAGGGGGACTTGGAGGAGTATTGGGCCCATTTAGGGCTATTCTGGGACTGCTGATCCTTGGGGCTGCTGGCAGAGGGACCCACAGAGTGCCAGGTCAATAAGGCAGGCTCCCAGCAGAGCCCACTTTGCAGCCACCTCCTCCTCCCCATGCTCCCCATCCCTTCCTGCTGCAGTTACACTGGCCCATCCAAGGGCCCTGGGTATGGTGTGCCTCTGTCCCCACTGTGCCCACCCTAGCCCAAAAGCCTGCCCTGACCTCTGTGCAGGCTCCAGGCTTTTCCCTTTTAAATCTGGCACCTACGTCATAAATGGGCTAATCAGGCGATGGACCAATCAGGTTTAAGCTCAGTTTCGCTCATGGCGATGACTTAATTAAATGAACTTGTTGTTGGACCCTGAGCCTCAGTGCTTGTGCAATTGTGCACACAGATAACAACTCATTGACAGTGGCCTTTCCCCTCCTTGGCACTGTTTTGCTACTGTTGTTAGTTAGTACTGTTGTGGTAGTTATTTTTCACCACTGCTTATTTGCAGAATAAAATACCCGAGGACTTTCAATTCAAAATTTCCTGGTTGAAGCAATAAAATTTGCCTTCCTTATTTTATCATTCTAAGATCTGCATTTTAATAATATCTGATATGATGAGATGAAAGTACACATATGGGGGCTCCCTGTTGGCCTCGAGGTTAAGTCTCAGCATTATCACTGCTATGGTCTGAGTTGGAACCCCACCAGGGAGCTGACCCACATATGGTGGAGCAGACCTCTCCTGCCTCACCTGCTACTCCCCTCAGCAGTATATTTTCAGTTAATCTGCCTGTTCTGCTCCCCACTTTGTCTCTAGTGAATCCTCTCACCCCTTGCACCTCTGGCCTGTACCCTAGTTCTTGTATGCATAAGTAAATCAATTTTTTTTTCAAAGAAAAAGACTTGGATTAGTACCCTTATGAGAAGTGACTTGTCACAGATGATCACCCTCTGACAGGTAAGGATATAGCAAAAGAGTAGCTAGCTAAAAGGCCCCTCTCCAATGTGAACTGGTCTTGAATGTCCAGGCCTCCAAAACAGTCAGAAATAAATATTTTTTGTTTAAGCACCCAGTCTATGGAATTTGTTATAGCATCATTGCTGACTAAAATAAATCACCACCTAAGTACCAGAGAGGCCACTAGTGGTGATGAACATGGGGGAATAGCTCCAACTAATGTTGCAAAGTCTTTGACAACATAATCCACAGAAAAATTGTCTGAACTTATGGTTATAACTTAACCACACCGATTGCTGACTTTAAAAAAAAGTCAATATTCTCCATAAAATTAATCAAGGGGCATGGTCTAATCAAAATAGCCAAGTAATCTAAATAGTAATCCAAAATTACTGGACATGTGAATTGGCAGGAAAATCTCAGTTCTCAGGGGAGAGACAATCGACAGATGTCAACTCCAGGATGGCATGGTCTAGTGCAAACGCGCACAGGACCGGTTCACTGTCCATTCAGGCAGACAGGTCATGAGAGTCCTGGAGACCTCGGTGGATTTTATAGGCTTTAATGCTCTCTCAGGGAACCAGGCCACAGGCACACCAGGCAGGGAGGCTGGCATACAAGGAAGCAGGCATACAAGGAAGCAGGCATACAAGGAAGCAGGCATGGGACAGGAAGGGTGTCTGGGGGACCTGGAGGCTGACAAGCCTCACAGCTCCTGGCAAATCTTTGCTCTTTCTCTGACCTCTCTCTGGTGTTCTCTGGCATTCTCAGTCTCCTGTCATCTCGTGGCCTCACCTCAAAGTGGTCGTAGTGTCACTGCCCTTACAGCCCCATCAGCACAGGTGCCTGTTCTTACACATATGCACCTTGTGCTTCCTAGGCCCAGGTGTCCACAACCAAAGTCATGTGTGCCCCGACCACATCCTTCACCCTGGACATCTATGCAGGCGGGAGGGCATAAAAGGGCCTGGTTATTTCATTTACTCTACACGTGGGATTTGGAATCATCTGAAAACTTTAAAGCAGCCCTTATGAAAATGCTCAACCCAATAATTGCAAACAATCTCAGTGAGAGAATAGAAGATATAAATGAAAATATAGTAACATTGGTTGACTGTATGACAGTGTTCCACTCCAGTGCAGGATGTTGAGAGTAGGGAGGGCTGTCATGTTGGGGGGCAAGTAAGTGGAGACTCTATACTTTCTGCTCACTTTTGATATGAACATAAAACTGCTATAAAAATAAAGGGTATTGGGCCTCCCCAGTGGCGCAGCGGTTGAGCACTGGGTTGCGAAGCTGCCTGCAGCCTCTGCAGCGCCGGTTCAATCCCCGGCCACTGGGTGAGGGTCCCGCATGGCGCGCAGACCTCTCCTGCCGCCCGCTGCTCCCCTCAGCAGTGTACTTCGGTCCTTCTGCCTGCTCTGCTCCCCGCTCTGGCTCTGGTGAATTCTCTCACCCTCCCGCGCTTCTGACTGTACCCAGTGCATGTATAAATAAATAAATAAATCTTTAAAAAAAAATAAAAAAATAAAGGGTATTTAAATATATATCAAAAATGCAATAACTACATTTAAAAGCTCACTGAGTGGGTTTGATAATAGAAAGCTTATGGTAAATTTATTCACAAGCACAAAAACTGGAAACAACACAGTAACCTTCAATGTGTAGATGAATGAAAAATGCATACAAACCATCCAAATACTACTCAATAGTAAATAAATAAAAACCTATTGATGCACTCAACAACTCAGCCAGAGCTTAAAGGCGATATGCAGAGGGAAAAAAAAAATCTGTCTCAAAAGGTTGCCTATTGCATGATTCCATTTGTATGACCTTCTTCCAGACAAAATGGTAGCAACTGAAAATTGCTCAGTTCTTAAACTTTGCAGGGAAAGAGTATATGACAAAAGATTTAACAGAAGGGAATTGTTTTGATTGCTCTGTAATTTTATTGTGTGGTGCTCCTGAAAATCCATACCAGCATCAGAATTCATAAACTATACATCAAAAAGCTCTATTTTAGTTAACCACAATACAGAATTTTTAAAAATTAATGAGTCACATTTTCTTTAATGAGGAGTTCCAGGTATTCCTGCACTGTTCAGGAATTAAGTGTAACTGAGAGCAGCCTGGTTTGTTTTTTGTTTTTTGTGTTGTTTTTTTTTTGTCTGTACAGGTATTTGAAATGTCTGCCTGGGTGCCCAAAGATGCATCTGAGAGGTGATCATTTTGAATCAACATTTCCCCAAAACATGTTACAGTGTTCAGTCTCCTTCATTTCCTCTGAAGGTGGTTTATTAAATCATTCTTTTGAATAATTTTCTCTTGCATTTGGTTTGGTCTCTTCTTCATAAATAGTAGGTATATATTGTTTTTTTTAAGATCTATTTATTTATACATACAAGAATTGGGGTGCAGGTGAGAGGCACGGAAGGTGAGAGGATTCACCAGAGTGTGGGGAGCAGAACAGGAAGATCTACTGAAATGCACTGCTGAGGGGAGCAGCGGGCGAGACAGGTCTGCTGCACAATGTAGGCTGCTCCCTGGCCAGCTGGGGATCAAACTCATGCTGCATTGGCTGGCAGTAGCTTGATAGCACTGTCTTTAACCCTTGTGTCACCAGGGAGCCGCCCCTGTATTGGATTTTGTCTGTCTTCTTTAGCTATCAGATCTACTTGACCCTTTTTGGCTGTATATGTCAGTTTCAGTTTACTTACATATTAATTAAGGACAGGGATTATGCCCTCCACATCCTTTCTTATGTTTGCAGAAGAGCCCTTTGTCCTTTATGCCACCCCACTGGCTCTTCATTTCGGCCCTCTCTTCTACTTCGCCATGTTTTGCCAGCTCATATGTCCTCTCCTTCAGTTGTCTGACAACTATTCCCTAAACTCTTTCATCTCTGTATCTCGTACATCAGTTTTTTACAGTTCTATACTTTTTGGAGTCTATATTACCAGGGCCTGGAAAACCCTCCATTATCTGTTTACCTCTCTGACTCTGAACTCTCCACCTTGCCCTCTTTGCTAGCTTCTCAAGACCATCCAGTCTGCCCCAGGGTGTGCTAACATGGCAGGCTGATTATTTTGAGGTGAAGAAAATTGAAATACAGAAGATCCAAGATCTCCTTCCTTCCAAGTTATATTACTATATAACCTCACTAGAATGACCAAGAAGTTCCACTAGCCATGTTTGGGCCTCTGTGCCCATGCAATAAGATGTATCTTTGCTCTTGCTAGTCTATATTATGGCTACTTAATCAGTTTCCTGTCATGGGAACTTTCAAGGATGGACAAAGATTTGTTTCTTCCCCAACACCTGCATTCCAGCAGCACTGCCATTCTTGCTGTTCCTGGGATCCTCCAGACATGGTCCATCCCAGGATGCTGGCAATTGCTGATCTTCTGTCTGGAACACTCCACGACCAGAGGTCCACCATTTCCCCCCCTCACTAATTTTCTGTCAAGAAATTTGACCAATGCTAACTCAGAATATGTTTTTTACCTATATTTCATCAATCAAAATAATGTCATGTGGTCTGTTATAGGGAACTAGGAAATGTGACTTTGAAAAAACATGACACATTGGCTCCAAATAAAATAGCCTCTTTTGGTAAAAAAAAAAAAAAAGAGGGGTGGGGGGTGAATGGTTTTTGCAATAGGCAAATATTAGCATCTGCCACTTTCCTCCATGGAATCAGGGGCTGCCTGATTTGTTCATTGGCACCTACAGCCATACCTGGCACAGAGTATCTTAATAACTCTTGAATAAATTACTGTCATCTCACTGGTCCTCTGAAAAAAAATGGACAAAACCCCTATTTAAATGAGGACAATTAAATTTACATCTTTGTATTATTAATTAAAGTGATAACTTTTGATGACTTTTTGATGAGGTTTAGACAAAAGAGATAAGTTTTTTACCCACTAAGGTAACAGAAATGAGGCTTTTTTCAGATGAGGGAGTTGTGCTGGGGCAAGGAGAATTCCCCCATCCCCTCTGAGTTTTTCTAAGACTAAATGGATGAGCAAATCCACAACAGACAGATTCGTGGGTGAACAGACCAAAGTTTAATAGCATATGCATATGTGTGGGGAATTACATTCTTATGAATTCTGAAGAATAATGGTGTAAGCCTGTAATGTCTACTCTGTGTTTCGGGCCCTGAGGCATCAGGAGAGGGAGGGAGAGACGTCCCAGGATGGGCAGATGAGAAGGGGGTGACTTAGCTTCTCTCTAAGAGTAAAGGTGAGATCCTTGGCAGAACAGGCATGCTCACTGAACATGTGACTAGGATGGTCCCCTCCAAACTGCTGACACATTCTCGTGGGCTCTAAAAGGGGAACCATGATTACTTCTTTTACAGGGAAAAGGGAAAAGACAAAAAGCTCCTTAGTCCTTCATGACTCTTAATTTAAAATATTCTGCACTATTGGGCCTCCCCTGGTGGCGCAGGGGTTGAGCGCTGGGCTGCAAAGCTGCCCGCAGCCTCTGCAGCGCCGGTTCGATCCCCGGACGCGGGGTGAGGGTCCCACATGGCGCGCAGACCTCTCCTGCCACCTGCTGCTCCCCTCAGCAGTGTACTTCGGTCCTTCTGCCTGTTCTGCTCCCTGCCCTGGCTCTGGTGAATTCTGTCACCCTTCCACGCTTCTGACTGTAGTCATTGCTTGTATGAATAAATAAATATTTTTTAAAGTGTTAAAAAATAAAATAAATAAAATATTCTGCACTATTGAAGTGACAGTAACAGCTTCCTTAGGCACAGGCTCTCCACGCTGGTGTCATCCCTGGAGGAGACCCTCCCTGAGCATGTGGGGAGAAGCCCATCCAACTCTTTTGGGGAGACAGGTAAGCAAAATGGGGCTTCTGTAAGAGTGAAGAAATTGGGAGCAAGGTTTAAAAAGAGGGAAGTTAAGTACGATGGCGACAGACAGGTCCCAAGAAGAGAAATGGTCAGTGAGAAAGTCCCTGTGACGGGAAGATGAATGACGATGTCCTAAAACCCATATTGCCAGTGAGTTGCTGCTTCTCTTGCACCATCGGCACCTTATGCTTCCTTTGATGACAGTGTGGGGAGAATGCTGGGGTGCAGAGGAAGAGTTTAACGCAGGAGAGAAGAAATGTAGTTTCAGAAAAGAGAGCTGAGAGGAGATTGAGAACAGGAGAACCATGAGTTTAACAAAAATGACCGTTAAACACAGAGCCCCGCCCTGTCCCCAGCAAGGAATAGATACAGATATTGGTGGAAAAGAGGGATGCTGCAGGGGGCCTTTTGCCCCCCCCAGATAAGACACTGGCAAGCAGCTAAGAAAAAGGGCCTCACACCATGGGGCCAAAGATTTCCAAAGAGCCTCACACCCGTGGGGCTGAAGATTCCTTGTGCCTCACACCGTGGCGCTGAAGACTAATCTATAACATATAAGCATCCCTTTGTTTTTTGTTCTTGGTCATAAAAAGAGAAAAACCTCTCAGAAAATACATTGGGCAATAACGTATATGTATAAGAATATTATAAGCACATGGCTCGGAGAAATACCTGCTTAAAAATTAAACACTATAAATTTGGCCTGCCTGACAATGGTAAAGAGTTTGTTATACATGAGCATGCCTGACAAGCAATCCAGCACAACAATTATAGTAAGTTCTTCTTTTGCTTTTTAAAGAAGTTTCTTAGGAAAGTTTTTAAATGAAGTTAACTTTGTTAAGAAGTTTCTAGGTGAAAAAGTTCTGATAGCTTAGAAGCAGCTGGTCTCCGGCTGAAGGCCATAAAAATAGAAGAGTCTTTTGATGCTTAGGCTTTAGCTGATAGGGATGTACTGGCGGCTATCCACTGTCTTAGGTAATTGTCTAGCTGAAATCATAAGTTTTAGTGTAAGGTTTGGGTTTTTATCTATTAACCTTAAAGACTATCGTCTGGCTGAGGCCTGTAGGAGCCAGTAGTCCATGGGAATAGAATACACTAATTGTTTCTGCTTTGCACATGATGATGTAATTTCTCTGCTTGCTAAAAATGAACAAATAAAGACCTGCTGGGTCCCTCTGCAGAAGATACTTGCACCTCATCCAGCATCAGTGTCTCCTCATTACCTCATCCCCTTCCTGTGAGCCCTTAAAGTTTCGCCTAGGCCTTCTCATCCTTTAGGAATCCCTGACACCCAGATTGCCGAGACTGGTCTTCAGCAGAAGGAGGCACTGATGCCCAACTGTACATGGCATTTTAGCTAAAAATTAAAGGGTAGATGTATTAAAGTTGTCCAGACAAATAGTCCTATAGACTCTGTGTGTGTGTGTGTGTGTGTGTGTAAATGATTTCTTACAAGTATCATAAGGAATTGACCAAAATAATTATGCAACTGACAACATACTTTGACTTAGATTGTCCTTTTAGTCATTTCTCCTTTCAAGCTCTATGTTTATCTTCAGTTCCCAAGTCAAATCCCACCTCTCCAGAAAGTTCTCTCTAAGCATTTCAGTTTTGGTTCATTCCAGTGGAGCCCCAAAAAGGGAAGAACAGAAAAGTTATCAGAAGTTTACTTTTTTCCTGTATTGTTCTTCATTTCTGCTTCCTTTTTTTAGTTGGGTTCTGTCTCCTCATCTCATAACTTCAAAAAGAAAATCAGCACACCCATCACTCTACATTGCCCTGTTTTATCACTACTGCTTTATAGATTTCCCAGCTACTTTACTGGGTAAAGGAGGGCAAAGAACACAGCTCATCTTTTATATCCTACATCACCCACAGCACCTAGAAGAGTGTTGAATATTTAATAAACAATATTTGCTTGAGTTACTTGTTGTAATAAATGTTCACAATAGTTTAAGAGCAGGTGTTTTACAGAAGTACTGAGAAATCAAGTATCTAAAACCTAATATAGCTATGAACTGGTTTTCCAAGTTAAGAAAATCTCATACAAAGTAGACAGAATTGCCAAATGAATTGTAAAGATAATTTTCTTGGTCATGTGAGAGAAAAATTCCTATCAGGATATTTTAGAGTTGTGTTAATTTTAGACATATGTGTATGATTTTATTGGCTTTCTAAACATACCCTTCAGCTATCTGGACCAATAAAAACTGTATAGGTAATACTAAAATATTTTAACATTGTTAGTGAATGTCATTCTTTTTGTTGTAGTCACTGAAAATATGCCATGTAAATTTCTTCTTCACCCAACAAAAAAATTTTGAGAACAGATTGACATTCAAAAATGATCAAATGCTTCCTTCTCAGAGTATTAAAATTACTGGCTACTTTGGGAACAATAATAGAGCAAATTAAATTTGATTTCATTTCCAAGATTAGAAAGGGACTGGAATTAAACTACCTGAAGGAGTCATTGATTATTGAATCCTATGCATTCTTACAAGAAATTCTCTCAAACCAGGAAAATATGCATACAAGTTTGACACTGAGACTTCAAGAGAGCAGAGACGACCTGGGTAATTCTATCAGCACCTCAGTAAGTGAGTTGGCAACACTAAGTTTATAGCTCTCAGGAACACTTAGATTGAAGGACTAAATCTCTCCAAGGGCACAGTCAAACATACTAACCATGAGGAGGGTTGGTTGCTAATGAGAGAAAATCTCCCACAAGTCATATTCTTTTTATATTATATGAGCCTCTTTAACAGAAACTTGATTTGACATAAAGTAAGTTGGGAGCAGGTATTGCAATGATTGAGAAGTTTCACAGAGTTCAGAGGCAGTAAAGGGGAAAATAAATCTTTGCAGCTCCCTGCTCAGAGGGTCTTAGGCCTGGTGCAGTTATTAATCCAATGCAATTGTAATCAACAAGTTTTGCTCATTTAACAACTCTTTCCTTAGAAGACTAACAAAATTACAAGGTCAAGCAGCCGGCCAAGTTAGTCTATCTTTTCAAGGCCATCCCGAGATGTCTGTGTTCTTGCTTTTTCCCATCCCCTTCTTTAGGAACTTTGCAGCAAATGATGTTATCAATGTAAGAATAGTCATGTATAAAAGAAATTCTTTGTCTGTAAACAGGTGCTCAGAACTTATGGGGCTACCCAGGTCTGGAACCTTAGGCATGAGTCATAAAGCTTCTCCTGACCTCACCATTCCTGAAGCACCACTTGTTCTTCCTCTTCCTGGGTAAAAAGTAGAATTTTTTTTCTGCAACATTTTGGTGCATTGGTGGGGAACGACAAGCTCATTGGCCTTTTGAGCCATCTGCTTAGGAGGACACAGAGTGGGGGAGGAGAGGGAGAGCCAACCAAGGGGAAGTGCACTCCCCTGAGGACTTCCAGTCTCTGACTTGGTTGCTCCTGCCTGGCCCCCACAAGGCCTCCCGGGCCAGACTTCCAAAGGGCTGAGTGAGACCAGGATTTGGTGCCAGCGTCGGATCAGGTAAGGTCCCAGGACCCTGGTTCCCATGTGGCCTACCCAGAGTGGTGGAAGGAGAGGCTGATCACCTCTAGGGAGACCTCGAGGGTCTCATTTGATTTTGGTAGGGAACCTTGGAGCTCCCAGAAAGGGAGGGATGGTTATAACCTCTGGTGTGAGTGAGAGAGAGTGGCATGTGCATGAAATCTCCATGACTGCAGCTACAGAGATAGATTGGGCTTTCACCTGCGGTTCTGTAGACAAAGCAGGACGACTTAATGGTACCTGGCCTGGCCAGAGCCTGTCCGGGGGTTATTCGGACTCACTTGTACATCAAGTCTTGTTGCCAGCTTCAAGAGAAGTGCGGCCAGGGAAAGCACCTGTGTGTTCCCCCTCCTCTTGCTGCATCACCGTTCATAATGGGAGGGAAACAAAGCAAAAACATGGTCCTTGAAACCATGCTTAAAAACTTCAAAAAGAGGGCCTCCCCGGTGGCACAGCGGTTGAGCGCTGGGTTGCGAAGCTGCCCGCAGCCTCCATGGTGCCGGTTCAAAGGTCCCACATGGTGCACAGACCTCTCCTGCTGCACCCACTTCTCCCCTCAGCAGCGTATGTCGTCAGTCTGCCTGCTCTGCTCCCTGCTCTGGCTCTGGTGAATTCTCTCACCCTCTCGCGCTTCTGACTGTACCCAGTGCTTGTATAAATAAATAAATAAATCTTTAAAAAAAAAAAAAACTTCAAAAAGGGATTCTCAGGAGACTATGGTGTTAAGCTCAGTCCTGGGAAGCTAGTACATTCTGAGAGCTTGAATGGCCGGCTTTTGGGGTTGGCTGGCAGGCAGAGGCACCCTAGGCAGCCCCACCATTCGCCGTGTCTGGCAGGCTGTTACTCATAAGACAGGGCATCCGGATCAGTTCCCGTACATAGTTTCCTGGTTAGAGGTTGTTCAGGCCTTTCCCCCATGGATACAGTTCAGTCAGAGCAGGCAGGGACAGGCTAGGGTCCTTATTGCAGCTCTGCACAGTTCAGGGAAGAGAAGCCTTTTGAACCGGCCAGAGAAACTGCGGATACATGTGGGAGACCCAGAGGAGTTGGACTACCGATCCCTCTCCCTTCCCCTTACCGGCCACCAGCCAGTGAATCTGCTCCAACAGCCCCACCTTCAGAGATGGGAAACCAGGAAACACCACCTCCCTCTGTCCCTCCACCACTGGCCCTGTCAGAACCTTCTGAGCTCGGGCCAGCAGCCCGGCTCCGCTCTTGGTCAACAGCCCTCCAAATGCCTGTGCGTGAGACCCGAGAGCCGGCGAGAGAGGGGGAGGATGGGACTCCCCAGCCAGGGTGTGTTCTGCTCTATTATCGGCCTCTCAGCACCAGGGATCTCCTTAATTGGAAGCACAATACCCCCTTCTATTCAGAGAAATCGCAGGCGATGGTCGATCTCATGGAATCCATCTTCCAAACTCACTGCCCCACCTGGTTGGACTGCCAACAGCTCCCCTGCACCCTCTTTAACACCAAGGAGCAGAGGCAAATACTGAAAGGGCCGAAGCAGTCCTTACAGAGGCACGTCCCAGTGGACTGGTAGATCCGGCAGCCTGGGTGAGTGAGGCGGCGCCCGAGAGCTGTCCTGATTGGGACTTCACCACAGAGGAGGGCCAGGAGCGTATCCGGAGATACCAGGAAGCACTATTGGGGGCTCAAAGCTGGAACTCAAAGCTCAAAGCTGGAGCTAAAAAGCCTATGAATATGGCTAAGGTTTCCTCAGTGACCCAACACCCGAATGAGTCACCAGGTGACTTTCATGAGAGACTTTGCAAGGCATATCGGGTCTACACATCCTTTAACCCTGAGGACTCAGGGAGTCAGCAAAAGGTTAATTCAGCCTTTGTGGTGCAAGAGCCTCTGATATTCCGTGGAAATTGCAGAAACCGGAAGGCTTTATCGGGATGAATATCACTCAGTTAATTGAAGTAGCCAATAAAGTTTTCATGAACAGAGATGTTGTGGCAGAAAAACATATGAAGAAGGGGTTCAGTCTCTTGGCAGCTGCCCTGGGAGAACAGACCTCAACATCAGGCACCCCTGTGAGGCTCAGGGCCCAAGCCCGACCTCCAAGGAAGTCAAAACAGCCACTAGCTAAGGATCAGTGTGCTAACTGTAAAGAAAAAGGGCACTGGAGACGAGAATGTCCCAGCCTTAGAAAGCCCCCAGGCCAATCGCGGGACCCTGTCCAGTACTGGCCAGAGCCACGGCAGGGTGGGCTTCTTGGAGTGGCTGGAGACTCAGAGTGAAGGCAACCGGGCTCAATCTCCCTTGGCCCCTGTGAGCCCTTGGTTAGTGTTAAAATTGGGGGCCAACCTGCGACTTTCATGGTTGATATGGGAGCCGAGCACTCTGTGGTCACCACTCCCATTGCTCCATTGTCTGAAGAGACTGTAACCATCCTTGGGGCTACAGGAAAGAAGGCTATTCAAAAGCCATTTTGCCATACCCGCCAGTGTGAAATAGCGAGCCACTTGGTTAAACATAAATTCCTGTATCTCCTGGAATGCTCAATTCCTCTCCTTGGGAGAGACATCCTTTCTAAGCTGGGAGCCCAGATTACTTTTGAGACATCGGGGGGCCACCCACTGACTCCGCCCAGGCCTCCAGCAGATCGTATGGTACAAAGTTTATTGCACCAGGTTGTCCTGATTTTTTAAATGAGTTTCCTCATGTGTGGGCTGAAAATAACTCCCTTGGCCTCGCTATTAATTGGGTCCCCATTATTGTGGATTTAATTCCTGGAGCTGTACCACAGAGGCAGCGTCAGTACCCGCTCCGGCTAGAGGCCCGGAGAGGCATTCAAGAATATTTGTCAGGGCTCAAGGGCTCAAGGATTGGCGGAGTGCCAATCCCCATGGCCCACTCCCTTCCTTCCCATAAAGAAACCTGATGGAGGTTACAGACCAGTTCAGGATCTCCACGCTCTGTGCAGTTAATAAAGTGACTGTCTCTCTCTACCCAGTGGTACCAAACCCATATACTTTGCTTGGACAAATTCCAGGATCAGCCCAATGGTTTACCTGTCTGGACCTCAAAGATGTGTTCGTCTGTATTATGTTTAGCCCCATAAAACCAGCCATTGTTTGCTTTTCAGTGGACTAACCCTGAGTCAGGATGGCAAAAGCAGATGACCTGGACAAGACTTCCCCAAGGGTTTAAGAATGCTCCCATGTTAAAGATGAAGCTCTGGCGGCAGACCTTGCCACATTCCCCGGAGAACAGACTCACTGCATGTGCTTCAGTATGTAGATGATCTGCTTCTAGCTGGGAAACTAAAGAAGATTGCTTAGCCGGTACCAGAGCCCTCCTCCAACTTTTAACTGACCCGGGGTACCGCGTTTCATGGAAAAAGGCACAGATCTGTCAGCAACATGTAAAGTACCTAGGCTTTTACCTATCACAAGGCTAGAGAAAGTTTGGGGTGAGAGGCAACGGGTCATTACCTCCGTACCCCAACCAAAAACTTGTAACAATCTCTGAGAATTTTGGGGAGCGGCCATCTTTTGCCGGATCTGGATTCCGAGTTTTGCAGCTTTAGCAAAGCCACTCCATGAACTTTTAAAAGGACCTGAAAATAGGGCCTCCCCGGTGGCTCAGCGGTAGAGCGCTGGGGTGCGAAGCTGCCCGCAGCCTCTGCGGCGCCGAATCGATCCCCGGCTGCTCCCCGGCCACCGGAGGAGGGTCCCACATGGTGCGCAGACCCCTCCTGCCGCCCGCTGCTCCCCTCAGCAGTGTACTTCGGTCCTTCTGCCTGCTCTGCTCCCCGCTCTGGCTCTGGTGAATTCTCTCACCCTCCCGCGCTTCTGACTGTACCCAGTGCATGTATAGACAAAAGCAAACAAACAAATAAATAAAAAAAAGCATGCCTCTATTAAAAAAAAAATTTTTTAAAAATTTAAAAGGACCTGAAAATAGTCCTTTTATTTGGACTAATGCAGCAGAGGCTGCCTTTCAACGCATAAAGGACGCATTGGGGAGTGACCCTGCGTTGGGATTACCAGACATGAGCAAGCCGTTTCATCTCTTTGCACATGAGAAGGACAAAGTGGCTCTGGAGGTCTTAACACAGACTGTGGGGCCTTGGCAGCGCCCCATTGCATATCTCTCTAAACATGTGGACCCAGTGGCAGCGGGATGGACCCCTATCTCTGAGCAGGAGCACTTGCTGCCACTGTTCTCCTAATCAAAGAGGCAGATAAGCTCACCCTGGGACAGGCACTCAGTGTTAAAACCTCACATGCCTTAATTTCCCTAATAAATCGGCCAGCGCCCAGATTTCCCTCCAACTCCCGCCTCGCTCAGTATCAAGGTTTGCTCTGTGAGAATCCTCGGGTGGCTCTGGAAACTGTCCATACGATTAACCTTGCCACCTTCTGCCGGAAGCCAGCTCCAGCAAACTGTCGTGTGTGGGGGGGGGGTTTCCTGCAAGAACAAGAGGGCGTGGATGAATCTGAGGGGGTGAGGGGGAAGGGAATGAGGAGACACAGACACTTGGTGAGGTGCAAGTATCTCCTGCGAGGGTCTCAGCAGTACTTTATTTATACATCACAAGCAAGCCATGGGAGTACATAAGCGTGTGCTTTCAAGTGAAAAACTAACAACTGCGGCATTTTTTCAAAGTCAACCTGGGGTCTCATGACCTCTTGCAAAGGTGATAATAATGATTGAAACCAGCCTGGGCTTCTTAGACCCCTTGCCTTCGAGATAACAATTATTTTTACATTTTTCTATAAATATATTTACCACACAAAATGTCCCCTTAACAACCATTTGTTCTCCACAACCCAGTAATTGTTCTGTTAACATTAAAACCAGCAAACAACAAAACTCATGTGACTAAAAGCTGACTTCCTTATAAATTCTAAGTTACTAATTGATCAAACTTTATAAAATTTCCTAATCTTATTAAAAAACATAATTACTGCTAAAAGCAAAAACTTCTTACTCCTATAATTAATCTATCACATAATTCTAATTTAATAGAAAATAGTAAATTATTCAAAATCAAAAACCCAAAGAATTCCAGTGCTGCATAAGCTGCACTGACATTTCTCTGACCTCAAACTACAAAGAACAAGCAAAATTCTATTAATTACTTAAAACAATATTTTTGCTTGTCACTCTTCTAATTATTTTGTCAACTACTATCTCTAACTTCAAACCAAAAAAAGTTGTACTTCTTCATATGGCCTTTGCCTTAAAAGACCACAACTTTCTATCAAAGACTTGGCCAGGAATGTTTGCAGCCTTTAGTTTCCAGAAGTATTTTAGATGTGGCATATCACTTATTTTGAAAATGTCGTAGGATTATGACCATATGCTAAGGTCAGTTGCTTTTTTATGTACTAGCAGCAAAACAACTGCTTATAATGAAATCTTAGAAATCAAATTATAGGGTTAGGTGGAAGAGTATTGGTTGTTTGGCATACATTTGTAGAGGTGTGAACCTATATTCCAAAAACATACAGTGTTATAAATTAATGTTACCTCAATAGACATAATTAAAAACAAAAAAAATTCCATTTTCAAGAGTAAGTAGAAAAATCAACACTCTCAGAAATAAATTAAACACAAATATACAAGACCTTTTTCTGCATGTTGCAATTGTTAAGATATACATTTATAAATAAAACTGCAAATGCTGTATGACCACTTACTAAATAACTAGTTTGACGAAATGGCACTGCGTGATACAAACAGTACATTTTTGAGTAATGTGGGGTGGGGGGGTGGGGGGGTGCCTGACGGGCGGCTTTTCGTCCCCACAGCACTGGGAAATCAGCTTGTACTGGAATATCACCAGATCACACATCTGGGGAAAACGGCTCTAGAAAAGCTCATCCAAAAACATTTTTTCATCAGTCTCTTGTCAACGCTCTGTAAGTCAGTTAGTGAATGTTGTGTAACTTGTGCCAGAAATAATGCTCAACAGGCACTGGAGTTCTAGAAGAAAGTGAAATCTGCAACTAAGCTGACAGATTCTAGGAAGTGCTCTTGGTCCAAATCTGCTTCTCCTTTTTGCGTTTCCTCTTCTTTCTCCCTGAACTTTGCCTCTCTCTGGTCTTCACTTCACAAAGTGGGCTGTAGTTGAAGGCCACATGAAGAGGCAAACTTTATTCTTGTACATAATTTTGAAATTCCTGGGTGAGACCATAGTTAACCAGTTAGTTCAAGTTGCCAGAACTTCAACAATCAACAGTGGCCATGGACCATCTTACCTGTCATTCTATTTTACTGCCTGCTCTTTTTCTTGTAACAAGATGCTTAAACAGAATTTTGAAATACTCAGTTTTGAAACCTGCCCTAAATTTCCTCACGGTCAATGTCATAAGGAAGTATACAAAAAACACAAAATATGTCTAGCATAACAAAAAAGACAAAAATCAATTTGTTCCACCCTTACTTCCTTGCTTGCTCAACAGTCAAATTACATTTTTTAAAGATTTATTTATTTATGCATACAAGAACTAGGGTATAGGTCAGAGGTGTGTGTGTGGGGTGGGGTGGAGGTGGTGGTGAGAGGATTTACCAGAGACAGAGTGGGAAGCAGAATAGGCAGATCTAACGAAGTACACTGCTGAGAGAAGCAGTGGGTTAGTCAGGAGAGTTCTGCTGTGCCATGTGGGTAACTCCCTGGTAGGGGATTGAACTTGTGCTGCAGTGGCTGTGGATAGCTCTATAACCCCTTGCACCACCAGGGAGGCCCCTCAAATTACATTTTTGATAGAGGATTGTGAAATGGGCTATTTCCAAAGAAGAATCATGAATTTGTTTTATACTCTAGAAATAGATGTTTATTAGATATGCAATTTGGATATAGCTTGCAGTTAAAATTTATTTCTTTGGGACATGAAATGTCATGAAAATGACATACAAATGTCATGAGAATAAGTTGAAATGAAAGCTAATGTTGTCACATTACATTCAAACAAAAATAATAAAATTGCAAGGAATCATAAAAAAGTACATGCAAAACAGTATTAGGTAAAAAAGGGTACTGTACCAATTTTATGATATCATTTGTAAAAGCTTAAAAACATCATCTCAATTTCAGTGATTCCTGGGTTGTGTGATAATGGACAATTATTGTGCACTTTTTATTTAATACTGGAACTGCTATTTTAATAATTTAAAAAGTTTTTTTTTTTTTTTTTTTTTTTTTATAAAGAGAAGGTGCTATCCCTGGAGTAGGAATAGCACTGGAATAGTGGAAACACTGTCTTGATTGCGGACACTAATCAGTAGTGATACATTGCTAACGTGTCACCAGAAAAGGGTAAGAGCAGAGTGGTGCTGGATGAGAGCAATGATGAAGAATATTCAGGTTCCTTTTAAATAAACTTTCCAGTTGAATACCCGATTGTTCTAGTACCTTTCATTGAAAAGGTTTTCCTTGACCCCAATGCATTACTTTGCTGTGTTTGTTAAAAATTAAGTGATTGCCCAAGTTCAAAATTCAGTGAACTTTTAGTAGGTAAGTAAATCTAACATTTCATAGGTAGATTTTTGAATGTTTAATTTATTAACTGGAATGAGCTAGTAAAGTGTGTCTATTTCCGGACACTCCAATCTGTTCTGTTGATCCCTGTCAGTACTTAGGTCAGTATCACATTGTCCTGATTAATGCAGCTTTGGTAAATTTTGAATTCAGGTACTGTAAGTTTTGCAATGTGTTCTTTTTTAAAAGGAAAAGGTATATATGTCCATTCACTTGTGCTTTCCTTTTCTCTCAGCAGTGTTTTATAACTTTTAGTGTGGAGGTCTTGTATATTTGTGTTTAATTTATTTCTGAGAGTGTTGATTTTTCTACTTACTCTTGAAAAATGGAATTTTTTCTTTTTTAATTATGTCTATTGAGGTAACATTAATTTATAACACTGTATATTTTTGGAATATAGGTTCACACCTCTACAAATGTATGCCAAACAACCAATACTCTTCCACCTAACTCTATAATTTGATTTATAAGATTTCATTATAAACAGTTGTTTTGCTGCTAGTATATAAAAGAGCAACTGACCTTAGCATATGGTCATAATCCTACGACATTTTCAAATTTCTATATTGTTGCTAGTAATTGATTATCAGTTACTTAGAATTTTTATGCAAGTAAATATTGTCGTTTTTACTTCATTTTCTTGCCAAATTCCAATGGTGAGGGACACCACTTTAACTTCGAGAGGTTATCTTGGCCCTGTGTTAAATTTTAGAGCGAAAACACTACTTTGTCTTTGAGCATTATATCAACTGTAAGATTTTTATTAATACCTTTTATCAGATAGAGGAAGTTCCTCTTCGATTCTATTTTGATTAGAATGGGTTTTTTTTGGTCACAAACGAATTTTTAATATTGTCATGTGCTTTTTATTTATTTTATTTATTATTTTTTTTTGATCAACTGTGGACAGAAGTATGTGTTCAGTGAAAAAATTTTCTGGTCTGTCCTTAAAGAGGTTCTGAATCTGTCAGATGATTCATTCAGTAGACTGCTTGAAGGAGATTGTAGTCTAGTGGAAGGAAATACTTTAAACCATGATTATTTGCTATATTTTTTAATAATAAATTTTATATTTATATTCCCCATACAATTTCAACCGCCCCATTCTGACCCCAATCCCTCCCCTCCCGCACCCCACCCCCAAAAAGTGTCTCTGGTTCATAGTTTTATGTTGATTTTGATTTTCACTTTCTTATAGTTATTCATTTTCCTGATCCCTTATTTAAGTTTTCAAGATTCCTGCTATGAGTGGGACCATCCGGTATTTTTCTTTTTCTTTCTGGCTGATTTCGCTGAGCATGATCCCTTCCAGCGCCATCCATGTTGCTGCAAATTGCATGTGTTTATCTTTTTTGAATGCTGAGTAATATTCCATGGTATATATGTACCACATCTTCTTGATCCAGTCATCTATTTTTGGGTATTTGGGCTGTTTCCAAAGCTTAGCTGTTGTAAATAGTGCTGCTATAAACATAGGGGTGCAGGTGTTCTTTGGAATTGATGTTTCTGTGTCCTTTGGGTAAATACCTAGGAGTGGAATTGCTGGATCATATGGAAGCTCTATATTTAGTAGGTCCAGAAATCTCCACACAGCTCTCCATAGTGGTTGGACCAGTTTGCACTCCCACCAACAGTGCAGAAGAGTTCCTTTTTCTCCACAACCTCGCCAACATTTGTTGTTGCTAGTTTTTTTAATATGTGCCATTCTCACTGGTGTAAGATGGTATCTCATGGTAGTTTTGATTTGCATTTCCCTGATTACAAGTGATGTTGAACATTTTTTCATATGCCTGTTGGCCATTTGCATTTCCTCTTCAGAGAAGTTTCTTTTTAGCTCTTCTGCCCATTTTTTGACTGGATTATTTTCTTTGTTGTTGTTGAGTCTCATCAGCTCTTTGCAGATTTTTGTGATCAGTCCTTTATCATTAGTGTTGTGTGCAAAAATGTTCTCCCAGGTGGTGGGGTTTCTCTTTGTTTTTGTTATTGTCTCTTTTGCTGTGCAGAAGCTCTTTAATTTGATGTAGTCCCAGCTGTTTATCTTTGCCTTCACTATCACTGCTTTGGGTGATATGTCTGTAAAGATGTCTTTAATGTGAATATCACGTAGTGTTTCGCCTATATTTCCTTCTATGTATTTATGGTTTCAGGTCTTATGTCTAGTTCTTTAATCCATTTTGAGTTGATTTTTGTGTATGGTGTGAGGTAGAGGTCAAGCTTCATTCTTTTGCATGTAGCGGCCCAGTTTTCCCAGCACCATTTATTGAACAAACTTTCTTTGCTCCAATGCATAGTCTTTGCTCCTTTGTCAAAGATTAGTTGATCATAAATCTTTGGGTTTATTTCTGGATTTTCTATTCGATTCCATTGGTCTGTGTGTCTGTTCTTGTTCCAATACCATGCAGTTTTGATGATTATGGCTTTGTAGTATAGTTTGAAGTCTGGGAGTGTGATGTCTCCATTCCCTTCTTTTTTTTTTCAGGAGAGCTTTGGCTATTCGGGGTTTTTTGTGATTCCATATGAATTTCACAAATAATTGTTCTATTTCTTTGAAGAATGACATTGAAATTTTAATTGGAATAGCATTGAATCTATATATTGCTTTTGGTAGGATGGCCATTTTAATAATGTTTATTCTTCCAATCCATGAGCAGGGGATGTCTTTCCATTTCTTTGTGTCTTCTTCTATGTCTTTTAACAGTGTTTTATAGTTTTCTTTGTATAGGTCCTTCACCTCTTTTCTTAGATTATTCCCAAATATTTGATTTTTTTTGTTTTGATAATAAAAGGGATGTTTTTTTTATTTCTTCTTCTTCAGATTTATTGTTTGTGTATAGGAAGGCTACTGACTTTTGCGTGTTGATTTTGTATCCTGCCACTTTACTGAACTGATTGATGAGTTGAATTAGTTTTTCTGTGGAGTTTTTGGGGTTCTCTATGTATATTATCATATCCTCTGCAAATAGTGATAGTTTGACTTCTTCTTTTCCTATTTGGATTCCTTGTATGTCTTTCTCTTGTCTTATTGCTCTGGTTAGGACTTCCAGTATTATATTGAAAAGCAGTGGTGAGAGTGGATATCCTTGTCTTGTTCCAGATCTTAATGGAATTGCTTTCAGCTTTTCACCATTGAGAATGATACTGGACTTTATGATGTTGAGGTACGTTCCTTGTATCCCAAGAATTTCAAGGGCTTTTATCATGAAAGGGTGTTGCACTTTGTCGAAAGCTTTCTCAGCATCTATTGATAGTATCATATGGTTTTTATAGTTCTTTTTGTTGATGTGTTGGATAACGTTGATTGATTTTCTGATGTTGAACCATCCTTGTGTCCCTGGAATGAATCCTACTTGGTCGTGGTGAATTATCTTATGGATACATTGTTGGATTCTGATAGCTAAAATTTTATTGAGGATTTTTGCATCAGTGTTCATTAGGGAGATTGGCCTGTAGTTTTCCTTTTTTGTGTTGTCCTTGTTCGGTTTTGGTATTAGTGTAATGTTGGCTTCATAGAACGTGTTCGATATTGTCCCTTCCTTCTCAATTTTTTGGAAGAGTTTGTGAAGGATAGGCACTAATTCGTCTCTGAATGTTTGGTAGAATTCATTTGTAAATCCATAAGGTCCTGGGTTTTTGTTTTTGGGGAGGTTTTTGATTACCATTTCAATTTTGCTACTAGTAATTGGTCTGTTTAGGTGTTCTATTTCTTCTTTATCTAGCTTTGGGTGATTGTAGAGTTGTAGGAATTTGTCCATCTCCTCTAGATTGTTGAACTTGTTTCCATATAACTGTTTATAGTAGTTACTGATTATTCTTTTGATTTCTGCTGTGTCCGTTGTGATTTCTCCTCTTTCATTGATGATCCTGTTTATTTGTGCTTTCTCCCTTTTTTCCTTTGTGAGCCTGGCTAGGGGTTTGTCTATTTTATTGATTTTTTTCGAAGAACCAGCTGTTGGTTTCATTGATCTTTTGGGTTGTTTTTTTAGTTTCAATTTCATTTATTTCTGCTTTGGTTTTTATTATTTCTTTTCTTCTACTGGTTTTGGGTGTTTTTTGTTGTTCTTTTTCTAGATCTTTGAGCTTCAAGATTAGGTTGTTTCTTTGAGTTCTTTCTTATTTCTTGATGTGGGCTTCTATTTTATATATTTTCCTCCTATTACTGCTTTTGCTGCATCCCATACATTTAGGATATTGGTGTCCTCCTTGTCATTCAATTCAAAGAATTTTTTAATTTCTTCTTTGATCTCCTCATTAGTCCAGTGGTCTTCCAGTAGTGTGGTTTTTAATCTCCATGAGGTAGGAAAGTTCCTTGCCTTCTTTTTATGGTTTATTTCTAGTTTGATGCCTTCATGGTCAGAAAAGATGGTTGGTATGATTTCAATCTTGGTGTATCTGTTGATGTTTGTCTTGTGCCCCAGTGTGATCGATCCTGGAGAATGATCTGTGTGCGCTTGAGAAAAATGTGTACTCCGTTTTTTTTGGGTTTATAGATGTTCTATAGATGTTTATAGTGTTCTATAGATGTCTGTTAAGCCCAAATGCTCTAGGTCCTTATTTGGATCTTTAGTTTCTTAACTTATTTTTTGTCCTGTTGATCTATCCATTGTTGATAGTGGTGTGTTGAAGTTTCCCACTACGTATGTGTTTTCTCTGATGTCTGTTTTCAGAGATGACAACAGTTGTCGGATATATTTTGGTGCTCCTTCGTTTGGTGAGTATATGTTAATGAGTGTTATTTCATCTTGAAGTATTGTCCCCTTGATCATAATGTAGTGACCATTGGGGTCTCTTTTTATTTTTTTGAGTTTGAAATCTGTTTTATCTGATATAAGTATAGCTGTTCCTGCTTTCTTTTTTGGTCCATTTGCCTGTAGGATTGTTTTCCATCCTTTAACTTTGAGTCTATTTTTATCTTTTGTAGCTAAATGTGTTTCCTGGAGACAGCTAAAGGTTGGGTTTTGTTTCTTAATCCAGGCTGCAACTCTGTGTCTTTTTATTGAAGAGTTTAGTCCATTTACATTTAGAGTTAATATTGATATGTTAGCATTTGTATTTGCCATTGTGTTTGTCTTTCCTTTGATTTTATTTATTTATTCTTTTAATAAATTTTTTTTGGCCTTCTTTCGTTGTTATTCATCCCTCTGAGGTTCTGGCTTTAGGATTCCTTGCAGTATTTTTTGGAGTGGGGGTTTAGTCGTAATGAAATTCCAGAGTTTCTGTTTGTCTAGGAAGGTCCTTATTCTTTCTTCATAGAGGAAGGAGAGCTTTGCAGGATAGAGTATTCTTGGTTGGCATCTGTTTTCTTGGAGTCTGTTGACTATGTCCCTCCACTCCCTCTTTGCCCATAGTGTTTCTTCAGAGAAGTCTGATGTCAGCCTGATTGGTTTTCCTTTGAATGTATCTGTTTCTTCCCTCTTGTCAGCTTCATTATTTTTTCCTTGTCCTGGATTCTTGGGAGCTTTACTGTTATGTGTCTTGCTGTATTTTTCCTTTCGTCGTGGAAGTTTGGTGTTCTTGTTGCTTCTTGTATATCAATTTTCAGCTCCTTCTTCACATTTGGGAAGTTCTCTTCAATTATCTCTTTGAATATTTTCTCTGTTCCTACATCCCTCTCCTCTCCTTCTGGTATTCCTATAACTCTTATATTTCCTTTCCTCATGGAGACAGATAGTTTCCGAAGTCTTTCTTCATTCTTTTTCCTTCGTACTTCTCTTTCCTTTTCTGTTTTGGTTCTTTTTATTTCTGTGTCTTCAAGAGTACTTATTCGTTCTTCCATTTCATCTATTCTGCTTTCATTGCTTTTCCCAGAGTTCTTTAGTTCCTCCATTAATTCTTTGATCTCCTGCGTTTCTTTTGCTTCCCTCTTTAGGGACTCCATTTCATTCTTCTGACCATTGTTTTCCCTCTTTAGGGACTCAGTTTCCTTCTTCTGATCATTGTTTTCCTTTATGAGTTCTGTCATTTTTTTAATCACCGTAATTTTAAATTCTCTTTCTGGAAGGCTCAGAAGTTCTTCCAAGTTACTGTCGTTGCAATCTGGGGTGTGGTTTTCTTTTTGTGGTGTGCTTTTTTCCTGAGGAGTTGTTAGGTTGCGTGTGATTCTTCTACTCCCTACTGTCTGTTTTCTCATTTATCGTATGCATTGGGACACTGTGTTGCTGGGACTGACCGGCATCTTGGGTGAGCTTCTCCGCTCCCCTCTGGCTCCTCCAGGAGCCATCTGTCGGTTTCAAGCAGTCTTTATTGAAGAAAGGCCCCTGTTCTAAAATGCCAATGTGGGGACACACTCCCCTGTGCACTTGTCTGCCCCTGCAGTGGGTTCCCGCTCCCCCTCTGGGTTTGGAATGCAGGCCAGAAGGGGCATGGTGTGGGCGAGCTTCCCCGCTCACCTCTGGCTGCTGAGGGAGCCATCTGCAGGCAGTCTTTACTGAAGAAATGTCCCCGTTCTAAAATGGCAATGCGGGACGCACTCCCTGCGCATCCGGTCTCAGGCACACTCTTCTGCGCGCCCGGTCTGCCCCGGCCGTGGGTGCCCGCTCTCCCTGTGGGCTCAGACTGCTGGTCTGAAGGGACCTGGGGTGGGCTAACTTCCCAGCTGGCCACGGGCTCCTCCAGGAGCCTTCTGCCGGTTTCAAGCAGAAAGAAAGGTCCCTGTTCTATGGGGTGTTAGTGACTTTTTTTCTGGTCGCTAGGTGGCGCCAGAGATCTCTCCTATTGTTCTTGGGGAGCTGTTTTTTTTCCACCCGGTGGGACAGGGAACAGAGTGGGAATGGTAGGGAAAACCTCAATGGCTTTGGGGTACTGTGTCTGCCTTGTGCCCCAACGATGTGGAGGACCCGCACCCCGAATTTCGTGCCCCGCGTCTCAGTTCCAAAGCCCTCAGGTCCAGGACGCAGGCTGTAGCCCAGTTCCGTGGCCGCAGGAATGGCGCCTTTTGCACCCCGTTCCCGTGTCCGGGCGCCTGGTTTCTGATTACTCAGTGAGGGACTTTCACCTCAGTGAGGGCCCCCACACGTCTCCCCGCAAGCCTAGGTTGCAGGCGCGGGTACCTGGGCAGCCGCGATCCGCGTTTGCTTTTCCGTGCAAGCTTACCGGCCGGCCCAGGGCTGTGTGCAGGTCTCCAGAGTCTCTGTTGTTCTCTAATAGCGCCCGGAGCCATTCGCTCACCTCCTCGGCGAATCCTGCAGGGTTCTCCACAGCTCCAGTTCACAGGGTGTGGTGGCTGAAATAGTTCCTTTCCACTCACAGTCCCACTTGATGCGTAGTTTGTTCTTGTTGGTCGTTTTAGTTTGTTTTTTTTCCTCCTCTCTGTTGGTCGGAGAGTGCCGACTTTGTGGGTGGGGGAGGGTAGCAGGGTTCTGTGCTTTCCTCCCTTCTAGTCCTCTTTTATGGCAACTTTCTTCTTCGGGTAGTTTGCTGGAGTCATCCGTTTATCTTCCGTGTCCCAGTTCTCACTGGGACCTGCCACTTTTCCTCCCTATTAACTTTTTTTTAATGGGAGATCTTACTCACAGCGTCTCCTCACCGCCATGTTGCTCCGCCCATTTCTGTTGTGTGCTTTTTAATCCATATTCTGAAAAGACCCTGTGAGATTGTTTCTTCATTCTGTTAATATGATGAGTAATATTGATGGACTACTGAATGCAAAACCAACCTTGCATTTCTGGGATAAAGTGTTTTGTCATAATGTATCAGTCTGTAAATAAATTTCTGCATTGAATTTGCCCATATTTAGCTAAGTATTTTTGTATCTATGATTATGAAGAATAGTTCTTTGTGATTTTCTTTTTAAAATATTAAATTCACATTTTACTACAGGAAATTAATTTTTCCCACCAAAATAACATCTATAATTACTATATTATTACTACACAAACAGCAAAGTTCCTATAGTTCTTATAAATCAAAACAAGGCAATAGATACAGATTCATTCAAATAGATGGTCAGTATCCTTGGCTTCTGATTCTGTTCTGACCATGTAATATAAGTGTTCAATGCACACCTGCTAGATGTGTACAGTTGGATTAAGGTGTAAATTCAACAAGTAAATGTAAATAACTAAGAAATATGGAATATTGGTGAATAGCTTTCTATTCAAACTTCAATTTTCTTTTTATATTTACTTAATGGAGACAAAATCAATACTGAAATCTCTTTTGTGAATTCATAGTTTCACAACATACAGAAATATCTTCTAGTTAATGGTCAGCCCTGAACTTTATTGCAGTATTTAATAAGATATATTTATTCTCCCAAGCCTCCCCAACATTTACTTCTTCAAAGAACTAGTAACTAATACATGATAATTATATATTTGGCAACAAGAATGTTATGCTCAAAATGACAACTAAAAATCTCCAGAGTGCCACCCACAAAAACCCCATGGAAATGAAATGTTCTTTCAATGCTGTCTTCAGGAAGGTGATGTCTTCAAAGATCAAAATTCAGTTAACTTTTAGTAGGTAGGTAAATCTAACATTTAATAGGTAGATTTTTGAATGTAATTTATTAACTGGAATGAGCCAGTATTTGATGATTAGGTGGCCCATAGATATCTCCAGTTTTCGCTCCAAATATCAAATAGAAGCATAAAAATTATTCCAGAACCTTCTCCTAACTATTTTTGGTGGTACTGAAGTACTTTTAAAAACTCTGGCTTCAATGTATAGTTTGATATGTGTATCAACCATTAAATTAAGATCATCTTTTTTATATGTAATTTATTTATTTACATATATTTTACGTCATTGTTCGTTTTGTACAATGTGTGCTTTCTCCTCTCAGATGTAGTCCCCATAAAATTTCCCACCACCAATTCACCCAAGGACCATCACCACAGTCCCCTGTGTTAGTACCTCCCTGTTTTGATCCTTTCCCTCCCCCCATCCCTGCAGAATATCTGTCATCTTTTATATCAAGATTTGTGTCAAGCAAAGTTATTTAACCTCTGGTCTCTTGAAATATTTCATTGCCAGAGACCAGCCTCTGGCATAATGTCATGTCAGGGGTTCCTGAAAGGATGAGATGGCCTCGGCGACCTGTAAGGGGCTGAAACTTAAGGGCTGAGGGGAAGGGGATGAGGTAGTGAGGAGACACTGACACTGGATGAGGTGCAAGTATCTTCTACTGAGGGGCTCAGCAGGTCTTTATTTATACTTTTTTAGCAAGCTGAGAGATTACATCATCATATGCATAGAAACAAAGCAGAAATAATCAGTGCATCCCTTTTCCCATTGACTTTTGGCCACTACGTGCTCTCAGCAAGAAGGCAAACTTCAAAGATAATAAAAAACTAAGCCTTACACTAGAACTCATTGTTTCAGCTAAACAATTACCTAAGACAGCAGATAACCGCCAGTACATCCCTATCAGCTAAAGCCTAAGCAAGAAAAGACTTTTCTTATTCGTATGGCCTTCAGCCGGGACCGGCTGCTACTCAGCTATCAGAACTTTTTTACCTAGAAACTCCTTAACTCAAATAGCTTCATTTAAAAACTTTCCCAAGAAACTTCAAGAGAAGGCAAAAGAAGGACCTACTAGAATTATTGTGCTGGATTGCTTGTCAGGCATGTACAATAGATTGTCTCCCATTGTCAAGTGGGCCAAATTGTTTAATACCAATTTCTATACAGATAAGTTTCCGCGCCATCCACCCACAGTCTGCTGACACGTACAATCCACTGCCCAGTATACTCTCTAATAAATTTTTCTCTATGACCAAGAACAAAAAGCAAAGGGATGCCAGATCTTCAGCCCCACGATGTGAGGCCCTTTCTCTTAGCTGCTTGTCAGTATCCTATCTGGCTGGGGCAACAAGGCCCCCTGCAACATTTCATAATTATACTTAAGGTATTTTAATGCAATTTCAGAGCTTTCCTTCTAAAACAAGGAAGAACAGGACCTTTACTTGAAATGGAACAACAGAGCTGTGCTAGGAGGGGGTTCTTATACATGCTTGGTGGGAACTCGGTGTCTGCCCCTTTGCATTCTGGCTTGAATCTCCAATAACAAAGATTAGTAAAGAGTGTGTTATGACCGGATAAGTCTCTTTGGTCCATGTTAGCATGGTTTTACATGTCAGCTGTGCTATGACAGGTTAGCAGAGATGAGCATTTTAGAACTGTGTTGTACTATTCTGAAAAAAGAATTCAAGTCCTAAATAATGTGCTTCATTGCTGGAACACTAAGCATTTCTTGATAGTAATTCGCAATGTTTAGTTGAGATTCTAGATTATCTACTGAGCCCTGTGGAATGTCACAGGAAATATTTAAATATCAAGTTTGCTTTCCAAATTCCTTGCTTCCTCAAGTAAATATTTCTAACAAACATAAAATATTTTCCATCCTTTCATGTAACACAACTCTGCAGTTGTTAGTCTGTGATCAAGGGGTATCCAGAGACACCAGGCTATGAGGTGTGCTCTCTAAAGCAGGGTACTGCCTTCCACCACATAAAAAAGAAAGCAGATTCTCAGTGCAAAAATCTTTAGTGTGTAAAGAGAAAGAAGAGAGGAAAGGATGTTGCTAATAAAATTTTCCCAATTAAACACCCCAAGTACCTACTCCCTCGTGGGCAAATGCCCAACCAATAGGGTGGGCCTGAAGCAGGGCTGCTGAGGCTGAGAACTTGCCACAAGTCCATGGTGCCTTTTGGCAGGGAATAGTAAGAAGGGGGCAATTCTGCCAGGCAAGTCTGGGACAAAAGGAGAGATATAAAAATATGAATCAAGACAATGGCTGCTATTGTCAACATCCCCATTGTAAGGGCAGGAATGGACCAGTGCAGGTTTTCTGATCCCATGCAGACCGGGTAAAGGAGGAGTCAGAGTCCTGAAAGGGCCGGACTGAACACGGTGCAGGTTTTCTGATCCCATGCAGACCGGGTAAAGGAGGAGTCAGAGTCCCTCAGTAGTTTTGCAGGTTTTTTATTTGGGGTTCACCAGGCATATGGCAGGCAGGGGTGCTGGCTGGGAGTCTGGGAGGCTGGCAGACCTCCCAGCCCCCAGCAAGTCTTCACTCTATCTGGGCTCTCTGGCATTCTCTGCTTCTGCTTCGGCTTCTCCTTCAGGTTCCGCTGCTGCAGCTGCTGCTACTGCTGCTGCTGCTGGCGTCCCCGTGACGCCGCCCTTAAAAGCAGTCTTAACTCAGCTGAATCCCATCTACCTATGCCCACACCCTATTTCTGGTGCCCGCCATCAGGCATGCATTCAGGACAAGGATCCATCATCTATCCTGATGGCGGGAGGGCAGAAAAGCCTGACATTTTCTTTACCCTACAGTCCACCCCCTCAGGGTTTTCTGCCATATAGTCTACGTATGTACAATTTTTTTAAGCAAACATAAACAGTGCAGCCATGGACCACAAAAGCAAATACATCACATATAACAAAATACAATATAACAAAATACAACAGAACACAAATAAGTCCAGGCAGGGCACCAACCTAGTGCAAAAGACAATTATTGGTACCAGCAGATGAGCCACCAAATCTGCTGCCGAAGGCACTGCTCATACGAGGGAGGGGAATCACTCAAGACATCTACTATAACACGCCAGGAGCCGTCAGGCTTCCTGGTCTTCTCTGGCTGTAGTCTCGGCTACAAGCCACACACCGCATCCACCCCCAGGATGCACTAGCTCTGGGATTGGCAATTTTATTCTCTTGGGGGTAATCACCAACCCTCAGGGTTTCTGTCTGCAGTCGCTCCAACACTCGGCCTTCACGGCCACCCATGCAACTCGCAGACCCCTGCACTCAAGCCAACCCACTGCACAAGCACATGGGTTGGGGATCAAAACTCTACATGTGGCTTGGGCTCCACCCCAAGCCACGTTCCCCACCCGTCCCCCAAGGACAGGTTCCTCAGCTCCTCACCCTCACTCAAGAATGAGCAGGGCATCACCCACAGGTGATTTTACGAGACTCACAGTTCTTCAGCATACCCAGGCTGCTTAACAGCCACTCAGGGCTTCTCAACTTAGCATTAGCACCAGCTTTTGCCTTCTTGGTTGGCTTTTCTCCTCCACCTGGCTGATGGGCATGCACAGGCTGCTTTTGGCCATCTAGGCCCACTGGCCACCCCCAGATTCTCAAAAAAAAAAAAAAAACATAACCTGCCAAGGTCCTCCGCCTTCTGGCGGGATTGTCAGTCCAAGTTTATCAGTCCATGTCCATCAGTTGAAATCCATTGGCCTCTCCTTGCGTCAGCAACGTCCTGCTGCCTCAGGGGTCATTGGCTGGTCCTTTCCGGTGTCGTTGGCTGGTCCTTTCAGGCGTCTCCTTCACGCCAGGTCTCATCCTGTAGCTCGTGGACATATCAATCTTCTATACCGCCATGGCGCCTCCAGCGTCGTCACAGGCAGTCTTTTACTCCTTAGTCCCTCCAGGTCTTCGGAGGGCTCCATACACCCGTCTGCAAGGATCATCCTGCCGACTAACGCCAATTGTAAGGGCAGGAACTGGCCACAGTGCAGGTTTTCTGATCCCATGCAGACCGGGTAAAGGAGGAGTCAGAGTCCATCAGTAGTTTCGCAGGTTTTTTATTTGGGGTTCACCAGGCATATGGCAGGCAGGGGTGCTGGCTGGGGGGCTGGCAGACCTCCCAGCCCCCAGCAAGTCTTCACTCTATCTGGGCTCTCTGGCGTTCTCTGCTTCTTCTTCGGCTTCTCCTTCAGGTGCTGTTGCTGCTGCTGCTGCTGCTGGCGTCCCCATGACGCCGCCCTTAAAAAGCAGTCTTAACTCAGCTGAATCCCATCTACCTATGCCCACACCCTACTCCAGGTGCCCGCCATCAGGCATGCATTCAGGACAAGGATCCATCATCTATCCTGATGGCGGAAGGGCAGAAAAGCCTGACATTTTCTTTACCCTACAAGTCCTCAGTGGTTTTTTGCAGGTCTTTTATTGGGGTTCACCAGGCATATGGCAGGCAGGGATGCTGGGGGGCCGGGAGGCTCGCAGGCCTCCCAGCCCCCAGCAGGTCTTCACTCTGTGCGCTCTCTGGCCTTCTCTCAGTTTCTCCTTCGCCTTCTACTGGCGTCCCGTGACACCACCCTTAAAAAGCACAGTCTAAGCGCAGGTGTACCCACTTCAGGTGCCCGCCATCAGGCATACATTCAGGATCACAGGGTTCCCTCATCTATCCTGATGGCGGGAGGGCAGAAAAGCCTGATACCTTTTACCTTACCCTACACCCATGTTCTGTCACTCCTTTGTCTCTTCCAAGTGTCTCTAATATGTCTCCCATCCATACATCTTCTCCAAGTCACATCAAGTCCTGGCTGCAAATCAAAGCTGGAAAAGCAAGTGTACAACTTCCCTCTTCCCCCCGGTCTTCCAGGTTATATATCTTTACCTGACCACTCAGCTCCATACCTCATTTCAGGTATCTAGTCCAAGGTGGTGTGTAAATGGGGCAGGGAATATGGCAGCTCCCCTAACACACTCAGCTGCCAGCTGCAAACATGCTGGAGATTTTTTTTTTAATTATTTTTATTTACTTGCATACAAGAACTGGGGCCTAGGCCACAGGTGTGGGGGTGGAGGTGAGAGGACTCACCAGGGACAGGAATTTTAATCACCAACCAATCTATGCATAGGGCCTAGACTCACACAAAAGACTTTATCAAAACAGGAAAACTACCTGGTGTCATTTACTTCTTTCAGATGTAAATTTACCCCCAGTTTCTTTTAATTCCTTTAGTGTGTCTTTATATTATTATATATATATTTTTTTTAATTTTTGGAGTCTATAGTTGTTATCTGAGAGTGAAAAAGCTAACCTTGATTGCTAAAGACCTATTTGCATTAACTCACTGAGAAATCACTGAGAAATCAGAGTTTATTATTTAGTTTCCTCACTACCTCCATGTAGGATTTCTCCGGTGTTTGTGGTAGGTATGATTCCCCCTTACCCTACACTACGAAATATTTTATTTATTCATGATTGTAGGGGCAGGAATGGACCACAGTGCAGGTTTTCTGATCCCATGCAGACCGGGTAAAGGAGGAGTCAGAGTCCTTAGTGGGTTTTTGCAGGTCTTTTATTGGGGTTCACCAGGCATATGGCAGGCAGGGGTGCTGGCTGGGGGTCTGGGAGGCTGGCAGGCCTCCCAGCCCCCAGCAAGTCTTCACTCTATCTGAGCTCTCTGGAGTTCGTTCTGCTGCTTCTCGGCTTCTCTTTCGGCTTCGGTTTCTACTGCTGTTTCAGCTTCTACTGCTGCTGGCGTCCCCGTGACGCCGTCCTTAAAAAGCACAGTCTTAGCTCAGCTGAATCCCATCTACCTATGCCCACACCTATTCTAGGTGCCCGCCATCAGGCATGCATTCAGGACAAGGATCCACCATCTATCCTGATGGCGGAAGGGCAGAAAAGCCTGACATTTTCTTTACCCTACAATGATTTATATATTTGTTCACTCCCCCATATTTAGCTATTTGAGGAGCTATGATGCTCTAAGCATTGGATATGTAAGAGTGGTTAAGTCATGGTTCCTGTCCTCACAGAGTCGGAGTCTAGCGTTCCCCCAATAACACAGCAGTTATTAGCACGTGTAGGACATTTCCAGTATCCAAAATGGGCTGTCCCTCTATTACAATTCTTTCTGCAAGTACTTCTGCAGTCTGTGTTCACTAGATGAACTAAGTAAAGAAACAAGCTATGTCTTTTACTCCGTGGTCCCAGTTCCAAGCAGTATCTGATGTATCACAAGACACAAATAAAGGTCAGTTGAAAAAGTAGACTTTAGCTTTAAATAAAGGAGCTATGCAATTTTAAAGCTAAGCTATATTTACTGCTACTAATTAATCACAAGTAAAGGAGTAAAGAGAAGAATTGTCAAGACATGAAAGGAACAGGAAGACAGCGGTTAGAATGTTAATAAAGCATTATGTTCTTATCACCCTTCACAGGGACAGAAAACTCTAATAATTTGTGTAGCCTTTGAAACTGGTGGGTGTTCATATTTCAAGACCTTTAGTTGTTAGTAGGATATTAAAAGTAAATATGGATTACCTACTCAAAACTTAATTGAGAAGGACATTTTTGTACTTCCTGGTTGATATGATGACACCTAAATTCATTATTCTTGGCTGCCTAATAGCACTGGGTAATCAAGCCTGTTGACAGGTATTATTGCAGTACTACTAACTTGTGGAAAAGAGACAGTGACATGAGCTGAAATTTGATTGCAGTCCTATCTGTGGTTGTTCTTCTTTTTTCCTCACTAAAAAGCAAAGAAAATGCATGTACTTTGTTAAGTATAATTAACAAAACAGATGTTTCTAATTCCTGTTACAAACTACTAGAGAAGAGTTTTGTGAAAGGAACCCTGGAAAGAAATGGGGACACCTGGATGCTAGATAAGCCTTGTCCTAGTTAAGTCATAATACTTTCAAATATACTATGAATATCAAGCAAGATCATATAGTTATTATGAAGCCTAATAATAATACTACTAATAAATAATAATATTGATAATAACAATGCATTACATTTATTGGCCATTTATCATATGCCAGCCATTGCTATTTATTTTTTATTTACATTTCTAAAAGATGAGAAAATTAGAGTTTAGAGAAGTTCAGTATTTGTTCAAGGTCACACCCTTTGTAAAGCAGCAGAGAAAGGATTCAAATCCATATGTAGACATATGATAATGGAGTCATAGATTCCTACTGCTGAAAAGGGAATTCCATGTGGAAATGGATAAAATGGCAATATATCCTGTGGTATTTGAGTGTGATAGAACATGGTTGAAATCATAGTTTGTTTTTTTTTTTAAGATTTATTTTGCATACAAGAACTGGGGTACAAGCCAGAGGTGTGGGGGGTGAGAGGATTCACCAGAGACAGAGGGGGGAACAGAACAGGTGGATCAAAACACACTGCTGAGGGGAGCAGTGGGCGAGGCATGAGAGTTCTGCCACGCCATGTGGCTAGCTCCCTGGCCAGGGATCGAACTTGTGCTGCAGTGGCTGTGGATAGCTTCATAGGTTGCATCTTAACCCCTTGCACCACCAGGGAAGCCTGAAATCATAGTTTATAATAGATAGATGCAAAAATAACTGCAGACATATATGTATATATGCACCTGTGTACATGTATACCTTTATACTTATACATATATAAATTACAAATAAATATATACACATATATGAATGTCTGTGTATACACATATATACATATTTTCCAACTCTGTACATTAAAAGGGCCTAGAAACAGTTACACATTAGTAGCAATAGGACATAGCAATAGCACCAAGATCTTGGATTCTGTATATGATTCCCCATTAAAAGAAACCAACACTTCTTGGGAAATGACTTGTCTACAGCTGTGAAAGTCCAAGATAAGCCTAGAGTGTCTTTCAACTCTGGAAATTGAGAAATATGGGGACATATAAAATCCACACAGAAACAAGCTTAATGGGCTTCCTGCTGGCTTAATGCTGGCCAAACATGTCATCCTGAGCATTACAATAATGACCGTAGTGAATTATAACACATTAAATAAAACTAATATCCACAAATCAATATTGATATTAAATTAGTTAATTAATTAACTAAGAGAGGTGAGGACTTTAATGCTTAAAGTAGAAAGTCAATAAAGGTAAAATAAATGATGGATTTAGGAAATCATTAATAGATGCTTAAAAGTCTAAGTGGAAAATTAAGGAGCAGGATATCTGCATACCTTCCAAATATCTGCCCCAAGATAATTAATTACAAAGGGGAAAATAGTAATTTTATGGTTAAAACCTAGTGAAGACTACCTTAAGCAAGTGTTATGCTAACTTCACAAATATCAGGACAAACTGTCACCATGCCTTTCCGACAGGAATCCAGTCATAAGACATACACACATTGAAAGAAATTCTACATAAAATTGATCTTTATTTTTCCAAAACATCAAGGTCAAGAAAGGCTGAGTAACTTTTCTGGATTATAGGAAACTAAGAAAATTTAACAACTAAGTGCACGGTTGGTTATCTGTTTCTTCTCCTTTGTCAGCTTTATTATTCTTTCTTTGTATTAACTCTGAGAAGTTTCACTACTGTGTGTCCCACTGTTGGTCTCCTTTCATGTAGGTGGTTTGGCATTCTCCTAGATTCCTGTATTTGTATCTTTAGTTCCTTCTTCAAGTTCAGGAAGCTTTCTGCTATTATTGATTTAAATAATTTTTCAGTTATCTTCTCTCTTCTCCTTCTGGGATGCCTAGAATTTTTATATTTCCTTTCCTCATGGATAATTCTTGAAGTATTTCTTTATTTTTTTTCTTTTATATCTATCATTTTGTATCTTGAGTCTTCCCCCAGTTGCATCTTTCAGATCACTGATTCAATCTTGCACTCAGTCTATTGTACTTCCATGGCTTTCTCCAATTCTGTTATTTTCTTATTTAACATTTCAATTTAAATCTTCCGTTCACTGATATATGTGTTTCCTTGAGACAGAAGAAGGTTGAAATTTGTTTTTTTTTTAAGATGTATTTATTTATACATACAAGAACTGGGGTGCAGGCCAGAAGTGCAGGGGGCGAGAGGATTCACCAGAGACAGTGGGGAATAGAACAGGCAGATCGACTGAAACACACTGCTGAGGGGAGCAGCGGGCCAGTCAGGAGAGGTCTGCTGTGCCATGTGGGCTGCTCCCTGGCCGGGGATTGAACTCATGCTGCAGTGGCTGCGGATAGCTTCATAGGTTACGTCTTCCTTCATTTCCTTCTTTCAGATCTTAAGTTCATTCTTCAATTCATTAATTATATTTCTCATATCATTCTTTTCCTTTTTCATCTTCTTTATGTTTTTTTCTTAAAGGACTTTTTTTTTTTAAAAGATTTATTTATTTATTTTACACAAGAACCGGGGTACAGGCCAGATGCATAGGAGGGTGAGAGGATTCACCAGAGCCACAGTGGAGAACAGAATAGGCAGATTGATGAAATACACTGCTGACGGGAGCAGCGGGAGACAAGGGAGAGGTCTGCCATGCCATGTGGGACCCTTGCCAGCCAGCCGGGATCGGACCGGCGCTGCAGAGGCTGGGACAGCTTCACAGCATGGCGCTCAACCACTTGTGCCACCAGAGGAGGACCTTCTTTATGTTTTTTAATCATGACAATTTTAAATTCTCTATCTGGCAGGCAAACCAAGCTCTTCCAAGTCATTGTTGTTGAGTTCTGGTGCCTAACTTTCTTTTTGTGGTATATCCTTGCCCTGAGAACTTGCTTGGTTATTTGTTTTTTTTCCCTTCTCCCTGTTGTTTGTTTTCTAATTTGTTCTATGCACTGAGACATTGTCCTGCTGGTTCTTGTAGGGATCGCTTTAGGGTGCTCCTTCTGGGATTTGGGAACTGGTGGCGAGACCGAGTCCAGCACTGTTATGGTGGACTTCACAACGGTAGTGATGTTGTGGATATGTTCATGGACGCTGAAGATCCCCTCCCTCTGTGTTTACTCAGTTCTAGAAGGGATCATGGGGGTCCCTGGCTTCCAACACTGGTGCAGGGGCTGCACTCTCCCAGTGCCCACAGTTCACCTTAATGGCAGATCTCTGCCTGTCTCTACTCAGTCCAAAACGGTGTGTGGGGCCTGCAGCAGCCTTGCTCTATGTGCACGCTGTCCTGCTTGCCTTTTTTTGTGGCGCCCACCCTCTCTCAGTTCCAGAGGGGAATGGTGAGGTCCCTGAATTCCAACAAGAATGGTACAGGGGCTTCACTCTCCCGGTCTTACACTATTTTCATTTAAAGTTTTTTCACTAGTTGTTTTGTGTATTCTCTGATATTACCCTTTTTGAGTTCATTAATTTTCTCCATTACTTATGTTATTGAAGCCCTGTATTTTTAATATGTTGTTAATATTTTTGATCCTGGTTCTAACTGTAACAGTATCATATTTTCTCCATCTTTATTCTGTTCCTGGTTTATATCATGCAATTTTTTTTCAAGTTCAGTGGTTTTATTATAGCTGTTCACTTGAATTCCTCTTCAGGCAGATGCCACAGTTCTGCTGGATTGAGGCTTAAGTCAGGGTTTTGGTTGTTGTTTGCTCCATCATTTGTGATTTGTTCTTCTGTCTTTTCATTGTAGTGTTTATATCAGGAACCAGGGCTAAATTGCAGACCACCCTCTTTGTACCTGTTCGGGTGACAGGAGAACTCTCACTGATAAGGAGTAATGGGGGAAAGGACCCAGGGCAGGAGGCCCGAAGAATCAGCTCCAGTGTCAGGGACTCAAGCTTCCTCCTGTGCTGTAGGTACCAGAGTTGTGGAGAGGGGTCCACAGTGATCCCCTCCTCTAGGGCAACCCCTCACCCTAAATATCTTGAATAGACTTATGCTAACCTCAACCCCTATGCTAAGTTTGAGAACATAATTCAGCACTGGACACAAACTGAGCTTTCTGTTGCACAGCTTTAGCCTGGATTGCTTTCTCCCTGGTAAAAATCCAGTTGATATTAAACCATTTAGTGGATGCATTTAGTTGTGTTTTGACCCTGTTTGGGACAGGTGGGAGGGGGTCTGGAAACTGGGGGTATAGGAGGGTGCAGAGTTGGTGGATAGGGGGAGTAAGGAGGTTGAGTGATGGCTGTGGTTTAGAGTATCACAACCTCTCACTACAAATAACATTCTCTTAGAGAAGAGGCAAGTGAATCCATCTGGCTCTTCCCCTACTTTAGGCTCCAGTTGTTCCATATTGGGAGCACCAGTGTCATCAGTCATCACTCTGCACCCTGCCCCTGTGGTTCTCCAATAGTGCATCCCCTGTTCTGGAGGCCAACTCTGTGCACCCCCTCCAAAGTCCCTAGTGCTGGATCTCCAAAGTCCCCAGAGTGGGTTAAGCCCCTGTGGAGGGTCTCTGTGGAGACCTGTTAAGCCCTGTGGCAGGCCCCCCTTATGATTTGTATTCCCTGTATCACTGCACACATAGTTCAATTAAAGATTACCCCACCCTCCTCTGCTGGACTTTTGTTCATGTCACATACTGCAGATGTTGGTTTTATCCTTCAATGGTTATGAATTTGTTCTGCTGTAATTTAGTGTGAATATAAGAAGGAGGTGAGGCTTGTATCTTCACTCTGCTGCCAACTTGCCAGGCTTTTCTTGTCAAAACCTTTACAACACATTCTGAAATAAGCTTGAGGTTTTCTTTTTTATTACATTGGTTTGGTGTATTATAGTAATTGAATTTTATGTTAACTCAGGCTTATTTTCTGGAATAAATTCTACATAGTTATTCCACATAATTCTTTTTGTATGTTGCTGGATTGGATTTATATCCATGAGATATTGGCCTGCAGTTTTCTTTTCTTGTGACAACTTGATCTGTTCTCATATTGTTACAGAGCAACCCCAATATAAAACGGGTTGCCTGACTGTGTCCTCACCCGCATGCTTAAAGGGGACTTAAACTGCATGAACCACTAAAGGTTGATCAAAGGTTTATTTACAAGGAAAGGGGAAATGAGGAAATGAATAATTCAGGGAGAAAAAGAGGAAGATAAATTCGTAAATGCATTCTACCCGTTCCACTGACCTGGAATCCCAAATGACCCACTGATAGCTGGCTAAAAGCCTAGAGCCTTGAGGTCAAGAGGCAGACCCCCGCTCACAGAGCTGGTTAAATATCCAAACAAAAAACATGGCTGCTTAACTCCGCCCTCAGGTCCTTGCAACCCTCCCTTTGGTGGTCATGGGATTTGTAGTTTCCAGTGTCTTGATGGAGTGGAGGTGGAGTCCACAAAGCCTGTATGGAATTTTCTCAGGACATTCTTTCCCCCTAACAGTATCTGAACAATTTTGGCCTCATATAATTAATTGGGTAATTTTAGCACCTCTATACTTTGGAAGTTTTTGGACATTTGGGCCAGAGCTTTATATGTGGGTAGTTTTTAAAAACTGATTCTATCTGATAATTTTTATAGGTATGTTTAGATTGCCTGTTTCATCTTGAACTACTTTAGTAGTTGATATATTTCTATGAATCTGTCTTATATCTAATTCTCTAATACTAGGCATATCCTTTTTCATAGAGTTCTTAATAATTCTCTTTATTTTTGTATGGCCGCATAAATTCCTTCCTTCACTACATACATGAAGGTTGATTCTTTTTTTCCTTTTTTTAGTGTGTGTAGTGGCAGAACAGGGACAGAGCTGTTTCTCTACTATTCTCTCTGATTCAAGCAGACCATGTAAAGGAGAGCCCTGGAGCCCTTAGTGGCTTTCTCAGGCTTTTATTGAGCTTTTACATGCAGTGCAGCAACCAGGGGCATGGCAGGCAGGGGTGCCAGGGGGCCAGAAGGCTGGCAGGTCCCCCAGTTCCCACGAATTTTCATTCTTTTCCGGGATCTCTGGCCCTTCTCTCTGATGCTTTCTTTCCTTTTCTCCCTCCTGCCTCTGCTTCTCTTGGCCAATATATCAATACCACAGCCATGGCCCACAAGAGTAAAAAATACATCTGAATATAACAATGTAACAAAATCTAGGTGCCCTCCATCAGGCATGCAATGCTAATAGAAGGTGGGCAGAAAAGCCTGAAAATCATTTACCCTAAAGTGTGTCTACTTGAAAATATGTCAGTTTCATTGAACTTTCAGAAGAACACATTTGACTTAAAGTATTGTGTCACTTTTCCCTGTTTCATTCATTTCTGACTTATTTTTTGCCTTCCTTTGTTTTGCATTTAGCTTGCTCCTCTTTTTCCTTTAATTTAAAGAGGACCTTTTGGGCTTCCCTGGTGGCACAAGGGGTTAAGACGCAACCTATGAAGTTATCCACAGCCACTGCAGCATGAGTTCGATCCTAGACCAGGGAGCTACCCATATGGCACAGCATACCTCCCCAACTCGCCGGCTGCTCCCCTCGGCAATGTATTTCAGTCAATCTGCCTGTTCTGTTCCCCAGTCTGCCTCTGGTGAATCCTTTCACTCCCACACCTCTGGCCTGTACCCCAGTTCTGTATGCATAAATAAATAAATATTTAAAAAAACTTCTAAAAAAAGAGGACCTTTTGGTTATTAATTATAGAATTTTCTTTATTAATTTAGTCACTTATAGCTATAAACTTCCCTCTACAGACTTGAATACATCCAATACATTTTGACATTATATTTCTAATTTCCATTTTGATTTCTTTTTGATCTTTTGGTTATGTAGAAGTGCATTTCCACATTTGTGAGTTTCCCATATTTCCTTTAGTTATTGAATTTCATGCCCTACGTGTGAACATACGTAATATTATTTATGTCCTTTTAAATTTATTCGGTTTGAGAGAATGATGTCAACAACATGGTGGAAAAGAACAAAGTATACTTGATCCTGCAAAGCTCACCTTCCTTTATGAGGGAAAATTAAGGACCTTCTTAAAAAACCACAATCTTAGAAATTCATTATGATTAAACCCCCACTCCAAGAAATATTACAAGAAGCCTTAAAATCTAAACCAACAGAAGAATGAACAGGAAGAACTAAACAAGGTAGTGAAGAAAATCACAACACATCACCAAATGGCAATAAGAGACCTCCATGTATCTAAGTGTTACTGGACTAGACTCCCCAGTGGCATGCTGGATTCAAACACAGAACCCAAACTCCTGCTGATTCCAGGAAACACACTTAAGCGCTAAAGATCAGCACAGCTTGAAAGTAAAGGTTTGGAAAACAATTCTACAAATAAACAAATGGCCCCAAAAGAAGGCAGGGGTAGCCATACTCATACCACATAAAATAGACTTACAACTAAAAAAGGTGGCAAGAGACACCAAAGGACACTATATAATGATCAAGGGGACAATACACCAGAAAGTCTTAACACTCATCAGTATATACTCACCAAATGAGGGAGCACCAAAATACATTAGATAATTACTATCAGCTCTGAAAGTATAGGTAGTAGGTGTCTTCAATACTGCACTCTCACCAAGGTACAGAACAACAGGACAGAAAATAAGCAAGGAAAATAGCTCTAAAAGAAAATCTAGACCACACGGAACTAATAAACATCTATAGGACACTGCTACCCCCTCAAAAAAAAAAAAAAAAACCTGAATACACATTTTTCTCAAATACTAGTGGATCATTCTCCAGGATGAACCACACAAGGGGTCACAACACAAACATCAAAAAATACATATTGGGCCTCCCCCGGTGTGCAGTGGGTTGAGGGCAGTGCTGTGAAGCTGTCCACGTACTCTGCAGCACCAGTTCGATCCCTGGCCTGCCAGGGATTTACCCACATGGTGCAGCAGACCTCTCCTGTCTCACCCGCTGCTCCCCTCAGCAGTGTTTTCAGTCCGTCTGCCTATTCTCCCCTCTCTGTCTCTGGTGAATCCTCTCACCTTCCCATGCTTCTGGCCTGTACCCCAGTTCTTGTAGAAATAAATCTTTAAAAAAAATACATGAAGACTTGTAAGGGCAGGACAGGTCACAGTGCAGGTTTTCTGATCCCATGCAGACCGGGTGAAGGAGGAGTCAGAGTCCTCAGTAGTTTTGCAGGTTTTTTATTTGGGGTTCACCAGGCATATGGCAGGCAGGGGTGCTGGCTGGGGGGCTGGGAGGCTGGCAGGCTTCCCAGCCCCCAGCAAGTCTTCACTCTATTTGGGCTCTCTGGCGTTGGTTCTGCTGCTTCTCAGCTTTTCTTTCGGCTTCTACTGCTGCTTCTATTGCTGCTACTGCTGCTTCTACTGCTACTGCTGCTGCTCGCGTCCCCCCGTGACGCCGCCCTTAAAAGCACAGTCTTAGCTCAGCTGAATCCCATCTACCTATGCCCACACCCTACTCCAGGTGCCCGCCATCAGGCATGCATTCAGGACAAGGATCCATCATCTATCCTGATGGCGGAAGGGCAGAAAAACCTGATATTTTCTTTACCCTACAAGACTGCATTCATACCAAGTCTCTCCTAAGATGATAAAGATATCAAACTAGAAATAAACCATGAAAAGAAAGCAAGGAGATTGCCCACTACATGGAGACTGAACAACATACTACTGAAAAATCAGTGGGTTAATGAGGGAATCAAAGAAAAAATTTGAGTTTGGTTGACTGAGGTGATGGGATTGGGGGAAAAACAGACACATGAAGGGCCACTCTCAGCACAGCACCCTGGAGAGTCACCTGCACCTGATCCTCACTGATGATGTCACCTTCCCCACTGTAGGGTAAATGGTTTTCAGTCTTTTCTCCACTCCCACCATTAGGGTTGTCCTGTCTGATGGGGTATCTGCAGTTGTTACATTGTTGCAAACTATCTTATTTACTTCTGTGGTTCATGGGAGGGGTATGGAGATAGTCACCAAAGAAGCAGAAGCAAGAGAAGAAGCAGGAGAGCGAGAAGGAGAGAAAGAGGCCAGAGAAGCACAGAGTGAAGGCTTGCCTGGGGCCTGGAGGCCTACTGGCCTCCTGGCCCCTGGGCACCCCTGTATGCTGTGTACCTGGTTGCTGCTCTATATGTAACAGCTCAGTAAAAGCCTGAGAAATCCACTGAGGGCTCCAAGACTCTCCTTTACCCATCTGCTGGATCAGAAAAACTGTTCGGTGCCCATCTTGCCCCTACACCCCCCTGGCTGAGGACGGGTCTCCACTTCCTCCCTGGGAAGTTCTTTCTTTCCTGTGTCCCTTTCCACACAGCAGTCGTTGGAAGGCGTCACCATGTGGCGCCCACACTTAAGGGATGCCCTGCTATAAACATTTCTGTGCAGGTTTTGTGTAAACAAAAGTCTTCAAGTGAGTTGGGTAAATACTCAGGGGAGTGATCAGCAGGTTTTAGGGTAACTCTGTGTTTCACTTAATAAGAATGAGTTATTATCTCTTCCATAGTGACTGTGTGATTTTGCATTTCCTCCAGCAGTGAATGGGGGTCCCTGTTGCTCCCCATCCTGGTCAGCACCTGATGCATAGTGCCCCCCCTTTTCTGAGGTTTCATTTTCCAAGGTTTTAGTTTCCAAAAATTAAACTAGATTAAAATTTTTTCATAAGATATTTAGAGAGATCACAGAACACAACTTTTATTACAGTACATTGTTGTCATTGATTGTCCTGTTTTAACGTTATTAATCACATGGTGCCTAATTTATAAAGTAAATGTATCATATGTATGTATGTGTGGGGAAATCTTTGTATATAGAGGGCTCCATACTATTTGTGGTTCTGGTATCCACTAGGGGTCTTGGAATACATCCTATGTGGATAAAGGGGGGCTGTACTAGGATTTGGATTTAGGCCATATAATAGGTGTGCCTAGCGTGTCCATGTTGCTTTAATTTGCACTTGCATTTACATATGTCAGCATATGATGTTGAGTTTCTGTTCATATGCCTAGTTGCCATCAATGTAGTCCGTGGAAACTGTTCAGAGTTTTGCTCAGTTTTAGAAAGTTATTTGTTCCTTGTTGAATCTTAAGGGTTCCATGCATATTCTAAAACATGTAGTATATTAGTCATATTTTGCAAATATTTTCTCCTGGTCTGTGGTCCAAGCTCTTTTTACAGACCTAACACATCAGTGCATACATAGACTTTTCTGGGGAGAAAATAAGAAGTTGCTGACTACAGTGGGTTCAGAGTAGAGGCGACTTGGTTGACTGAGGATGAGGTGACTTATTTATTTGTGTATGTTCTTGAGTATTTATGAATCCTCTGTGTGAGCGTGAATAGCAAATATTAGTTATTATCAAAATCATTTATTATAAAAAATAAATTACACAATACCTGACACTTATCAAACACTTGGCACTTCCCCCTCAGTCACATGTTCTCAGGCTCTGACCTTCTACTCTAGGACCCGTCATCTTGTCACTGAATGATTTTGCCTTAGAATTTGCACCTGACCAAGGTGGGCTGGATGGATGGACACCTTCCCACTGAAAAGAGCTAAAAATGTGAGATAGGTATGAGATACAAATCCACCTTCTTAAAAGCATTAGAATTGGGCTCCCCTGGTGGCCCAGGTGGTTGAGTGCCACACTGTGAAGCTGTCTGCAGCCTCTGCAGTGCTGGTTCAATCCCAGCCAGCCGGCAAGGGTCCCACATGGACTGCAGACCTCTCCTGTCTCGCCTGCTGCTCCCCTCAGTGGTGTATTTCGTCAGTCTGCCTGTTCTGTTCCCCGCTCTGTCTCTGGTGAATCCTCTCACCCTCCTGCACATCTGGCCTGTACCCCGGTTCTTGTATAAATCAATAAATAAGTCTTTTTAAAAAAAGCATTAGAACTGACAATATAGTAATGAATGCCCACACCCAGTAAAGAATAGGGAGACCCTACATGGGTCCCACAGAGAACAGCATCTTGAGGAGGGGAGGAAGGGCTGTGAGGGCCCTGTCCAGAGCAGACACGTAGCCCAGCCCTTCAGCTCTGTGCTGAGCCGGACGACTACCACCCGATATCCCTTTCAAAATTTAGGAAGACCTGCTTTATTTTGCTTATGATGTGTGTGTGTGTGTAAACACACATATATGGTACACTTCTTAGGATATAAACTGTATTCCCTATAAAAAATCAAAATGTTGGGCCTCCCCGGTGGCGCTGCCTGTTGAGCACAGCGCTGTGAAGCTGTCCTGAGCCTCTGCAGCGCAGGATTGATTTCTGGTTGGCCAGGGAGACACCCACATGGCGCAGCAGACCTCTCCTGGCTTGCCCGCTGCTCCCCTCAGCAGTGTATTTCAGTCAGTTTGCCTGTTCTGTTCTCCGCTCTGTCTCTGGTGAATCCTCTCACCCTCTCGCACACCCCAGTTCTTGTATGCACAAATAAATCTTTAAAATAAAAATGTTACAAACAAAGCATTTTCAGGCCAGAGGGAGTAAAAAACACTGTCAGCTGTTGTTAACAATGAGAAACAGAAAAGCATTGAAATGAGGCCTCAAGTTTGGTGACGACCTCTCATTGTCAGCCTTCCACAGGCAGGTCTAGCACCTGAGCCCAGTGGAGAAGGTCTGCCCAGGAGGGAGCAAGAGGGAGGGAGCAGGACGTGGACAGAAACCACCCTGTCCAATATGAAGGGCTGTGGGGTCCTAGCCAGGGAGGCTCAGGAAAGCAGGGAGCATCAACTCAAGCCTGAGAGAAAGAATCTGGACACAAAGTAAACCCAGTTTCTGATGACACAGAGCACATGTAAGTCACTTCTGCCACAATCCAAAGTACTATGTGCCAAGGAAACTAATTTGTATAAGGAGAATTAGACCTTTTGGGGGGGGTGTACTACCATCTTTACTTGAAGGGATGAATGACAAAACACTATCATTATTTAGATTTTGTTAATCTGTACACACTTTCTAGAAAGTGAATGTGAGCTGTCCCTTTAAGAAAATCAAGTGACAGTTGACAACTGATAGTAATTAACTACCTTGATAAAGTGCAAGCGCCACGTGAAAACCAGATAGTGCAAAATTGTGTCCCGTCACTGTAAACTTGACAACTTCCAGTAGCCACTTACTTTTCTTTGGGGATTTTTGGAACATGAAACATGTATGATTTTCAAAATTTGATTCTTGAATAATTAACATAAAGATCATATAACCTGGTAAGACAATGCATCACTTTTTAAAGTCATGTATTAGTACAAGATTAATAATTAATAAAGGCCTATGGAATTAATATAACAGAAAACATTCAATGATACTGTTCTACCACTCACTTTGCAAATAACATTTGAAAAACCACCACTTGTATAGTTTCAATTTATGGCAGAAGTGTAACAAAGTTAAATAGTCACAATTATGTGAAAAATACTTAAAATGCTATTTTCACAAATTTCAGAGAGGCTGTATAGTTTTTCATTGACCCACCAAAACAAAGAGTAAATGCAGGAGAAACTATGACAGTCCAACATGCCTCTAGTGAGACAGAGAAGAAAAATTGCAAAAAAATATAAGCTGTAAAAGATCCACTCATGACCCTGATTATTTTCATTAAATATCTACATTTCTTTAAGACACTTTGAACACACAATGGATTATTAATATTATTTTAAATTAAATGAAAATATCTTTAAATTGTCTTTATTCTTCATGTAGTAAATACTGAGAACTATAACCTCCTAAACTTATACCGGGGTCCTGGCTAATTTTAAAACTGCAGAGATCTTGAAACAAAAAAGCTTGAAAAATCGCTGCCCCAGTCCCTGGCCTGGACTCAGGGAGGCAACAGTGTGACAAAGGCCTTGGAGCAGGAGAGGAGGGGGCAGCAAAGTCCCAGGTATCTGGTGTGGTTCTCAGGGTCTCAGCCCTGTGGGCTGTGCAGGGGGCAGGGAAGGTTACTGTTGGGGATTCTTCATCTCCCCACAGTTTCACATCTCCCACAACAGGTGTCGATCTCCTTTGAATACTGGTGACTCACCCCCAGTTCTCACTCTCCATTGCCTGGAGGGTCTCCAAAGACTCCAGCCAGCATCACAGCTGCAACCAGTGTGGACTCAGTCTCCCCTGACCCAAGAGCACCTGTCATGAGACCCCCAACCCTCCTGCTGCTGCTTTCAGGGGCCCTGACAGAGACCTGGGCAGGTGAGTGTGGGCTCAGGAGCGAAAAGGTCTCATAGAGAGAGGAACCCCGGCGGGGCGCTTAGGTCCCAGAAAAAGCAAGTCTCCCCTGCCTCTGACCCTGTTGTTCCCCTTGACCCCAACCTGCCCTGACCCCTTTGTCCCTCTCAGCCTCCTGCCGCCCCTCTGAGTCTCCAGCCTTCTCACCTGCTGCCCCATTTCAATCTCAGGCGCTCCCTCGCCCCCTCCCCTCCCGCCCCGTCTCCCCGGGACCCGCGGGGAGGAGGCTCAGCTGGGGTCTCCCTCCCGCCCCCAGGCTCCCACTCCCTGAGGTATTTCGACACCGCGATGTCCCGGCCCGGCCCCGGGCAGCCCCGCTACATGGCCGTGGGCTCCCTGGACGACACGCAGTTCGTGCGGTTCGACAGCGACGCGGCGGGGCCGAGGATGGAGCCGCGGGCGCCCTGGATGGCGCAGGAGGGCCCGGGGTACTGGGAGGGGGAGACGCGGAGAGCGAAGGCCAACGCGCAGACGTTCCGAGTCAGCCTGAACAACCTGCGCGGCTACTACAACCAGAGCGCGGCCGGTGAGCGGGGCGGGCCCGGGGCGCTCACGACCCCACCCCCGCGGGCGGGCGGGGACCCAAGACCCCGGGCCCGAGCGTCCCCCGAGGCAGGGGGACCCGCCGGACCCTCGACCCGGGACGAGCCCCGGGACGTTCCCCGCGGGGTTCCCGCGTCAGTTTCGGTTTATTCCCGGCGGGGGCGGGCGGGGTGACCGCGGGGTGACCGCGGGGTGACGGGCGGGGACAGGCTCTCACACCCTCCAGATGATGTCTGGCTGCGACGTGGGGCCCGACGGGCGCCTCCTCCGCGGGTACAGTCAGTTCGCCTACGACGGCGCGGATTACCTGGCCCTGAACGGGGACCTGCGCTCCTGGACCGCGGCGGACACGGCCGCTCAGATCTCCCGGCGCAAGTGGGAGGCTGAGGGAGTGGCCGAGCGTTTCAGGAACTACCTGGAGGGCACGTGCGTGGAGTCGCTGCACAGGTACCTGGAGCTCGGGAAGGAGACGCTGCAGCGCGTAGGTAAGAGGGGCCGCGAGGTCTCCAAACCCCCCTCAGGTGGCACCCAAGGGGAGGGTGGAGTCAGGGTCACAGCAGCGCCCCCTCTCTGGTCAGGGGAAGGGGAGCCCCCTGGGTTTCCTGACTCCCCAGAGGACCCCACTTTTCCTCAGAAGTTTTCCTCTGAGCCTGAGGGGAGACCAGCCCTGAAATCACCCCTCACTGATCCTTTTGACCCAGCAGTCCTCTTGGGAACCATCAGTTTTTCTCTCAGGGTCTTGTTATTGGTCTGAGGACATTTTTCTGATCTGACTCTGCTTTTGTGAGTCCCCAGGTCAGGAGCACAAGTCTGTGCTCTCCTCCTTAGAGAACTGGGTCCTCCTATCCAGAGTTGTCACCTTATTTTAGAACTTTCTAAGGAACAAGAGATTATCCGAGACTCCCCAGACCAGGCTGGTTTCTAGATTTTTGTGCTTCCTTTTTCCAAACCCACTGCCCTGTCCATTCTGAGGATGGTCACAGGAGGGTTTTTCAGGGTCCATGAAAGAAAAACCCAGAGTGTGTAAGTTCTCACCCTTCTCCTCAGAGGCCCCAAAGACACAGGTGACCCGCCTCCCCACCTCTGACCAGAAGGTCACCCTGAGGTGCTGGGCCCTGGGCTTCTACCCCGCGGACATCACCCTGACCTGGCAACGAGATGGGAAAGACCTGACCCAGGACATGGAGCTGGTGGAGACCAGGCCTGGGGGGGATGGAAACTTTCAGAAGTGGGCAGCTGTGGTGGTGCCTTCTGGAGAGGAGCAGAGATACACGTGCCATGTGCAGCATGAGGGGCTGCTGGAGCCCCGATTCCTGACTTGGGGTAAGGAGGGGGATGTGGGCATAGAGCTTCTCAGGGACATCAAGAATCCTTCTGGAGACCTTCAGAGGGTCAGGATGAGGCCTGGGGCTCAGGGTCTCCCCTTCCCTTCCAGATCCCTCTCTTCAGCTCCTCGACTCCGCTGTGGACATCGTTGCTGGCCTGGTTCTCCTTGGACCTGTGCTCACTGGAGTTGCACTGGTGCACCTGTGATGTGGAGGAGGAAGCGCTCAGATAGGGAAGGAAGTGGGGGGGATCATGTCCACTGAGGGCTTTGAGGCCACAGGTAGAACTAGCCCTACCTAGTAATGGGAAGTACCATTGTGAGAGCAGCATGAGCACAGTGCAGGTTCTCTATGACCCGAGCTGATGGGTGAAGAAGGAGTCCTGGAGCCCTCGGTGGCTTTTTCAGGCTTTTATTGAGTTTACCAGGTACAGGGAAGGCAGGGGTGCGGGATGGTGGGGTCAGGAGACTGATAGGCACTGGCAGGCCTCCCAGCCCCCAGCAAGTCTTCACTCTTTCTGGACTATCCTGCGTTTTCTAGTGGTCTCTGCTTCTCTGCTGGTGCTGCTCTCTCGCTTGTCCTCCTTCTGGTGGTTCTGCGGTTCCCTTGGCGTTCCCATGATGCCACCCTTATGGGCTGCACTCTCAGCCCAGGTGTATCCCACCTATGCATGCCCACACCCTACTCCAGGTGCCCACCATCAGGCATGCGTTTAATCTAATGGTGGGAAGGCGAAAAGCTTGATATGGATTTTACTTACTGTAGGGTCAAGAACAGGGCATGGAGCAGGTTTCCTGATCCAGCAGACCGGGTAAAGGAGGAGTCAGAGTCCTCAGTGGTTTTGCAGGTTTTTATTGGGGTTCAGCGGGTACATGGCAGGCAGGGGTGCTGGGAGGCTGGCAGTCCTCCCAGCCCCCAGCAAATCTTCACTCTATCTGGGCTCTCTGGCGTTCTCTGCTTCGGGCTTCTTCTCTTTCGGCTTCTCTTCGGCTTCTGCTGCTTCTCGGCTTCTCTTTTGGCTTCTGCTGGCGTCCCCGTGATGCCGACCTTGAAAGCCCAGTCTCAGCCCAGGTGAATCCCATCTACCTATGCCCACACCCTATTCCAGGTGCCCGCCATCAGGCATGTGTTCAGGACCACAGGGTTCCGTCATCTATCCTGATGGTGGGAGGGCAGAAAAGCCTGATACCTTTTACCTTACCCTACACTAATCCTCTTTTGTAAAGCATTTTTGAAAATGAGTCACATTGTTCCCCTTGATAATTCTGGTGCTGGGGCCCTAATTCCAGTAAATGGCAGAGGAGGGGAAGGTCCCTGCTGAGGGCAGACCCAGGAGGCAGTTGGTCTAGTGCCCTCTCATCTCCTTTCTTCATATTTCCTGATCCTGCCCTAAGTGTCCAGTCACAGTTCTGGAAACTTCCCTGTGTTCCAGACTTGGGGATTTTGTTAGGGCTTCATAGCCTGACTCCTCCCTGGCCTCACATGATGCTCCCTCCCACAGGAGGAAAAGGAGGAAGCTACACTCAGGCTGCAGGTCAGTGTGTGAGATGGTCAGTGTGTGTAGGGTAAATGATTGTCAGGCTTTTCTTCCCTCTTGCCGTTAGGATTGATGATGGATCCCTGCAGTCCTGAATGCATGCCTGATGGCGGGCACCTGGAATAGGGTGTGGGCATACATAGGTGGGATTTAGCTGGGCTAACACAGGGCTTATAAGGGAGGCGTCCGGGAACAGAATCACCAGGAGAATGGCGTGGGCCATGCTACCCATGCTATCTGACAAGGTCCAGGCATGAGGAAAATTTCTGAAAAGAAAACTCCATAGCTGGCTCCTGCTACTTCCTTTCATTTGTTTGTGGCAGTTATTGAAACCATGGAAATTTTCTATAAGCTTCAGAATAAAACAATGTGTGCTGGCATCAATGCCAGTTTTGGTAATGCACACCTCAGTAATTTGAGAAATGAGCCTTCGAACACAATTGATAGTGAAACGGTTCCCAATAATTCTCCATGTCCTCCAATTTGTAATTCAGTTACCATGAGTAGCATTGAGTTCTTTAACAAGCCACCCTTGATAGAGCTGTTGGAACCAAGCCCGGCTAAAGTCCCCACTAGCGAAGGCCCTGAGGCACCCCGGGAGGCGAAATGGTCCAAGAAATACACCCCACATACTGTTCCCATGGTACCGGGACCCCTTGGTTCTATATAGAAAATAGGAAGCCGCCCTTGATCTTACAATGCCTGCTTAGCCTTGTTTTAGTTACCAGCTTGACCGCATTAATCACGTCGTGTGTAGCACCTGTTTCTATTTTCTGAATAACATTCATACCTAGGGAAATATGTAACCGAGTTAATGTAACCGAGTTAATCATAGACTGGGAAAATTTAAAAAAGGACTGTGCACTGTTAATAATCATTAATAAATTCTGAACTCTGTAAAATAAAATCAATCATGATTGCATGATGTAATGATCAAATAATTTCTGATGTATAAATAAAGCTCCGCTGAGGTTATCAGTGGGAGATGTCAAGTGTCAGTGTCTCCTCACAAACTCATCTACCTCATCTCCCCCTCCCCTCATCCCTCCATTCTGCCGACACTGTCTCAACCTGTAGGGACCCTGCTGCCCTGGTCAGAGCTGGACTCCGGCACCTGCCTGGAGGGAGTGGGGCCCTGGAACTCCAGAATCAGCCCCCTGGTCCTCCAGGGGACACAGGCCTTGCTCTGCCCTCCTTTTGGCTTCCTGATCCCCCAGCATTGGGGAGTTAGGGAGGATGTTGTGGCTCAGGAAATGGGGGCCTCCTCCTAACCATCTGTCCTCTCCTCATCTCTCTCCTTCATCAGCCTGAGTGTGCGTGTTTGAGTCACACCAGCCCTGCACGGACAGGAAAGGCCCAGAACTTAAGTGATTCCCTGGTCAGTTACAGCTCCAGCCCCTCTGCAGTCCCACCAGGGGAGACAGAGACTCTCCCAGCCCCAGCCAGAGCCCATGTTACCCACACAGACCTTTCCCTCAGTGTCCCCCATACTAATCCTTCCCTGCCCAGTCCTCTCTGGTTCCCCTACAACTCCTTTTGGACCCCACCCCCTAGCCCCATTTTCATTCTCTGCTCCATTTCCAGGAACATCCCCATTTTTCTAGCCACACCCTGGGGGCTCTCCTCAGCCCTCCCCCCATTCAAGGATGGAGAATTTTTCTTTAAAGATTTGTTTATTGGGCCTCCCTGGTGGCGCAGCGGTTGAGCGCTGGGTTGCGAAGCTGCCCGCAGCCTCTGCAGCGCTGGTTTGATCCCCGGCTGCTCCCCGGCCACCAGAGGAGGGTCCCACATGGCGCGCAGACCTCTCCTGCCGCCCACTGCTCCCCTCAGCAGTGTACTTCGGTCCTTCTGCCTGCTCTGCTCCCCGCTCTGGCTCTGGTGAATTCTCTCACCCTCCCGCGCTTCTGACTGTACCCAGTGCATGTATAAACAAAACAAACAAACAAACAAATAAATAAATAAACATGCCTCTATAAAATTAAAAAAAAAAAAAAAAAAAAAAAAAAAATAAAGATTTGTTTATTTATGCACACAAGAACTGGAGTATAGGCCAGAGGTGTGGGGCGTGAGAGGATTCACCAGAGACAGAGTGAGGAACAGAACAGCAGATTGGCTGAAACACACTGCTGAGGGGAGCAGCTAGTGAGACAGTCGAGGTCTGCTGCACCATGTGGGTAGCTCCCTGGCGGGCTGGGAAATCGAACTCATGCTACAGAGACTGTGGCTATCTCCACAGTGCTGTGCTTAACCCCGTGAACCACCAGGAAGGCCCATCAAGGATAGAGATGATTTAAATATATATTTTTTCCTTACATCGTGGGTCATCTTTCCACTTTTTTTGTTCCTATTAGGTGCAGCCCTTCCACCTTCCTTCCCATATCACCACCCAGCTCCTCCATGTCTCTCCCCAGCTCTGATCACTCCCGCACCCCCTCTGCTGCAAGATGTGGATGGATGGTCGCCCTCAGGCCTTGTCTTTTTCCTGGAACCTTGTCCTTTTCCTGGGCGAGGACCTGGGCTCCTGGGTAGAATTGATTGTTAATTCCCAGGAGGTGCTTTCACCCCTGGAAGCAGAAGCAGAAACAAAGTACAGAGACTCTGGAGTCCAAGGTTCCATCCAAGACTGAAGGAACATCTGTATTTGGGGAAATCTGCCCATAATCTGGGAATCAGCTGTTTTGACCTGGAAACCTGGTTTTGCCTTTTTGTCCATGGGACTAAGAAAATTTGGGGACTTCTGACCTGACACTGACTGGACTTGGGCGCCCCCTTGTGTGCAGATCCCTGTCCTGCCGCTGGGGGCCCAGGGAGCCTGGGGAGGGCCTGGCTGAGCAGGAGAAAGGGCGGCTCTGGGCTCCTGTGCTCAGCCCTGTGGCCACACGGGGGCGCTGCCGAGCTGCTCCGGATTCTGGTGAAGCTGCCAGGTCGGGGTGGGATCTGAGGTGGGCAGAGTTGGGGATCCTGGAGGGCGGTGTCCTGGGGTGAGATGCTCTGCGAGGAGTCAGAGCAGCAGGGCTCAGAGGAGAGGAGACTCCGGAGCCTGCCCTGGCTGTGAGGTTTCCAGCTTTTCTCCCAGGACCCCTCTCTCCAGTCCCTGGATGGTGATACCTGGGGAAACAGGAAAGGAGATCATTTTTTCCTTCTACAACCTATTTAGTATTGAGGACATTAAAAAATAACATTTAAAGAATACTGTTAAATTTACAGAAAAGTGCGAAGGTAGTGCAGTTCTTGTTTATCCCACACCATTTCCACTTTGTTTACTCTTCCTACATGAATACAGTTTTGTTTTGTTTTTTAAAGATTTTATTTATTTATACAAGAACCCGGGTACAGGCAAAATGCGCAGAAGGGTGAGAGGATTCACCAGAGACAGAGCGGGGAACAGAACAGGCAGACTGGTGAAATACACTGCTGGGGGGAGCAGCGGGTAAGACAGGAGAGGTCTGCAGCGCCATGTGGGGACCCTTGCTGCAGGCCAGGATTGAACCTGTGCTGCAGAGGCTGCAGACAGCTTCACAGAGTGGCGCTCAACTGCCTGCACCACCAGGGGAGGCCCCAGTTTTTTGTTTGTTTTTTTTTTGTTACAACTAATGCAGCAATCTTGACATAATTACTAAATGCCATACTTTCATTAGTTTTTGCTAATATCCATTTTATGCTGCATAATCCCATCCAGTTTGGATGACAGTTTCTCAGACTTTCCTTGTTTTTATAACATTGACACTGGTGAGGAGTGATGTTTGGGAGAGGTGTTGGGGTCACAGATGGGGGTTCTTGGATCACATCTAAGAAAAGCTTCACCAGAGTCCTCCTTTCAGTGGCGCGCGTGCACACACACATGGAAAGAATTAGATGCTTGTGCAGACACACTTGGCAGAAATTGTTGCACCTGAAGAGGGCAGGTGTGTTAGGTCAGGTCCCAGGAGGCAGCCTTGGGAGCAGAGCTGCATGTTCCAGAGGCTAAAAGGGCACTGAGGTAGTGTTGTGGTTGGGAAGGGCTCATTCTTTTGTGCAATTGTCATGTCTTTAAATTAATTACTTCAATGGTGTGACTAGGCTGATTTGTCAGGAGCAGCGATTCTCTGTAATGGCTCCATCCCCACATCCCACCTCTGGTTTGCACCTCCTTGTACTTCCTGTAGCATCTTGTAGTGGCAGGAAGGGCACAGAGCAGGATCTCTATGATCTGAGCAGATGGGTGAAGGAGCAGTCCTGGAACCCTCAGTGGCTTTTTCAGGCTTCTAGTGGGTTTACCAGGTACACGGCAGGTGGGGTGCTGGGGCTCCAGGAGGCTGCCAGGACTCCTAGCCCCCGCGAATCTTCACTCTTTCTGGGCATTCTCTCGTGGCCTCCGCTGGTTCTCCTCTGGTCTCTCTTTTGCTCTGCTGGCAGCCCTGTGACGCCGCCCTTATAAGCCCAGTCTCTCAGCCCAGGTGTACCCACCTATGCATGCCCACACCCCACTTCAGGTGTCAGCCATCTTTTCCATTTCTTCAGATACTGTTGTTTTTGGAAGAAAGTCATTATGGACAGCTCACACTTACAGGTGTTCTGCTATAAGCATTTACATGCATGCAGGGTTTTATGCAAATAAAAGTTTCTAATTGGTTGTGTAACTAGCTGGGGCAGTGATCTCTGGGCTGTATGCCAAGTTTTTGGGTTTTCAAAGAAACTGTCAAAGATCTTCCACAGTGACCGCGCCATTTTGCATTCTGGCCGGCAGGGAGGAGGAGCCTGTTGTCCACATCCTGGGCAGCACTTGTGCAGGGTTTGCATTTTTCAGCCTCTACCAGGTGTGATGGCATCACTGTTGTTCTTTTTGTCTTTTCCTAGTGCCCTGTGATGCTGAGCATCTGTTCATGTTCTTCCTTGCCGTCTGTGTCTCTTCTTGGTGACGTAGGGTCTGTTACAGTCTTTTGTCCATTTTTCAAATGAGGCACCATGCATTTACAACACTGTTGTCCCTTTTAAAATTGGGTTATTTCTTTCTGATCATTGAGCTTTCAGTGTTATTTTGTAAATTCTAGAGAAATGATAAATTGCTAACTGGCTTTGAGCAGATGTCCTGGCTGACTGGGATGTTGGGGGGGGGGTGGAGGGGAATGACTTAATTATGTGTCTCCCTGAGTGTTATTTAAATGTTCTTGTATGTGCGTGAAATATGCTTTCAAAAGTAAATTACACTACACTGTTCAATTTATAAAACTCTCCACACATCACGTCCAAATCACATGTTAAGACCAGATGGACACGTGTGTTACCAGTGATGGACCAGCATGTCATAGTTGCCAAAGTCCTGGTGTTGTCCATTCTGTGGATGTTGGACAAACCTGTTCCATCATGAGAATATCATGCAGAGTATTTTCACTGCCCATAATGTCTTCTGTGCTCCAAGGAAACAAAAGCAAAAATAAACCAATGGAATCACATCACACTAAAAAGCTTCTACATAGTGAAGGAAACTATCATTAAAATGAAAAGACAATATTGAGTCAGAGAAAATATTTGCATCTTATATATCCAGAAGGAGTTACTATCCAAGATCTACAAAGAACTCCAAAACAAGAAAACAACCCAACCAAAACAGAGGCAGAAGAGGTAAATAGGTACTTTTCTAAAGAACACACACATGTGGCCAATAGGTACGTGGATAAATGTTTATCATCATGTGCTATCAGGAAAATGCCAATTAAATCCACAATGAATTACCACCTTACACCTGTGAGAATGACCCACTGAAGGGTGAGGAGGAAAAAGAACTCTGGCACATGGTGGGTGGGAATGGATCTACTCCTGTTAGTGGACAGAATGAGGGGTTCCCCTGACCCTCAAACCTGCACACTCTACAAGGGATCTGTCATCAGCTGCATAAAGACAAAACATTCTCTAATGTGTAAGACCTTCAGTAGAAAAAAACTTTAATAGACAGTGTGCAACAGAGAATTAATGTGCTATAGTGAGAGAGAAAAGAATATAGTTAAAATAGTTGCCAAATGAAACACCCAGAGTTACCCAACCCCCAAGTGGGTAAATGCCCAGCCAGACAGGCTTTCCTCAAAGCAGGCCCACTAAGGCCCGAAAACCTGCCACAGTCTAAGGCACCTACTGGTAGAGACCCATGGGACAGGGGCAGGAGGGGGCAGGCAAGTATGAATGGAAAAGAAGAAAATCAAAATCCACACCAAGATAACAGAAAATCAAAGAAAGAAAAAATCAAAGAAAATCAAAATCCACACCAAGATAACAGCTGCCATTGTCAGCCTCACCATGGGTCCCTCACCCACATCTTGGTCTCCCTCATGTGTCTCTTTCCATGTCCTGAACTCCCTGGCACAAGTCCAAGCCTGAGAAGCAAACGTGGCTTCTTCACATGTCTCTGCTCCACTTATACCTCCACTTCTGTAACTTCTCATCCCTGCTCAGCTCCACCTTTCCTTGGATGGGGCAGAAAACCTGGAACCTCCCTTTTCTATGGATACCACATGGGTACAGTCCTGCCCCAATGGAAAACAAATGAAAGTTCCTCAAAATATTCAAAATAGACCTGTCCCATGGTCAAGCATTCCATTTATCCAAGAAGATAAAACATTATTTCCAAGGAATATGTGCTTCCTATGGTCACAGAAGCACTGTTGACCATAACCAAGTGATGAAGACAACCGAAGTGCCCAACGGCAGATGAGGGGATAAAGAACACAAGCTATATATATATATATATATATATATATATATATATATATATATATATATACAATGAAATACTACTCAGCTGTGAAAAGGATGAAATACTGAATTTGCAGCAACATGGATAGATGTGGATGGGATTATGCTAAGTCAAAAAGTTTGAAGGAGAAAGTTAAATACTGGATGATTTCATTCATATGTGGAATATAAGGAAACAAAGCAGAGACAGAAGAAACTAAAACAAACCAAACTCTAGAAATATGAGCACAGAATTGAAGCTATAAGGTGGGGGTAAGAGCAGGAAACAAGGTAGGAAGAGGGCCCAATGGGCTATGGTGGAGGACCATGGGGGCCCTTTGGTGGGTGTGATGTGGTAACAAACATCTGAAGAGGGGTGACCCTGTGCCTTTGAACACATACAGTGTGTAAACCAATGTTAACTCAATAATACAATGAGGGAAAAAAGAAAAGTTCTTAAGCAAAAAAAAAAGTTCCATCCATCACTGACCTCAGGACCTTGCCTTCGCCTCCTCACTGTCATGCAGGCTGAGGGGCTGGTTTCCTACAAGGTCAGAGGCAGGAGGTGCAGGGACTCCTTGGGCGGCTCAGACACCGCTGAGTAGACACTGCAGAGAGGGCAGGTTTGAGGGGACCCAGAAACAGAGGGTCAGAGTAACCCCAGTGCTGAGTGAGGATCTGGTTCCCAAGGAGATGGGAGTGTGTGTGTGTGTGTGTGTATGTGTGTGTATAACAGGAACAACAAGATACATTGCATAAGATGATGGGAGATCAATTAACATTAAGTCCCAGAATAAATTAATTGAAATCGCACATAAAGAATGTCAGTATAACACCTCAGTAAACACAGTTCCATGGAAAAGCCATTTCTGAGCAAGACAGGACTGTAAAAATTGGACTTGAAAAAGAGGAGGAGGCTTAGAAATATCTCATGGTGGGCTTGAAGTGTAAGGATCTGGGCAGGACACCCCTTCCAGGCCCCTGCTAGGATGTGGTGGCAACTTCACCCCTGGCAGCTCCCTCCCCCAAACCCCAACTTTCATAGAAAATCCACTGACCTCAGAATCAGGGGGCACTATGAGCTGCAGCTACTCTCTCTCTCTAGAGCAGAGCTGGAGGGAGCCACACGGGGGGAGGGAGGAGTGTGTGCCCTGCTGGCCCGGCCCAGGGGCAGGATTAGCCCAGGTCACCCCAGTTCCTGAGCTGAGCCTTTGTCCACAGTCCAGGAAGGGAGAGGGAGATGGAACAGGGTCCACCTCAGCAACTAGTGGAAAGTATAATGTTAGGTGGGTGAACTGACGTTTCTTTCTCATTCTGGGGCTCTCTCATGTTCCCAGGGTAACCCTCAATGTACATCAGGGAGAGGATCTCATGTCAAACCCAGGCTGGTGCCCCCAAGTCTCTATCCAATATTGTGTTCAGGATGAATCTTCTTGTATTCATGGCCACACTGGAGGAGAACACAGAAAGGTAAGTATCATTACAGTATTTGCTACTGGGATGGGAGGTAACATTTTTACTATAAAAGTTCTTTTATTTCTGTTGTTGCTGTGACAATGTTGTGCAATCACACACACACACATGCACACACACAAAAAAAAAAAATACCTGGGAGAGGGAGAAAGTGTTGAATTGAGTTTTCATGATGCAAAAAAAAAAAAAAAGAAAAAGGCAATAATGAAAATAAGACAAACATTTGCATGGATTATTCAGTTTAACCCATGATGCCCTGTGAGTTGTCAGATACCATGATCCCAGCGTAACTAATGACTGTGGGAGTGAGACTCAGAAGCGCAACCCAGGCTACTCAGCAGGAGACCCAGGGTTCTGACCACCTAGGGCCCCCTGCTGTGGCAGCTGCAGTGAGGAAGGGTCTCAGAGCTGAGGGGGCTGAGGCCTCAGTGTGGTCACATCCACTGGAAACATCCAGAGTGAGGGTTGGGTCCTCTTAGTGATGGGCGCTCACTACCTGCCCAGGTAGCTCTTCTATTGACAAGTGAAATTTTAAAAAAATCCTCCTGATGTTGCTCTGGTGATGAAAGCAGGTGAGATGGGAGAGAAAGTGGAGGTGATGACAGCCCCTGTGAGCCCTCCCTGCCTGGTGTGGGGAGCAGAGAGGTGCTGGTGAGGGTCCATGTTGAGGAAGGCCTGGGGTGTCTTGGGGAGCAGAGACGGGAGACGGTGAGAGTGTGCAGGGCAGGGAGGAGGCTCCTACAGCCTGACCAGGGCAGGTGTGGTCACCTCCTCCCTGACCATCTCCTCTGCCCTCTGTTTTTTCCCCTTCCTTACCCACCTTGTGGGACAGTCATGACAAGGCCGCGACTGGACCCTCCTGACAGAGGGGACCTGCAGTGTCTGCCTGGAATACAGGGGCCCCTGGGCCACAGCTTCTGTGGCCATAGCTTCTGCCAGGCCTGTCACAGCCGAGTCACTCTCAAACTCTCTGAGGGGCCACGTGCTGTCCACACTGCCAGGAGCCACTCAAGAGGGAACAGCAGCCCCAGTGGGTTTGTCCTCTGGGGACAGATTGTCCTCTGTGGGCAGAACTGGCCAGTGGTCATTTTCTAGCAGTTACATTAAATGAGGACCCCGCCACCTGGTGCAACCAGTGGGGTGTGACCAGCTTTGCTGAGGCCGCTTCAGCAGCAAGGTTTGACACCAGCCACGGGGAGAGAGGCCCATGGTGTTCCCGGCCCCAAGCTCAGCGTGCAGTCTATGGGCATCCCTGAGCTCTGGCAGCATTGACCTGGGCTGTGCTGTGGCAGTTGGTAGACCGACCTGGTGGGCTGTGATAGAGGGGAGCCTCGCTGCTCAGGTGAGTTTCTGGCCCTGCTGAAGCCCACTCCCACTGTGATCCCTGATGCCATGGTGGGAGTGGACTTTACTGTGTGCAGACTGTGGTCCTGTCTAGTGGGCTCTGAGTGACAGCGGCCTGCACTCCAGAGTGAGACTACCTAACCTCAGGCATCTGGACACGCTGGCAGGTGTTTCATTTATGAATACAGTGGCAGAATTGTAAATGGACCAATCAGATTCATGCTCTCACAGGTACCATTGAAGGTTTATGAGACCATGCAGGGCTCTAAATGGACCAATCTGATTGGAGCTCCACTGGCACCAACCAAAGAGCTGGGACTATAAAGGGACCCCTTCAGGCTTGAAAGGTGGCACCCTGAAGAGGATACAAGCCAGAGCGGGAGCCAGCTTGAGCCACTTGATAGACAGCTGCAGGTCAGATATGTAAGTACTCCTAGAAAGATCTTTGTAAAGACCTCTGCAGATTTCAAAATCTCAATATATTTTGAGACCTTTCTGGAGACTTGATCACTATAACTCCCTCTGGCCCTGCCTCTAACATTGCCTGCAAAGAGCATCGTCAGTCTGTCCCTGGTGTTTCTTTTCTTTTTTTTTTTTTAAGATTTATTTATACAAGCACTGGGTACAGTCAGAAGTGTGGGAGGGTGAAAGAATTCACCAGAGCCAGAGCAGGGAGCAGAACAGGCAAAATGACGAAGTACACTGCTGAGGGGAGCAGCAGGCAGCAGGAGAGGTCTGCGTGCCATGTGGGACCCTCGCCTGGCGGCCGGGGATTGAACCAGAGCTGCAGAGGCTCCGGGCAGCTTCGCAACCCAGCGCTCAACCGCTGCGCCACTGGGGAGGCCCCTGTCCCTGGTGTTTCTAAAAGAGCTGTTTGCAGATGGCTTATGTCCAGCCTCTCTAAGGCTGTTTGCTGTTGGTACAATGGCAACTCTACGAGTTGTGACACTGGCATCTCTGGCACCAATGCCTGTTGACCATCACTGCTGACCTGTATCCGGCCTCCTCTGAGAGCTGTCCATCACTCCGGCACCATCTCCTGGCGCTGTTGCATCTGCACAAGCTTTGTTGAGGCAGCGAGCTCTCCAATCAGTTCCGGTGCTAGAACCAAAGCCCTGTCTGCACCCGCATGTGTGAACCCTCTGGTACAGGGCAGGCTTCTGCAGCGTGTCCTGCAGGGGCTGGAGCGCACAGTCACACCACTGTGGGCAGGGGTGGTGCAGAGGGAGTAGGGGTTCCAGCTTTGATCATCAGGGAAAAGGGGGTCATCAGAAAAGCGGGCCTCAAAAGGCGGGGTTGCTGGGCGGGGCAGCTGCTAACCAGCTCGCTGCCTGGGACACGTGCTACAGAATGGGAAAATGGCTCCTGCCATGGGCGGGGGGTGAGGATCTAGGAACTTCGGAGGGTGACCCTCCTGGAGGTCAGTCAGTGCTTCTGTACTTGGGGGGGGTGTGGTTTGAAACTTGTTTATGTGTGGCCAAGACCTTGTGTTCTCCCACTACCTGATATGTTCCTACTTTGCAGAGGAAAAAGAAGAGGCCTGTAACATTTTTTAAAAACTTTATTTATTTTGTAGAAGAACTTGGGTATAGGCCAGAGGTGCCGGGCTGGGTGGGTGAGAGGACCCACCAGAGACAGAGTGGGGAGCAGAGCAGGCAGATCCACTGCTGAGGGGGGCAGCGGGGGCGACAGGAGAGGTCTGCTGTGCCATGTGGGTAGCTCCCTGGCCAGGGACGGAACTTGTGCTGCAGTGGCGGCCCATAGCTTCACAGAGCTGAGACTTAAGGCCTTGCGCCACCAGGGAGGCCCTCATTTCACTTTTTAACGTTATTCTTTGAATCATATTAGATTTACAGAAATGCTGTGAAGCTAGCGCAGAGGTCCCTTACTCCTTTCACCCAGTTTCTCTTGATGTTAACATCTAACAAAGCCATGCTAAGACCAAGAAGCTAACACTGGTACAATACCATTAGCTCCACTACAGACCTGTTTTGGATTTCACCCGTTTTTCTACACTCTTTTGAGTTTCTAAGTTCTTACCTGTTTCCATGACCTTGAAAGTTGGGAAGAGTACTGGACAGATACTTTGTACAATGTCACTCGTTCGAGTTTGTCTGAGGTTTTCTTATGATTAGATGGTGGTTGTGAGGTGTGGGGGAGAAAACCAGAGGTGAAGCGCCCTCCTCACATGCCCAGCCCCCCGCAGCGTGACAGCCCCAGGGTCCTCACGGCAGTCACCACCACCCTGGCCACGCGAGAGAGACTGGAGACTGAGTGAGCTGCCCACCGCAGCTCTCCTGCCCCACCCTCACCACGCCACCATCTTCCTCCCAAAGCAATGCCTCCTCCCTCCCCAGCCCAGGGCTTCTGAAGGCCAGAGCAGGAAGGGGGTCCCCACAGCTCCCTGCAGGAGTCTGGCTAACGGATCCCCTCCATTCCCACCGCAGCCTGAGTGCCTGCGCCGCGCAGCCTTGTACGCACAGAGTCTACCCAGGAAGGGGTCCCCGCAAGTCCCTGAGCCTCAGTCTCCTGCTTCAATTTTGCTCAACTGTCACCCAGTGAGGCCCGCCCTGACCACCCTATTGGCAAGTGCCCCTCCCATCTGCTTGCCTTGGGCGTCCACCCTGCTGGAGTTTTCCTCTAACTCCTGTCACTTTCTGACACACTGTACAGGGGCCTTTTCCCAAGACGGGCTCGACAACACCCACCCCACATGCCCTTCCGCAGTGTGACACCGCCACCGCCTACCTAGGGCTGTGACCATCTCCCTCCCTTTGACCTTTGAAGAGCTTTGGGACAATGACACTTTGAATTCTGAGGATCTGACACCAGATCCCCAGTGGGGCTGACTTGTCCACAGGGGACACTCCCTCCTGGAGCCCAGGAGCCGAGCTGGGAACAGCCAAACCACGCAGTTAGCAGCCCCAGTGAGCCCCAGCCCACAGCCTGCACCCCCTGTCGTCCTGGGAGGGACCCTCCTGGGTGTTCCGGACCGCTGCACCCCCTGCCCGTGTACATGGAGCAGAGAAGCTGCCCACTGACCCTGTCACCAAGCAGAAGGGGGAAAATAAAAGATGCTTTTATTTGGGGCATTGTTTTGTTAGTGATGGACAAGAACACACATCACACTTTATTCTTCTTGCGATGTTCCCATTTGTTGTCTGTTTTCCTGTCAGATGGAAGCATCAGGAAAGCAGTATTGTATTTTTTTCTCTGATTTCATGAAATGATCACGAGGCCCAGAACCATGCCTGGCACAGAATGTCACTGCATATCGATGACAGCACATGAATATACGCTGTGACAGTCCTGTAAAGCTGGTACGTCTGAAACTGAAAGGGAGAGTGCCTGGATTTTGGTTTGGAGTGGCCTTGGTCTGCTCAGGCTGGGTCAACAAATACACACACTAGGGGGTTGAAAGAAGTATGTTTTCTTGCTGCAGACCAGCTTTCGGCAAAATGTCGGGTCAGAAGTCCTTGAAAGGAAAAGACGGCCTAGGTGTAGCGAAAGGGGCTGAGGGGAAGGGGATGAGGCAGTGAGGAGACACTGACACTTGGTGAGGTGCCAGTATCTTCTGCCGAGAGACTAGGCAGGTCTTTATTTATTCATTTTTAGTAAGCAGAAAAAATGCATTATCATGTGTAGAGCAGAGACAATCAGAGTATTTTATTCCCATGGACTACTGGCTCCTACAGGTTTCAGCTAGACGGTAGCCGTCAAGGTTAATAGATAAAAAACCAAACCTAACACTAAAACTTATTATTTCAGCTAGACCATTACCTAAGACAGCGGATAGCCGCCAGTACATCCCTATCAGCTAAAGCCTCAGCATCAAGAGACTCTTCTATTCATATGGCCTCCAGCCAGAGACCAGCTGCTTCTCAGCTATCAGAACTTTTTCTACCTAGAAACTTCTTCACACAGTTAACTTCATTTAAAAACTTTCCCAAGAAACTTCAAGAGAAGGCAAAGGAAGGACCTACTATAACTATTGTGTTGTAATGCTTGTCAGGCATGTTCAATAAATCATCTCCCATTGTCAAGTGGGCCAAATTGTTTAATACTAATTTCTAAACAGATAATTTTCCGTGCCATTTACTTACAGTCTGCTGACATGTACAATCCACTGCCCAATATACTCTAATAAATTTTTCTCTCTCTATGACCAAGAATAAAAAGCAGATCTTCAGCCCCACGGTGTGAGGCCCTTTCTCTTTCCTGCTTGTCAGTATCCCATCCGGCTGGGGCAACAAGGCCCCTGCAGCATTTTCAAGCAGTTGGAGGCTAGAAATCAAAGATCAAAGTGCTAGGAAGCTGGCGTCTGATGAGGGTTCTCTTCCTGATTTGTAGCTGGGACTTCACAACATGGCCTCACATGGTGTTTCCTCTGTGTGCGTGTGTGCGTGTGTGCGTGCATGTGTGCATGTGTGTGCGTGCACACAAGTTGGGGAGAGAGAGATTTCTGATATTTCTCATAACCACCAGTCCTCTCAGATTAGGGCCCCAGGCTTATGACCTGATTTAACCTTAGTTATATTTTCAAAGGCTGTATCTCTAAGTACAATCATATTGAGGGATAGGACTTCAATGTATGAATTTTGGGGGACACAACTGTTCAAAATGGGCATTTCTTGAGATCTGTGTGTGTTTGCTACTATCATTTCATCTCAGTTTCCTTAGCCTCTCACTACACAGCTGGGAAGTCAGGTGGTGCCAGCCACCAACTGCCTCTGATGTCTCTTGGGCCAGGAAGTGTGTCCATCCGGTTGGGGGTCACTACACTGTCACCCAGATGACAACTGAAGGGACACTGCAGCACATGGGACTCTGGGGAACAGTCTCCTGCTTTTGAACACTTGTCCATTTGGGATATGATAACAGAACATCATAAACTGATACATGCACACTAGAAATTCATTTTTCGCAGTCCTAGAGTCTGAGAAGTCCAAGATCAAGGTGCCAGCAAATTCCAGTGCTCTCTTCCCTATTCATAGCTGGCTGCCCTCCCACGGTACCCTAACACAGTGGATGTGGTGAGGAGCTCTCTGGAGTGTCTCCCAGGGACATAATCCCATTCATGAGGCCCTAGCTCATCACCTAATCATCCCCCAAGGCCCCACCTCCAAATACCATCACATTGGGGATTAGAATTCAGCTTATGGATTTGCATGGAACACACTTACTCTGCACTCCACAAGCCCTGGGTCGCTCATCAAGGTAGAAAAGACATTGGGGTGGGGCTGCGGAGCTCCTAAGTTCATGGATTGTGGGCGGCAAAGAATCGGGCCTGAGGACCCAGCCTGCGGGTCTGGGTGCATGTCCCCGAAGGAGAGGGAACCCCTTGAGCAGCAGCTGTGGAGGTTGTCGGAACTGCTGCTGGGAAGCGGCTGTGGGGCGTCTGTGGGGCCATCACTGATGCCTGTAGCCTCAGTGGGGTCAGCGGCTGCTGAAGGTCAGCACAGGCCCTCGGGTCCCTGGCCTGGTTGTCACAGGGGAGAAAGGGACAACTGAGACCATGACAACCAGTTACTGGGGAGGTCATCCACAGGGGGTGGGAGCCTGGAGACCCCTGGAATTTGGGGCTAGGGCTGGTGCCTACAAGGGTGGCACAGCATCTCCCCTTTGCTCTCTCAGGCCAGAACCTGGAGATCCTCTCCAGGCTGCCCACAGCTGTCTCCCAGGCCAGGCAGTTCCCTCCCCTGGCTACTCTCCCCTCCTGTAACCTCTGCTCCTTTCATGTCCTGATTTCTGTTCTAGCCTTACTTTCCCAGGGTGTCCCCAGGTCACCCCAGGACCTAACACCCCAGGCAGCTCCTCCCCTCCCCATCCCATGGTTAGAGACACACTAGACTGAGTCCAACTCTAGAAGCAGTGGAAGGAGCAAGGAACAGGGACTCAGGTGTCTTATGTTCCATCTCAGGTGACTGAGGGCACCCCATTTGTTTGTGGGGTTCCCCACCTGGGACCTGCTGTAATGACAGGAGATCCTACAGCCCCAAGGCAGTCCATGGTGACTCAGCGGGGAGGAAACACTGATATAAGTGTGGGGTTTTGGGAAACACTTTATACTTCATACCTGACATGGATGGGGGCTCCTCTTGTGTTCAAAGCCCTCTTTGTGCTGCTGGGAGCCCCAGGAGCCCTCTGCAGGGCCTGACTGAGCAGGAGAAAGGGCAGCTCTGGTCTCCTGTGCTCAGCCCTGTGGCCACACGGGGGCGCTGCCGCGCTGCTCTCAGATTCTGGTTAAACAGGTGGAAGGACCTCAGCTGTGCTTGGTGGGAGGAGGCTGAACTGGAGGATGGGCACCCAATGTGAGGATTCTGGGGAGTTCTGAACTGCTTGTGTCAGAGAGAGGAGTGGGGCAGGGACTGAAGGAGAAGAGGGCTCAGAAGCCCTTGTGCCATCTCTGAGGGTTCCGTGTTCTTCCCAGCCCACCACCTCTCTCTAGTTCTTTAATGACTATACCCCAGAAAATTAAAATAATTTCTTCTATTTCCTGTTTCTCAGTTTTTTTAAACTCATTTTTTTAAAAAAATATTTTATTTATTTATGCATACAAGAACTGGGGTGCAGGCCAGAAATGTGGGAGGTGAGAGGATTCACCAGAGACAGAGTGGGGAGCAGAACAGGCAGATCTACTGAGTACACTGTTGAGGGGAGCAGCAGGGGAGATGGGAGAGGTCGGCTGTGTCATGTGGGTAGCTCCCTGGCTGGGAATTGAACTCAGGCTGCAATGGCTGCTGAGAGCTTCATAGTGCCGAGACTTTAACCCCTGCACCACCGGGAAGGCCCTGAAACTCAATTTTTGAATAAAATCACCTGGAGGTGGAAAGAACATCTCACTGTTGACACAACACTTCAAGGTGTGGATCTACTGGGACTAAGAGCACAGGTCCCCCACGCCCACCCCAGGCTTTCTGTTCCCTCAGCAGGGAGGAAGAGGGGCCTGTGCCAGGGCTCACTCCTGGTGCCCCAAGTCACCTCCAACAGCAGGGCCAGGCCGACCTGAGTGCAGGTGTGAGCGTCTCCCCGCCCCCAGGGCTGGAGTGGACTCATGCCCGTCTCTGAGACCCCGTCCTCTGTCAGGCACTCTGCCCAGGATCGGGCCAAGAAAGTGTCCACACCCTAGACCTGACACCTGGCTACCCCACACCTCCTCATCTCCATCGACAGAACCCAAGGGTGGCGCCCAACTCCTCTCCTCCCATCTTCATCTCTCAGACTCACCTCCACCACCTGCCGGACTCATCTCACCATGTCCTTTTCCTCTTTGCGTCTGTCACCAAGTAGCCTTCACTCTTATCTCCACCAGAGAGAAGTGTGTCTGCACACCCCTATTCTGTCTCCTCTCACACATCTCCTGAACCCCTGAAACCTTCCCACTGTGGTCCCTGGAGTTCTCAGCCCAGGATCAGAAAAATCGCCAAAGCCCTCCCTCAAGATGTCCCTTCAGCTCGCAGCTCTGATAGAAACCTGGTCTCCTGAGGACATGGCTCCCTGCAGGGCCTGTCCCCCAGGGTGCTTCCTCTCCCCCCAACATTGTACCTGGGGGTGGCAGGTGGGTGGGGTCTTTGCTCATCGCTATCTTCAGGCCTTTCTCCCTCACACCCCCTAAGGTGTCCTCAGATCAGGCCCCGCCGCCCTCGCTGCTGCTGTTCTCTGGACCCCCAGCCATTCCCCGCTTTCCTCCACATTTCCAGCTGTGGTGCACCTCACTGTCTCCACAGTGCCATTTAAAACCACAGGAAAGATGTTGTATTTTTTTATAGGATGCTAACTGAATAGAGTCAGTTCTTGAAAAGCTTAGTTCCTAGATTGGAGTTAACCATTTCCGTCTGGATCACAGCAAAATTGTTGTCTTGATGGTAAACTAGGTGAATAGAGCGAGGCAGGAGGCTCACACTATTCTGGAAGTGAAAGCAATTTCATTAGGCAAATATTTTTGAAGATGATGTGGAGTAAGAATTGGCATTTCAGCATTCTGAGGTAACGTCCTGGCCTGTGTGGTTCTATTTGCCCTTTGAACTCACAGAGCTTTCCTTTCCTTGGGACAGTGCCTACAGCTATTCAGATGGGCCAGCATTTGATCTACTGACTTTGGTGAGCCGTCAGTATACCCTGTAACTGAACTGGGCTGTCCCAAATCCCTGGAAATAAGAACTGCTCATCTTATATCCAGAAAGTTTAGAAAGCACCCAAAAGTATAGTTGCTGTGTGCCCGGGAGGACTGCAGGAGTTCCCCTGTGAGGCTCAAGTTCTTACAAGCTCGTCAAAAATGAAAGAACACGTCAGCCGGGCCTATTCTAGGGGCTGTGCTGTGTGAGTGAGTGTGTCTGGACCGGACACCCATGCTCCCCTTCTGAGGAGCAGAGGATCACTGTGAAAGCCTTACCAGCACAAACACAGTATCAGAAGGCTACAAAAAAAAAAAAAAAAAAAGAAAGAAAGAAAGAAAGAAAGAAAAAGAAAAAAGAAAAGAAAAAAAGAAAAAAAGAAAAAAACTTTTGAGTTAAAAAAAATCAATAGGGTAAAACAATTGGCATTTTAGTCAATATTGTTCATAATCTTAACAAACTAACATTAAAATATTTATTTTTTTAAAAAGATTTTATTTATTCATTTTTATGTAGATGAATGAGGTGTAGGCCAGAGATGCAAGGGGGGTGAGAGGATTTTACCAGAGATAGAGTGGGGAACAGAACAGGTGGATTTACTGAAATACGCTGCTGAGGGGAGCAGTGGGCGAGAGAGAAGAGGTCGGCTGTGCCTTGTGGGTTAGCTCCCTGGCAGGGGATCAAAATCCGGCCTTAGGGTAATAGCACTGAAACTTAACTGCCAGACCACCGGGAGGCCCCAAAACATCTATTTTTAATCATGTTTTATTCAGTTACCATTCCTTTACAAAACTAGATACAATTTCAGGAGCACAGTTTCACACCTCAATATATATGTATTTTCTTCCCTCATCCCCCACCAAAGTCCTAGTGCCTAACACTGTCAGTTCACCCCCCTCTACCTCTGCTCCCGCCCTTCCCAATCTCTGGTAGCCACCAAATCTCCAGAGTCTAAGGGTTCATGTTACTGTGTTTTGTCAGTTTGTTTGCTTTGGTTATTTATATTCTGCACATGAGCAAAACCATCTGATAATTGCTATTCACTTGTTGACTTAAATTTGAAACTTAAGGGCATCCCTCATGGCACAGGGGTAAAGTCTCACCACTATGAACTGCAGCATGAGTCCGATCCCTGGCCAGGGAATTGACCCATACGGCGCAGCAGACCTCTCCTGTCTCTCCCGCTGCTCCCCTCAGCAGTGCATTTCAGTCAGTCTGTCTGTTCTGCTCCCCACTCTCTCTGGTGAATCCTCTCACAACCCCTTATCTCACCTCTGGCCTGCACCCCAGCTCTTATATGCATAAATAAATAAATCTAAAAAAATTGAAACTTAAATAAGAAAAACAATATTATTTTAAGGCATTATGGTTATGACATCCATGTCTTGAAACTATTTGATCTAGCTAAAATATGTTCTCAACTTTGTGGCAATTATTTGTAGGGAGTGTTAGAGAAGGCAACTGTAAGAAAACTTACAAATATTATTGTATTTCCTTGCTCTGTCTCAAATTTTAATTCATTACTTTCTAAAAGTGAAATTTTAAATGTGAAAAACAAATACTCCCATAAAAAAAACATTGATTTAAAAGTCCTGACACAGGGCTTCCCTGGAGGATTAGGGGTTAAGTCTCAGTGCTAGCATTGCTGTGGCCTGAGTTCAATCCCCGGCCAGGGAGCTACCCACATGGTGCAGCAGACCTCTCCTGCCTCACCCACCTCTCCCCTCAGCAATGTATTTCAGTAAATCCACCTGTTCTGTTCAGTATTTCAGTAGATCCACCTATTCTACTCCTCACTCTGTGTCTAGTGAATCATCTCACCCCCGTGCTTCTGATCTACACCCCAGTTCTTCTGCATACAAAAAAGTCCTGAAACAATATTAAATTTTAAGTTTGGTTTTAATATGTATACAAATTCTTTGATAAACCTCCCCTCCAGAGGTGGAGCTTAATTCCCTCCTGTTGAGTGTGTGCTATACTTAACAAATCACTTCTGACAGGGTTAGGCTGATGTGTGTGTGCTTGTGGGTCTAGGTCATAAAACTTGCTGCAATTCCCACCTTGGTTCCACAATCCCCTCCTTCCCCATCTCTCTCTGTCTCCACTCACTGGGGGAAATTAGTCACTTTAGTAGTTATTGCCTTATGGAAAATTGCACATGGCTAGGAACTAAGCCTCTTGGGAACATTCAGGAAGGAACTGAGACTTTCCCAACAGCCACGCAAGTTAGCCATGTTTCATAGTCCCACAGCCCAGGTCAAGCCATTGGATGATACAACTGTGGCTACAACTAGACAACAACCTTGAGAGAGACCCTGAGTGAGAAGCACTCAGTTATAACTGTTGTAGTGCCGGGAAGGGCACAGAACAGGATCTCTATAATCGGGCAGATGGGTAATGGAGGAGAGTCCTGGAACCCTTGGTGGCTTTTTCAGGCTTGTATTGAATTTACCAGGTACACAGCAGGCAGGGGTGCCGAGGGCTCCAGGACTCTCCTTTACCCATCTGCTTGGATCATAGAGAACCAGCTCTGTGCCTTCCTGGCACTATACCTGTCCTTGATTTCTGACCCTGGGGAACTGTGGAAGGTAATACACATTTGCTTTGAGCTGCTAACTTTTGTGTGATATATATAACATGTAACAAATATAGCATCTAACAAATGAATGTATTATATTACATTTGCTCTAACTTAATCATAAATTTTAAACATGGGCCTCCCTGGTGGCTCAGGGATTAGAGTCTCAGTACTATCAAGCTATTGCCAGCCACTGCAGCATGAGTTGGTTCCCTGGCCAGAGAGCTAACCACATGGCATAGCAGACCTTTCCTTTCTCACCCTCTGCTCCCCTCAGCAGTGTATTTCAGTAGATTTGTCTGTTCTGCTCCCAACTCTGTCTCTGGTGAATCCTCTCACCCCCCACCCCACACACACACACCTCTGGTCTACACCCCATTTCTTGTATGCATAAGTAAATAAAATAAATCTTAAAAAAAGTTAAACATGTCATTTGGTTTTAATTTTTTAAAAGACTTAATTATTTATGCTTACGAGAACTGGGGTACAGGCCAGAGGTGTGGGGGGTAAGAAGATTCACCATAGACAGAGTGGGGAATAGAACAGGTGGATTGACTGAAACACACTGCTGAGGGGAGCAGCGGGTGAGACAGGAAAGGTCTGCTGCACCATGTGGGTAGCTCCCTGGCCGGGGAACTGGGAGCTGTCCTAATCAGGTTGTCACTGGTGGTTAAAGCCAAAAGACTTTTACAGGGGTGCCCCTTGGAGGAGGTTGCTGGTGAGGATAGCCCCAGGGAAAATGCTAAAAATTATCATATTTTGGAGTGGGTTGACCAATAAGACATAAGGGATTGCAGAAGGGGGTGGATTAATTCAGTCTTCAGGATTTCAGCCGTTTTTTGATCTTCAGAGTTTGGGGTCAGTGGATTTTGGCCCCCACCATGCCAATCTGCCAGAAGATGGAGGCTCCCAGCAGCCAAACTTGGAGAGAAAAAGTTCAGAGTCTTTGCAATTAGCCAAGCCACTAATTGCTGCTGTTACAGCCTAACAGAGAAGGCCAAGACCTGGAGCCGGGCGCCTCGCTGAGCTGCATGAGTGTGGCCATTTGTCAGGTCATTCGGTTGCTGCAGCTGCTGTCTTGAGTATTGCTTGTCTGGTGCTTCACCAGGGCATCTTGGAAGCTCAAGGATAGTCTACTGTCATGTCTTCTGCTGTCTGCATGAGTTGGAACCTGGCCTATAGTCTGCCTGCCACATGCTGCATGCTTGGCAAAGGCAGGAAGAAGCCACCTTGGACACGTGGCCTATTGTTCAGGAGAGGAACTCCTTGTCCTCAGTGGCAGGAAGATGCCATTTTTCCTACTTTTGCTTAGCTTTGAAAAACACTGGGCACTGCTTTGGGTGAGGTAAACAGCCATTTTTGGCCTCAGTAACTCTTTGTTTTTCCCTGGTTTGTTAAATAAATCCCATTATTGTTGTTCTCTGAGCCTGAGTAGTCTTGCAATTGTGCATGCTGGTGAAGAACTCAGACAGTGACCGTAAACTATTTGGGCAGTGTCTTTGGCCAGCTTTAGTGCCCCCTGCTGCCCTGTATCAAGGTGAGCCCTTGAAAGGACCAAGGTGAGCCCTTGAAAGGACTGGGTTTTTCCTGAGCAAAGTGGTTCAAAGTGTGAGAGGAACTTAATGTGGGATTTTCTTCATTGTGGACTTTGAGAATGAAGGGTCAACCCAAAAAAGAATGCTGTGGACACCAGGAGTTGGGAGCAGCCCTCCCTCAGCTCTGTACTGACAGCTGTTAGGGAATCAGGGACCGCAGTCCTGCAACCACAAGAACTGAATTCTCCCAATAATCTCCGTATAAGCCTGGAGGAGGATCCTGAGCTCAAGATGAGAACACAACTTTGTGAAAACCTGAGCAGAAACCCCACCCACACTAGACGTGGATTTCTTACTAAGGAACTGCAGGTAAATAAATGGTTGTTGTTCTGAGCCACAAAGTTGTGGGAACTTGTTATGCAGTGATGGACACATACAAAGGCGCAACTGCACAACAGACAAGCAGGTGGTATTTTCCCCACCAGGATGAATTTATGAGCTGATTTGTGTACTGGTTGCATGAGATAAAAATCTTTCCTAACCTTTTTTGGTGTTGTTCACTTTATGATTTTTATGCAATGCAAGAAAGTTTTCAATAAATCATAGCTTATTCATTCAAAACTATTTGATGCCTACTATGCACTTTTTATGACTGTTTATGACTTTTTATTCTAGGGATGCAACTTTGACCTCAGTAACCCATGATTCCTGTGCGCAGGTGCTTCACAATGGTAGAGGCTCCCCAGGAGTGAGATGGAGCCACTGGAGCATTTTAAGCGAGGCAATGGCACGTCCTGACTCACATTAGCAGGGTTGCTGACCCCAGTGGAGAGAACAGTCCTTGGGTGGCAGGGAGGGGGTGTCGCTAGTGCCAAAATTCAGGTGTGAGGGGATGGTAGAGACTAAGGGAGAAAGGCTGGGAGGTGAGAGAGACAGTGAAGGGCTGGAGAAGCAGGGGTGAGGAAAAGACCTAATGCATACAAAGAATTCTACAGACTTCTCAAATTTAGTATATTGTTTTATAGATCTTTGAGAAATAGCATTGCAGAGTACTTTTTGCATTTGGTATTTAAAACAGTTTGTGGGGCTGCTTAAAAACCAATGCCTCTTTAGATTAATCTGTTTAAAATAAGTGATAATAATTTAAAAAGTCTCAGTAAAATATGTACATTACTTAGATGTGAATAATTCATAAAAATAATGTTTTTTTAATTCAATTTTTATTTTTTACATCATTGTTCATTTTAAAACAATATTTGCTTCCCTCCGCCCAGGTGTAGTCCCCATAGAATTTCCTTCCCCAAGGCACTCGTGCACCATCACCTCAGTGCCCTGTGCTCCTCCCTCCCTCCCTCTGATCCCTCTCCCTCCTCCCCTGCAGGATGTCTCTGATTTATAATTGTCTGTTTTTGTTTTGTTGTGGAAAAGTAATTGTAAAGATTTGTTTATTTATGCATACAAGAGCTGGTGTGCAGGCCAGAGATGCAGGCCAGAATATATCAGAGACAGAGTGGGGAACAGAACAGGCAGACTGACTGAAATACACTGCTAAGGGGAGCAGCGGGCGAGACAGGAGAGGTCTGCTGCGCCATGTGGGTCAGTTCCGTGGCAAGGAAGGGATTGAACTCCTGCTACAGAGGATGAGGCTAGCCTCACAGTGCTGCGTTTAACCCCTTGTGCCACCAGGGAGGCCCATAAATAAACAAATCTTTTAAAAAAGAGTCATGGGGAAAGAGCAGTTTTGTTTTTTTTTAAATTTATGTACTTATTTACACAAGAACCGGGGCACAGGCCAGATGCACGGGAGGGTGAGAGGATTCACCAGAGACAGAGTGGGGAACAGAACAGCAGACTGACAAAATACACTGCTGAGGGGGCAGTGGGCACAACAGGAGAGGTCTGCCATGCCATATGGGATCCTTGCCAGCCGGTTGGGGTTTGATCCGGTGCTGCAGAGGCTGCGGACAGCTTCACAGCAGCGCAGCACTCAAACACCTGTGCCACCGGGGGAGGCCCAAGAATAGTTTTTTTTTTTTTTTAAAGATTTATTTATGCATACAAGAGCTGGGGTGTAGGCAAGAGGTTGGGGGGGAGAGGATTCACTAGAGACAGAATGGGGAGTAGAACAGGCAGAGCAACTGAAATACACTATATTTCAGTGTTTCGCTGTATATTTTCAGTGTATTTCAGTGTATTTCCCAGTATATTTGCATACAGTGAAATACACTGTATTCAGTGTATTCCCCGCTGCTGAGGGGAGCAGTGGGCAATACATGAGAGGTCTGCTGTGCCATGTGGGTAGCTCCCTGGCCGAGGATCGAACTCATGCTGCAGTGGCTGCAGTCTCTGTGGATTGCTTCATAATGCTGAGGCTTAACCCCTTGCACCACCAGGGAGCCCCCATTTAACCTTCTTTATCAAGGGGTTCACTTTAGAATGTGTCCTTCAAAATCCAGTGTCCAGAGTCCAAAGACCCTTCCATCAGCAGGTGCATCACGAGGCCTGAGTATGAGCTCTGTCAGGGTCAGTGTGTGCTCCAGGCCCAGCCCTGCTCACCTGCCTGCACTGTCTCAACACCACGGGCTGTGGGCAGGTTCCCATTAGGTCAGGGGGGCTGTAGTGCCCCTTGGATTTGCCAGGGTGGAACCAGTGAGCTGTCCCGACATAACTCAGCTTCATTATTAGGTAACACATCTCAGTTCAGGCTGAGAGCCAATATGGTTCGAGCAAAGAGCAGACAAACACACCTTAGCCACCATCTCTTCCTGCAGTTGAGAGGCCCTGGCCCAGCCCTTAAGTGCAAGTGCCATTTCCATGGCACTTGGAAGATGGGAGTTTTTTTTGCACTTTCCCTCTATCAGATTTTGACTCACAGCGACCCCTCTGGTATGAGAACGCACATCTTTTTCTTTGGCATGATACTGGTTTTGGAGGGTGAATGGGCATGATCAGGTTTTGCCACCTCCCTCCATTAGCATCCAAGATCCACCCCTGTGGTCTTACATGCGTGCCTGATGGCGACACCTGGAGCGTGGTGTGGGTGTGCATGAGTGGGTGCACCTGAGCCAGAGACGGAGCCTATAAGGGTGGTAGAGGATGGGGCTGCAGAGGATTCCCCGCAGTGGATGCAGGAGAGACCGGTGAGGAGACCTCAAGGGAACACCCGAGAGCCCAGAGAGAATAAAGACTTACTGGGGCAAGGCGGCCTGCCAGGCTCCTGGCTGCTAGACGCCCCTGCCTACCCTGCCCTGGTCACTTCACTACAAATAGTGTAGAAAGATCATTAAAAGGCTGAAAAAGCCACCAAGAGATCCAGGACCCTCCTTTTTCCGTCTGTCTGGATCCTAGAAAACCTGCTCCGTGAATTGCTGGCGCAACAATGGTGTAGTCGGCAGGATGATGGGATGCAGATGGGTATGCCGCCTCCAGAGACCTCGGGAGGTACTGAGTGGTGCAGACCGTGAGCCTGTGACAACGCTGGAGATGCCATGGCAGCACAGGAAGTGACCAAACTGTTGGAGCTGTGGGAAGAGCTAAGATGCTGCTGGAGCACAGGAGGTGGATGAGGTCCAGGAGCTGCGGGATGAGACCTTGAGTGGAGGAGGAGACAGCCCACGAGGACCAGCCCACGACCCCTGAGGCAGCAGAGTCATCAGGGAAGAAAGAGGACCATGATTCATCATCTGGAGCTCTTCCTGTGCCAAAGCCAGGGAAAAGCTGATGGACTTGGACTAACAATCCCGTCAGAAGGCTGGGGGACACTGGCAGGATGATGTTATGTTTATGGGCCCCAGGGGTGGATGGGATTCTGTGTACATCTCAGGAGATGAAAATCAAGGCATGGCCAGTGGGTCTTGGTGGCACGGCCAGTGGGCCTTGTGTGAGGTTCTCTGTGGCCAGGCAGAGGAGATGGATCCAAAAGCCAGTTCAGACGGGGCAAAAGCTGGTGCTAAGATTAGGAAGCCCAGAACAGTTGTTTAGTAGCTGAAAGGACGCTAAAGAAGGCAGGGGAGCCTGTTAAAACCACCTGTGGGTGATGCCCTGTTCGTTTTTGAATAAGGGAGATGAGCTGAGGCACCAACCTTGGGGGATGTGTGGAGAATGTGGCTTGTGGTGGTGACCACAACCAAAGAGGGGACCTGAGAGAGGCCGCATGTGGAGCTCGCTATTCACGGGTCCCCACCCATGTGTGTGGCTTGAGTGCAGGGGTCTGCCTGTCACTTGGTGGCTGCGAAGGTTGAGTGTTGGAGTGACAGCAGTGAGTACCCCTGGGGATTGTGTGGTACCCCAAAAGAGTATAGGTTGTATCACCAGTTTCAGAATGAGTGCATCCTGGGGGTGGATGTGGTGTGTGTGGCTTGTGGCTGAAACCACAGCAGAGAAGGCCAGGAAGCCTGACCGCTCCTGGAATGTGAGGGCAGATGCTGTGAGTGAAGAGCGGTTCCCCCTCGCATAAGCAGCGCCTTCAGCAGCAGAATTGGTGGATCATCTGCTACAACAATAATCTTGTCTTTTTACCCCAAGGTTGGTGCCCTGCCTGGGCTTAGTTGCATTCTGTTGTATTCTGGTGCATTGCTATGTTCATTTGTATTGTTTACTTTCTTGGGTCATGGCTGCAGTGTTCATATTTGCCAAGGGAAACTATTGCATATGTTGTATGGTGGAAAACCCTGAGGGGTGGATTGTGGGGTGGATTGTAGGCTGAATGGAAACCCTGAGGGGTGGAAGTGATGAGGTTTTTTTCTTCCCTCCTGCCTTTAGCATCTGTGATCCACCCCTGGAGTGCTGTGCGGGGTGAGTGAGTGGGCACACCTGAGCGGAGACTGAGCGTATAAAGGCGGAGTCACAGAGGACCATGCAGCAGAGTGCAGCAGAGACCAGCAGAGAGACCACAAGAGAACGCCAGAGAGCCCAGAGAGAGTAAAGATTCACCTGAGGCTGGGACGCCTGCCAGCCTCCTGGCCCCTGGGATCCCCTGCCAGCTCTGCACTTGGTCACCTCACTGCAAATGGTGCAGAAAGATCAGTAAAGCCTGAGGAAGCCAGCGAGGACTCCAGACTCCTCCTCCACACATCTGTCATAGAAACACGGCTCTGTGCCTTCCTGGCGCTACAGTATTCATTGGATCCTGACCCATGTGTTTTGCAGTCACATCTCAAAATGCCTGTGCTGCTCAGAGGGGGAGGGATCCCAGCGCAAGAGGCCCAGACCTCATGAGTAATGGGGTGTAGGGTAAAATGATTTTCAGGCTTTTCTGCCCTCCCTCCATTAGCATTGCATGCCTGATGGCAGGCGCCTGGATTTTGTTACATTGTTAAATTCAGTTGTGTTGCTTACTTCTGTGGGCCATGGCTGCAGTACTGATACATTCTCCCAGAGAAGCAGAGGCAAGGGAGAACCTGAGAGAGAAAAGGAGAGACAGAGTGCCAGAGAGCCCAGGAGAGAGTGAAGGTTCACCAGTGGCTGGGAGCCTGTAGGGTCAGGAATGGACCACAGTGCAGGTTTTCTGATCCAGCAGACCAGGTAAAAGAGGAGTCAGAGTCCTCAGTGGTTTTGCAGGTTTTTTATTGGGATTACCAGGTACACGGCAGGCAGGGGGGCTGGGGAGCTGGGGGAATGGCAGGCCTCCCAGCCCCCAGCAGGTCTTCACTCTATGGGCTCTCCGGCCTTCTCTCGGCTTCTGCTTGGCTTCTGTTCGTTCCTGGCTTCTGCTGGCGTCCCCATGACGCCGCCCTTAAAAAGCACAATCTTAGCCCAGGTGGATCTCATCTACCTATGCCCACACCCTACACCAGGTGCTCGCCATCAGGCATGCATTCAGGACCACAAGGATCCATCATCTATCCTGATGGCAGGAGGGCAGAAAAGCCTGACATTTTTTCTTTACCCTACAGAGACCTACTGGCCTCCCGCCGCCCCCCTGCCGGCCCTCTTGCCTGCCATGTACCTGTTTGCCACACTGCATGTAAAGCTCAATAAAAGCCTGAGAAAGCTACCGAGGGCTCCAGGACTCCTCCTTTACCCGTCTGCCGGATCATAGATAACCTGCTCAGTGCCCATCCTGCCCCTACAATTGGCGTTAAGTCGAGAGGATGATCCATGCAGACAGGTGTGGAGCCCTGAAGACCTCAGGAGGGACCAAGGAGGAGCAGACTGTCTTTGCCTGTGACAACGCTGGATGTGCCATGGCAGCACAGGGGGTGGCCAGAGTCCAGGAGCTGTGGGAAGGGCTAAAGAAGCTGCAGGAGCCCAGGAAGCGGACAGTACGGGAGCTGTGGGACGAGACCGCACCTGGAGGAGACAGTCCGAGAGGACCAGCCCACGACCCTTGAGGCAGCAGAAACGTCGGGGAAGAAAGGACCACGATTCAGAGCTCGCCAGTGCTGACACCAGGAACTTGGACCGACAATCCCGCCAGAAGGTGGAGGAACTTTGGCAGATTAATGTTACGCTTTGGGGACCCTGGGGGAGGATGGTATCTTTTGTACACCCCAGGAGGTGGGAACCTGGGGATGCCAGTAGGCCTTGGTGGGCAATAGCAGCCTGTGCGCTGCCCAGCAATCCTAGGGCCACAGCCCAGAGAGGCAAAGGCCAGATGTAAGGGCAGGAAGGATACAGTGCAGGTTTTCTAAGATCCCTATGCAGACCGGGTAAAGAAGGAGTCCTAGAGAGTCCTCAGTGGGTTTTTGCAGGTCTTTTATTGGGTTCACCAGGCATATGGCATGCAGGGGTGCTGGGGGGCCGGGAGGCTGGCAGTCCTCCCAGCCCCCAGCAAATCCTCACTCTCTCTGGGCTCTCTGGCGTTCTCTGCTTCTGCTGCTTCTTCTCTGCTTCTCTCTTGGCTTCTCTTTCGGCTTCTGCTGCTGTTGGCGTCCCCGTCACACCGCCCTTAAAAGCACAGTCTTAGCCCAGGTGAATCCCATCTACCTATGCCCACACCCTACTCCAGGTGCCCGCATCAGGCATGCATTCAGGACCGCAAGGATCCATCATCTATCTTGATGGCGGGAGGGCAGAAAAGCCTGACATTTTTCCTTACCCTACACCAGAGTAGAGGAAGGACAGGCATGAGAAGAGCCCAAGAGACTGAGGGAGGAAGCCCTCGCCAAGTTCTCTGCAGCCAGGCCGAGGAGGGATCAAAAAGCCAACTTAGAAAGGCAAAAGCTGGTGCTGAGACTGGGAGGCCCTGAGCAGCTGTTAAGCAGCCTGAGTGTGCTAAAGAAGGCCAGTGAGTCTCTTAAAATCACTTGTGGATGTTGCCCTGTTCATTGCTGAGTGAGGGTGAGGAGCTGAGGAACCCATACTTGGGGGACAGATGGGGAACGTGGCTTGTGGTGGAGCTCACAGCCAAAGAGGAGACCCAAGAGAGGCCGCATGTGGAGATTGTATCCACAGATCCCCAACCCATGTGCATGTGTAGTGGCAGGAAGGGATGGAGCAGGATCTCTATGAGTCGAGCAGACGGGTGAAGGAGGAATCTTAGGAGCCCTCGGTGGCTTTTGCAGGCTTTTTATTGGGATTTACCAGGTACACAGCAAGCAGGGGTGCCGGGGGGGGGGGGGGGGCAAGAGGCTAGCAGGCCTCCCAGCCCCTAGCAAGTCTTTACTCTTTCTGGGCTCTCTGGTGTTTTCTCGTGGCCTGTTCTCGCTTCTGCTTCTGCTATTCCTCTGGCATCCTGTTACGCCGCCTTTATATGCCCAGTATCTCAGCCCAGGTGTACCCACCTACACATGCCAACACCCTACTTCAGGTGCCCGCCATTAGGCATGCATTCAGGACAGCAGGGATCCATCATCAATCCTAATGGTGGGAGGGCAGAAAAGCCTGATACTTTATTTGCCCTACAATCCATCCACTCAGGGTTTTCTGCCAGACAGTCTATACAATTTATACACACATTTCACACATTTCTTTTGGCGAATATGAACACTGCAGCCATGGCCCACAAAAGTAAATAGAATACATCACAATGTAACTGAATACATAACAAAATGCAACAGAACACAAATAAGTCCAGGCAGGGCACCAATCTAGTGGCCAAAGACAGGATTATTGGCACCAGCAGATGATTCACCATGTCTTCTGCCAAAGGCACTGCTCATGCGAGGGGAACGACCCCCAGCATCTGCCGTCACATGCCAGGAGCCATTAGGCTTCCTGGCCTTCTCTCTCTGTGGTCTCAGCCATAAGCCACACCACATCCACCTCCAGGATGCACTCACTCTTGGACTGGAGATTCTGTACTCTTTGGGGTGATCGCCCAACCCTCAGGGTTCTGTCTGCGATCACTCCAACACTCAGCTTTCATAGCCACCAATGTGACACGCAGGCCTGCACTCAGGCCAACCCTTTGCATGTGCACATGTGTCGGGGATCCATGGATACAAGCTCCATGTGCAGCCTCTCTTGGGTTTCCTCCTTGACTTAGGCTTTACTACAAGCCACGTTCCCCAACCGTTCCCCGAGGACAGGTTCCTCAGCTCCTCACCCTAACTCAACCGTGAGCAGGGCATCACCCACAGGTGATTTTAAGAGACTCACTGGCCTTCCTTAGCATACTCAGGCTGCTTAACAGCTGCTCAGGGACTCCCAGTCTCAACACCAGCTTTTGCTTTTCTAAGTTGGCTTTTTGTCACCAAGATCCACTGGCCACCCCCAGATTCCCATCTCCTGCAGTGTACAAACAATACCCTGCACCCCCAGTGTCCCATAAACATATCAATCTGCCAAAGCTCTTCCGCCTTCTGGCGGGATTGTCAGTCCAAGTCCATTGGCCTCTCCCTGCATTAGCACTGGCGAGCTCCGAATCGTGGTCCTTTCTTCCCTGACGATTCTGCTGCCTCAGGAGTTGTGGGCCAGCCCTTGTAGGCTGTCTCTGCCTCCACTCGAGGTCTCGTTCTGCCGCTCCCAGACCTTGTCTACGTCCTGTGCTCCTGCAGCATTTTTAGCTCTTCTGGAAGCTCCTAGACTTTGGTCACCTCCTGTGCTGCCAATGGCGCCTCCAGCATTGTCCCAGGCTCATGATCTGCTACTCCTCAGTCTCTCCTGAGGTCTTTGGAGGGTTCTACACCCATCTGCTTAGATCATTCTGCCGACTTATGCCAATTGTAGCAGCAACAAGGGATGGAGCAGGATCTCTATGATTCGAGCAGACGGGTGAAGGAGTCCTAGGAGCCCTTGGTGGCTTTTGCAGGCTTTTTATTGGGATTTACTAGGTACACGGCAGGCAGGGGTGCTGGGGGCCCAGGAGGCTGGTAGGCCTTTACTCTTTCTGGGCTCTCTGGCATTCTCTCATGGCCTTGTTTTCTCTCTTCTGCTTCTGCTGTTCCTCTGGTGTCCCGTGATGCTGCCCGTACACGCCCAGTCTCTCAGCCCAGGTATACCCATTGTAAGGGCAGGACTGGGCACAGTGCAGGTTTTCTGATCCCATGCAGACCGGGTAAAGGAGGAGTCAGAGTCCTCAGTAGTTTTGCAGGTTTTTTATTTGGGGTTCACCAGGCATATGGCAGGCAGGGTTGCTGGCTGGGGGGCTGGGAGGCTGGCAGGCCTCCCAGCCCCCAGCAAGTCTTCACTCTATCTGGGCTCTCTGGCGTTCTCTGCTTCTGCTTCGGCTTCTCCTTCAGGTTCTACTGCTGCTGCTGGTGCTGCTACTGCTGCTGCTGGTGCTGCTGGCATCCCCCCGTGACGCCGCCCTTAAAAGCACAGTCTTAGCTCAGCTGAATCCCATCTACCTATGCCCACACCCTATTCCAGGTGCCCGCCATCAGGCATGCATTCAGGACAAGGATCCATCATCTCTCCTGATGGACGAAGGGCAGAAAAGCCTGACATTCTCTTTACCCTACAGTCCACCCCCTCAGGGTTTTCTGCCATACAGTCTATACATATATATACAATTTTCTAAGCAAACAAACAATGCAGCCATGGCCCACAAAAGCAAATACATCACAATATAACAAAATACAACAGAACACAAATAAGTCCAGACGGGGCACCAACTTAGTGCAAAAGACAATTATTGGTACCAGCAGATAAGCCACCAAATCTGCTGCCGAAGCACTGCTCATACAAGGGAGGGGAATCACTCACGGCATCTACTATATCACACCAGGAGCCGTCAGGCTTCCTGGCCTTCTCTGGCTGTAGTCTCGGCTACAAGGCACACACAGCATCCACCCCCAGGATGCACTAGCTCTGGGATTGGCAATTTTATTCTGTTGGGGGTAATCGCCAACCCTCAGGGTTTCTGTCTGCAGTTGCTCCAACACTCGGCCTTCATGGCCACCCATGCGACTCACAGACCCCTGCACTCAGGCCAACCCACTGCACAAGCACATGGGTCGGGGATCCAAACTCTGCATTCGGCTTGGGCTCCACCCCAAGCCACATTCCCCACCCGTCCCCCAAGGACAGGTTCCTCAGCTCCTCACCCTCACTCAAGAATGAGCAGGGCATCACCCACAGGTGATTTTACGAGTCTCACAGGGCTTCAGCATACCCAGGCTGCTTAACAGCCGCTTAGGGCTTCTCAACTTAGCATCAGTACCAGCTTTTGCCTTCTTAGCTGGCTTTTCTCCTCCACCTGGCTGCTAGGCATGCACAGGCTGCTTTTGGCCATCAAGGCCCACTGGCCACCCCCAGATTCCCATCTCCTGGGGTTTACAAACAAAACTGTTCCACCCCCAGGGTCCCAAAACATATCAACCTGCAAGGTCCTCCACCTTCTGGCGGGATTGTCAGTCCAAGTTCGTCAGTCCATCAGTTCAAGTCCATTGGCCTCTCCCTGTGTCAGCAACGGCCTGCTGCCTCAGGGGTCATTGGCTGGTCCTTTCTGGTGTTGTTGGCTGGTCCTTTTGGGCGTCTCCTTCACGCCAGGTCTCGTCCTGTAGCTCGTGGAAGTTGTCCACCTTCTCCTTCACGCCAGGTCTCGTCCTGTAGCTCGTGGAAGTTGTCCACTGGGATATTCTCTGTCTCTCTACGCCACCATGGCGCCTCCAGCGTCATCAATGGCAAACAGTCTGTTCTCCTTAGTCCCTCCAGGTCTTCGGAGGGCTCCAATACCCGTCTGCATGGATCTTGCCGACTTACGCCAATTGTAAGGGCAGGACTGGGCACAGTGCAGGTTTTCTGATCCCATGCAGACCGGGTAAAGGAGGAGTCAGAGTCCTCAGTAGTTTTGCAGGTTTTTTATTTGGGGTTCACCAGGCATATGGCAGGCAGGGGTGCTGGCTGGGGGGCTGGGAGGCTGGCAGGCCTCCCAGCCCCCAGCAAGTCTTCACTCTATCTGGGCTCTCTGGCGTTCTCTGCTTCTGCTTCGGCTTCTCCTTCAGGTTCTACTGCTGCTGCTGGTGCTGCTACTGCTGCTGCTGGTGCTGCTGGCGTCCCCCTGTGACGCCGCCCTTAAAAGCACAGTCTTAGCTCAGCTGAATCCCATCTACCTATGCCCACACCCTATTCCAGGTGCCCGCCATCAGGCATGCATTCAGGACAAGGATCCATCATCTCTCCTGATGGACGAAGGGCAGAAAAGCCTGACATTCTCTTTACCCTACACCCATCCACACATGCCCACACCCTACTCAAGCAGTCTGCCATCAGGCATGCATTCAGGACTGCAGGGATCCACCATCAATCCTAATGGTGGGAGGGCAGAAAAGCCTGATACTTTACTTACCCTACAGCATATGGAAAGGGTTGGCCTGAGTGCAGGGGTCTGTGTGTCGCATTGGTGGCTATGAAAGCCAAATCTTGGAATGACCACAGACAGAAACCCTAAGGATTGGGTGATTACCCCCAAAGAGTATAGAAACGCCAATCCAAGAGTGAGTGCATCTTGGGGGTGGATGCATTGTATGACTTGTGACCGAGACTACAACCAGTGTAGGACAGAAGGCCTGATGCTTGCCAGCTTTTGAGGGGCAGATTCCTGGGTTCCCCCTCAAATGAGCAGTGCCTTTGGCAGCAGAAGTGGTGGATCATCTGCTTGTGCCTATAATCATCTTTTGCCACTAGGTTGTTGCTTTTTCTATAGCCGCCAAGGCCTGTGTTATAGGGCAACCCCAAAATAAAATGGGTTACCTGACTGTGGGTCCTCACCTGTGTGCTTAAAGGGGACTTCAACTGTGGGCACAACAAAAGATTGATCAAATGTTTATGTACAAGGAAAGGGGAAATGCAGGCCAGAGGTGTGGGAGTTTGAGGATTCACCCATGGCACAGTGGGGAGAAGAAAAGGGGATTCAAAACAGGGGATGAAGAGCGCATGGCTATGGTGAGTGTTCCCAGGTGCTGGGGTGGTGGGAGAGCTATGGGGAATACACCTGAGGGGAGAAGCTGCACAAAAATGAAACACAATATATGAAAATAAATTAAAAAATTTGATATGTGAAAGTACAAAACAATAGTTTGAGCAAGTCTTTGGCAGAAGATAATTATAACAATTGAAACACAGAATCAAGTACTAATTCCCAACATCATAACTTTAAGGCAAATATGTTTTAAATTAAATGACTAAATTTTGAATTGGCTTTTATTTGTGAAGGCATGGAGAACTTTTATTAATTTAACTATAAGCAGTTTTTACTGACTTGAGGACTTTACTTAGGTCTAGGATATGGGACGGCCTCCAAGATGATGAGTGAGGTCAGGAGTAGCAGAGCCCTGGGCCTGTGGTTAAGGTGAAAGTGGTGCAAGAAAGGACAACTTCCCTGCCTCAGAAAGAGACTGGAGAGTCTCTACACACACAGCCTACCCTGAGACTTTTCTCCCTACAGTCAACCCTTGCGTTTTTTTTTTTTTTTTTAATTTATTCATGCACACAAGAAGTGGGGTGTAGGCCAGAGATGTGGGAGTGAGAGGATTCACCCATGGCACAGTGAGGAGAAGAGGCAGATCTACTGAAGTACACTGCTGAGGGGAGCAGCAGGTGAGACAGGAGAGGTCTGCTGCGCCATGAGGTCAGCTCCCTGTCTGGGGATTAAACTCATGCTGCAGTGGCTGGTGATAGCTTGATAGTTCTGAGACTTTAACTCTTTTGCCACCAGGGAGACCCCCACCCTAATGATGTTTTTTATTAATAATTTATTTATATATATTTTACATCACTGTTCATTTTGTACAATGTTTGCTTTCTCAGGTGTAGTCCCCATAGAATTCCTACCAGCAATTCACCTGTGCACCATAACCATAGTCCCCTGGGCTCTTCCCGCCCTTGTTTTGACCCCACTCCCTCCTCCTCCCCTGCAGAATGTCTCTGATTTATAGATTACTGTTTTTGTTTTGTTTTTTATTGTTATTAATTTTTTCCTTATTTGTTTCCACAATATTTTTCCTGCAAGTGAAACCATGTGATAGTTTTCTTTTTCCTTCTGACTTATTTGACTGAGTGTAATCCCTCCTAGCTCCATCCATATTGCTGCGAATGGCATGAGTTTATCTTATTGGATTGCTGAATAGTGTTCCATTGTGTATATGTACCACATCTTCTTGATCCAGTCATCTGTTTTTGGGCATTAGGGTTGTTTCCAAATCTTACCTATTATAAATAGTGCAGCAATAAACATAGGGGTACAGGTACACTCACCAAATGAAGGAGCTCCAACATCTATAAGACAATTATTATGAGCTCTGAAAACAGACATTAGAGGAAATACATATATACTAGGAGATTTCAACACTGCACTCTGACCCATGGACAGATCAACGAGACAAAAAATGAACAAGGACACTAGGCCCCAAATAAAGATCTAGACCTCATGGGTTTAACAGACATTTACAGGACACTGCACCCAAGAAAATCCAAGTATATTTTTTTCTCAAGTGCGCTCGGATCATTCTCCAGAATCGATCATACTTTGGGCCACAAGATGATGTTAATGTTTTAACAGATACATTCAGATCAAAATCATTCCAACTGTCTTCTCTGATCACAAAGGCATCAAACTGGAAATAAACCATGAAAAGAAAGTAAGGAATCTCCCACTTCATGGAGATTGAAACCCACGCTATGGGTAGACCATTGGATTAAAGAGGAGATCAAAGAAGAAATTAAAAAACACTTTGAGCTGAACAACAATTAAGATGTTAGGGGGAAAGGCTGTCCTAAAGCTAATTCCATACAGGCTTTGTGGACTCCACCCCCACCCCAGGCCAAAGCCAAAGACACTGGGAACTCCAAATCCTATCACCACCAAAGGGAAGGTTACTCCAACCTGAGGGTGGGGTTAAGCAGCCAGGTCTGGTATAAAACCAGACACGTGGGCTTTAGGGGATTCCCCTATTTGGCTCCCCGCCAGCTCGCAGCACGTGGACAGCTCGCAGCGCGCGGCCAGCTCAAGAGTGCCTTTGGGTTTCCAGGTTGGCGGATCAGGTAGGACGCATTAAAGACTTTATTTCCCTATTTTCCCCCTGAGTTGTACATTTCCTCAATTACTTTTCCCTTGTAAATAAACCTTTTATTAACCTGTTGTGTGTGCCTGTAGTGGAGTATTAATAAGTCCCTTTTTAAGCGCGCGGGTGAGGACCCACAGCCAGGCAACCCGTTTTATATCGGGGCTGCTCTGTAACACTTGTGCACTCTCCCGGTTTGCTTGAAATGTATAAAGTACCGCTGAGACCCTCAGCGGAACGATGCCTGCACCCTGATCAAGTGTCCGTGTCTCCTCATTCCCCCTCCCTCACGATTGCGCCCTCGCCTTCCCATCCTTCAGGAACCCCTGACGGCCAGACTGCTGCGGCTGGTTCGCAACAAACATGTGTTTTAAGTTTGCATTTATAAGAAATAATTGTTTTTTGGCTTTAAACCGAGACAGAAGATTTACAATCTCCACAGCCACGATGGCTCTCCAGCTGCTGCTACACAAGACAGGAATAACATGGAAGTCCCAATTCTCACTGATGCTGCCACTTTGGCTACAACCCCTCCAGGTGTTTGGGACACTACAGTGCCAGGGTGAGGTGTCTTTGCCACCCCTCTTAGGGTGCAATTAAAGGAACTGCCTCTCTTCCTGATGGAACCACAACACCCCTCACGCCAAAGCCCAACAATGCTCCCTGAATTCCCTAGTCTCAGTGGTTATGTAACACCATGGAGTTCTGGGCTTACCAGTCTGTGCCCTTCTTACTCTTAAAGCCTTAAAAACAAAACAAAACAAACAAACAAAAAAAAAAAAAACAGCTGTCCTGGATGTTCCCCTGTTCAATTCTCTTACTAAAACTTTTTTTTTTTTCCATTTTTCTCTTGCTTGGGCCCTGCATCCTCCATGCCCTCATTGGGATTATCTCCCACCTGGAGGCCATCAAACTCCATATGGTCCTTCAATGGAACCCACTATGAAACCTCCACCTTCTGAGATCTCTTAGATTATCACCCTGCAGTGGAGCCCTGACTGCCTCCCCACGTTACCCACGTTCAGCAGGAAGAAGTCATTGATCAGATGGATGTCATTTGTGCTAACAGCAGTTAGGGGCTCCATCCATAGAGGGGGGAAGGAGTCCTAGGGCAAGTTAGGGTAATCGGGTAGTTTTAGGGACATTGTAGATGGGGACTTCAGCAGTTAAGGAAGGCTCCAGAGATTATTCCTAAGGGGATAATCAAACACCCCCAGGACTAGGGCCAACAGGACATTGCTGGACAAGGAAATAAAGAAAAAAGATAAGGACTGGGACACAGACACTCAGTTCTGGGCACAGAGACATTCAGGCAGTGAGTGAGACACCGAGCACTAACCAATCACAAAGAGACAGGTGGAGCTTTAGAGTAATCAAGGAAAGAAGGTCTCTATTCCCTGAAGCCCGACTCCACTTGGGCTTCCTTGCCCCTCCCTGGCCTGGTTCCACCGGCCTGGGAGTCCCACTTTACTTCTGTTCCTTTTCTGCTCAATAAAGTTTTTCTTTCTCTAAACATATCTGCCTCTTCTTGCCTGCTTGCTTGAGCGTCAAGTGCAGTTCCTGTTGTGGCTTCGTAAGACACCAATGACACCGAACGCGGGGGAAAATTGCAAGAGATGGGAGGAGACAAGCTTGTTAATTCTTATCTGACAGAGAGGTCATTTGTTACTGTATCACCAACCCGTGGGGTTCTAGTGGCTGGGACTCAGTGCTGCCACTGCAGCCTGGGATCTGTTCCTGGCTGGGAGACCAGGCCTGAACACCTGCAAGTTTGGTATCATTACCTTAGTGTTGTTTTCTGAGTCAGTGGGTTTGGAGTGCAGGGTCCTTGGGTTCACTCTGGGAAAGGTTTCACCAGAGCTCCCGTTTCAGTGACACGTGGTAAGTTCCCCAGGTGGGTTTCTCCACGAGACAGAGACATTAGTTATATTTAAAGGGCAGGTTTGTTAGGGAAGGGATAAAACAGTAAAAGACACTTGCACAGACACAAGCAGGCAGGAGGAGCTGCCCCTCAAGGGATAGGTTTGCTGAGAGAGGCCTGCATGTTTGCAGGTGAGCAGCCTTGAGGAGAGCTGCCTCCGCTGAGGGAGGTCAGTGAAGAGAAGACCAGCATGGTATGGCTCACGGGCAGCAGGAAGCTGCTGTTCTGCGGAGGGAGAGAGTTGGTGAAGAGGCACCTGTGTAGTCACAGGTGGGCAGAGGGAGTGCTGCTCAGGGTCTGTGCAGACTGCACTGATATAGTCTTCTTCTGTTGGGAGGGGGCACTCCTTGTGATATGAAATGGGGGCAATGTGAAATGTAGCAGACCACGCAAGGCCTATGCTTGAGCTATCTCAGGAGGACAAGACAGGGCTGTGGGGAAATTCCAGGCCAAAACAATAGAGGCCGGGTTCCCGTCTGTAAAGGCAGGAATGGCCACAGTGCAGGTTTTCTGATCCCATGCAGACCGGGTAAAGGAGGAGTCAGAGTCCTCAGTAGTTTTGCAGGTTTTTTATTGGGGTTCACCAGGCATTGGCAGGCAGGGGTGCTGGCTGGGGGGCTGGGAGGCTGTCAGGCCTCCTGGCCCCCAGCAAGTCTTCACTCTATCTGGGCTCTCTGGCGTTTGTTCTGCTGCTTCTCCACTTCTCTTTCAGCTTCTGCTTCGGCTTCTACTGCTGCTGCTGGTTTTCCCGTGACGCCGCCCTTAAAAAGCACAGTCTTAGCTCAGCTGAATCCCATCTACCTATGCCCACACCCTACTCCAGTGCCCGCCATCAGGCATGCATTCAGGACAAGGATCCATCATCTATCCTGATGGCGGGAGGGCAGAAAAGCCTGATATTTTCTTTACCCTACACCGTCAAAAATAAGAAGTATGTGCCCTTTGTACCTGAAACATGGGATGTGGTGAAATGCTCTGCTGCTTATAACAGCACAGTTTGGCTTTTGTACTCCCGCTTGCTGTAGAACTGCATACTCCCAGGTGTGGTTTTCGGCTTTAAAAACCCTTAATGATGGAGGACAAGAATAGAAAGACTGGAAAGGAAGTGCCTCAAGACCAGAACCTGACTCAAAAGGAGGTAGGGATAGAGGGAAATAGCATGACCATTAACCCAGCTGTAGAGGTCGTGACCCTTAGGCACCAGGGCCTTATCACAAGGCATGAGACCCAAGCAGGATCAGATGCTCTAGGGAGTGGAGCACAGACCTGAGGGGAAAGATATAGAGATTGCGCCCATCCTGGAATCTCCACTCCCCATCCTGGAATCTCCCGTCCCTCTTGGATGCTGCGTGGTTATCCAAAATCAGCAACCAACTGACGTGACGGCTCACAAGGAGTGACCCCCCCCCCCAAACAGAAGAGGGCTATATCAGTGCAGTCTCTGCACAGGCTTGGGCCAGCAATCCCTCTGCCCACCTGTGACTATGCAGGTGTCTCTTTTCACCAACTCTCTCCCTCTCTAGGGCAGCAGCTTTCTGGTTCCCCATGGCCTGTACCTGCCGGGACTTCTCACTGACCTCCCTCAGAGGAGGCAGCTCTCCTCAAGGCCACCCACCTGCAGCCATGTAGGACTCTCTTAGCAAAACCTGTCCCTTTCCCTAATAAACCTGTTCTTTAAATATAACCATGGTCTCTGTTTCATGGAGAAACTTGCATGGGAAACTCGCTGTGTGCCGCTGAAACGGGAGCTTCTCCCGTTCTTCTAATTAAACATTTCCCAGAGTGAACCCAAGGACCCTGCAACTCCAAAAACCCCATCATTTTGGCACCCAATGTTTGGTTTTTCATGGCATCTGTGAGATTTCTCCAGTTTTCTCTATATTCATGCTACTACCTCCTTTTCTGAGAGGAGCTGGTATTCGTCGACAGTTTGGCTGTGCTACACGGACTCAGGGGCCCAGGCCAAGGCTACTCTTTAGCAGCTCCCAAAATTCCCAGTTGCCTTTGGCCCAGCCAGGTGAGCGCCTCATGCCTCTCTGCCTCATTCTCTCAACTATCACCACCTCTTTCTCTGAGAGGAGCTGGTGTTCGGCTACTGCTTGGCTGTCCTACACGAACTGAGGGGCTCAGGCGAAGGCTACTCTTTGGTGGGCCCTAAAATGTGAGGGAACAGCCTTCCAGTTGCCCTTGGTCTGACCAGGTGAACGCCTCATGCCTTTCTCTTTGCCTCACTGCCTTGCTTATCAATCTCAGTCAAGCAGCCATTCCCTCTCTGCCTTGGGGAAAGAGCTGGCTCCTGAGTTCTGTCTTCAAACCAGGTCTTGCTCTTGCCGCAAAAAATAGTGGGCACAGGTCAGCCATGTAAGAGGCCAGTAGGGCCGGCTGCCACATTTTAGAAGACTCCCGTGAAAGTGTTAGGGGGAAAGGAAGTCCTGAGCAAGCTCCATACAGGCTTTGTGGACTCCACCCCCACTCCAGACCAAAGCCAGCAAGACATTGGGAATGACAAATCCCATCATCACCAAAGGGAGGGTTGCTGGGCCTGAGGGTGGAGTTAAGCAGCCAGGTTTGTTATAAAACCAGACATGTGGGCCTTGGGTCGCTCTTTTGGCCTCACAGCACTTGGCTCTTCGCCAGCTCTCAGCGTGCCATTGGGATTCCAGGTCAGCGGAACTGGTAGGACGCATGAATTTTTCTCCCTCATTTTCTCCCTGAGCTATTCATTTCTTCATTTTCCCTTTCTTTTGTAAATAAACCTTTTATTAACATTTTGTGTGTGTCTGCAGTTGAGTATTAATAAGTCTCTTAAGCCTGTGGGTGAGGACCCACACACAGGCAAGCCTTTTTTTATCGGGGTTGCTCTGTAACAAAAGGATAAGTTGGTGTGCGCCAGGGTTAGCTCTAGTCCTGCCAACTGCAAGACAAAGAGTGCAGCAAGGCAGGAACTCGTGATAAGCACCCGCATGTCCCACTCCTTTACAACCTATTTACTGCTCTTCCCTAACTCGAACTACAACCTTCCACTGCTTCCTTTTCATCGCAATCAACTACAAGTCAACAAACTATAAGTAGCCAGCAACCCATCCAGCCCTTTCCTTGCTCAGGTAGACCTCTCCTTCTCAGAGCTTCCCCTCTCTGAATCCTTGCCTTTTAGGTGCCTTCCTACATCACAGGTACTCTTGATAGTCTTCTTCCCTTGCTTTGGAGACCAGATTTCCTCTCCTTGGTTAAACTATCTTGTTATATGTGCCTAAACTTTAAGACTTGTGAGGGACTAAGACAACCCCAGTCAGCTAATTTAGATTCTACAGTGTCAGAGAGAGGCCTCTGGTCCTACATTGAAAATCATCTTATTAAATGCCAACGGGTTTCCTTGTTAACTGGTATTAAGATCTGCCATACATGGCCAAGTACCAGCTATCTTTCTTAAAACATTTCTAAATAAAAAAGGAGCCCGAGACAGCCTTCCTTTCCACCCAGAGAAGAGAGAATGGCAGGGACAGATAGTAAGTCGCGGCCTGGGGAAGCTAAGGCCTGGGGAGTTCTTCCTCAGCGTGGGGGGCGCCCACAAAAATAGGACTACTCCCCTGGGGAGTATGCCCATGGCTACTCCCCACCCCGTGGGGGTACGCCCATGGCTGCCGCCACTGTAATCTGTCCAGGACAGGTTCAAGCTCTCTTCCAGCCTATCATACGCTGGGTCTGCTCCCTCCATTCCTGCAGACTCTACTTTGGGTTCTCTCTTAAAACACCTTAACTCAGCCTGACATTCTCACATAACTAACCCTCGGCTATAACACCATTCTCTAAACCTTCGCTTTGGCTGAAGCAAAAGATAAAAATGCTGAAAAATAAGGTGGGGAACACCACCCTGGCTGACATGTGTGGGACCCCCCATTGTTCTCAGCTAGCAGCTGCCTGGACCTTTGCTCCAGTGCTGAGATCATTGGTATGTCCACCACCACCTAGCCTTGGGGGACTGGGTTTCTTCTTTCCATCTTGATATCTTCCTCTGGTCTATAGGTAGGAATTTCTGCCATGCCTTCCACTCTTAAGGTATGTTTGGTTGGTTTAAGAAAAAAAGAAAAACTATCAAATTACTTTGGTCTTACTAGCAGGCTATGTAGGATGCTTTATTGATTAAAAGACAAGACAAAAGATCTTAATCTGCTGCCTCTCTTGTTCTCACAGTCTGTAAATAAGGTGCTCTCTTGTCTTAAGGAAACTGAAATTTCACGTTTACATTTTACTCCTTATTGTAAGGAAACTTAACTTTTAGGTCTACTTTTTACTCCTTATTGTAAGGGAACTAAAGTTTAATGTCATCTCAAAGAAAACTAAAGGATGTGTTTGTGTAAGCTGTCCAGTCTAAAGAAACGATATATAACAGCTATTACAATGTCTTACAATGCAGAGGTTAAAAACCAGGATGTAATAACTCTAAATGTAAGTGACATAAGGGGTGTGTGTGTGTTTGGAAAAAATATATTAAATGTGGATATTCTGAAAGTCCTTAAGCTAATTCAAAGTAGGATGGGTAAATCAAATAGTATTAGAAACAAAGAAAGCAAAGGAAAGTGTTGAAGGTCTGAGACAGAGATTTTAGTGGAAAATTTTGTGTGCTCAGGTGACTTACTATGAAATGTTTTGGTTAATTTGGGTATCAGTAATACACCCATGTAACACCAAGCTTTAGTTCTTGATATATATATATATATTAATTTATATAAATATATAAATTAAGGTATTCTAAAACTACATTCACTAGTTTCTTATAACAAGTGGAAGACTGCTCAGGTAATCTGAAAATCTTGGTGTTCTTTTACCCTCGGGTTACCTGGAAAAAAAACCTTATGTCTGCATTGCTGAGTCTTGTAAAAAAAAAAAAAAAATAGATCTATACTCTTAAATATCCTGTCACTCTGATTAAGTGTTTTTTAAAGATCTGTAAATTCTATGACAATTTCAGTCTAAAATAGTAAAATTTTTGCCTTAAGAGGACTCTTAAAGACACCTAATAAAATTGTTTTTCCTTGCGAAAAACAAACTGAATTAATTTGGGTATATTGATACCTCATAGAAAGTATTCTCATAAGATTGTTTCACCTTTTCAACATAAATGTACACAAATAAAATTATTCTAAAATACATAAGACTTCTTAAAACCTAATAAGCCAGTCAATTATAAATGATTCTTTTTTTTAAAGATAATTTTTTTTCTTTATTCATACAATAGCTGTGGTACAGGCCAGAGAGAGGCGTGGGAGGGTGAAAGGATTCACCAGAGACAGAGTGAGGAGCAGAAGAGGCAGACTGACCAAAACACACTGCTGAGGGGAGCAGCAGATGAGACAGGAGAGTCTGCTGCACCATGTGGGAATCTCCCTAGCCGTCCAGGAATTGAACCCACGCTGCAGAGGCTGTGGACAGCTTCATAGCGCTGTGTTCACCCCGCTGCACCACAGGGGAGGCCCCTAGCCAGTCAATTATAAAAGGGCAAAAAAGTTACTCAAAAGTCAAAAAATTCCAAATCATTTTAGGTTACATTTGCTGAGGCTATAAAAGGTATGCTAATCTAGACCCAGAAAAGAACAAGCATTTTAGCAATCTCCTTCATTAGCCAGTCTTGCTCTGACATCAGGTGCAGGCTCCAGAAACAAAATCAAGGGCGATTAGTGAAAGCCATTCCCAAGTTCACAAACCTGGATCCTAATACAAGACGGGGCGAGGTGATTCTGGGGACTCATTTTAAAACTAGCCATGGGACACCAATCTCAGCCACAATAGCTTTTAAAAATGGCTTTTAATATCTTTAATAATAGGGACCAAAGTGAAGGGTTTAAAAAAAAAAAAAGGCAAGAAGGCCATGGTGAGTGAGTAAAGACAGCTCCATTAATAGGCACCTCCATTGCCAGCAGCCTGCAGACCCAGGCTTCCCCAGGCTCAGAGAAACAGAAGACTGACCTGCCTGGAATAAAGAACGGAGGAGCTGGGCCTCCCCTGGTGGCACAGCGGTTGACCACTGGGCTGCGAAGCTGCCCGCAGCCTCTGCAGTGCTGGTTTGATCCCCCGGCCACTTGCAAGGGTCCCACATGGCGCGCAGACCACTCCTGCCACCCGCTGCTCCCCTCAGCAGTGTATTTCGTCAGTCTGTCAGCTCTGTTCCCTGCTCTGGCTCTGGTGAATTCTCTCACCCTCCCGTGCTTCTGACTGTACCCAGTGCTTGTATAAATAAATAAAAAATAAATCTTAAAAAAAAAAAAGAATGGAGGAGCTTCAACGGCCCCACACTACAGGTACAAGTCTGGGCACTGGAGCAGGAATTACACACAACCCAAAAATCCACCTGGGCCATGCCCCAGGTACAAGAAGAAAGGCCTCTGGAAAAGGGATTGTCCCCTTCTCCGAAGAGAGGAGGGACCAGACCCTCAGCCACCAGCTGATGGTGGTTGATGAGTGATGCCTCCTGGACAAGTGACACCTCCTGGATGGAAAGTGATGGGGCCCAAGGATATCACCAACTCCCCAGCTGACCATCTCTAAGGCTGAGTCTGGGGTAACCCTGGATGTTGCAGGTAAGAATATTAATTTTCTGATTGATACAGGAGCCATTTTCTCTGCACTCACCCGACATTCTGGACCCACCTTCCCCTCCTCACAAAATATAATAGGAATGGCCTGAACACAGTCAAAGGTCACTAAATCTGCTTACTGCCGCCCAAGGAAAACATATGTCTATTAACAGGATAAAACACATGTTTGAGTAACTTAATTTCTGGTCCTCTTCAACCTACAGATAGGACTAGCACTTTCTATATCTAACTGTTTAATATAAGCTTGCTCCTAACAGATGACAGTCTCCCGCAGACTCCCCTTCACATGACTGGTGCTCCTGAACACTTGGAATGTCCACCTGGAGCCCAAAAAGGGTCTGGCACCGTCTTTCTTTTTTTTTTTTTAAATAAAAGATTTATTTGTTTATTTATACGAGCACTGGGTACAGTCAGAAGCACGGGAGGGTGAGAGAATTCACCAGAGCCAGAGCAGAGAACAGAACAGGCAGGTTGACGAAATACACTGCTGAGGGAAGCAGCAGGTGCGGCAGGAGAGGTCTGCATGCCATGTGGGACCCTCGCCCGTTGCCAGGGATAGAACCGGCGCTGCAAAGGCTGCGGGCAGCTTCGCAACCCACCGCTCAACTGCTGTGCCACCGGGGAGGCCCTGGCACCGTCTTTCTAATACTGCTTTGCCTCAAAATTGGAAGAAATAAAACCATGAAGTCATCATACTTAGGCAAAATCTTAACATGTAAAAAGGTGGACTGCGGTCCTCACGCTAACTTAACTTTAAAGCTGGCTAGCCTCACAGTGACCACACTCATGACACTGTCCCTAACACAACTAAATAACTAGTAGTTTTCACTGGACTTGCTGCTCTGTGCACACACAAGCCAACCCTCACGCTGAGTCCATGACTATCTGCCTCACTCCAGCACCTCAGGGCTCCCCGGCGGGTGTTGCCCTAACGAAAGGTTTGGTGCCACATATGGTGGGGTGGGGGGGATGACAAAGGACAAGAATAGAAAGACTGGAAAGGAGGTGCCCCAAGACCAGAACCTGACTCACAGGAGGTGTGGGTCGAGGGGAATAACATGACCATTAAACCAGCTGTAGAGGTCGGACCCTTAGGCGCCAGTGCCTTATCACAAGACAGGAGACTCAAGCAGGAACAGATGCTACAGGGAGTGGAGCACAGCCCTGAGGGTAAAGATGCAGAGATTGGGCCCATGCTGGAATCTCCACTCCCCATGCTGGTATCTCTGGTATCTTGGATTCTGCGTGGTTATCCAAAATCAGCAACACACTGACGGCTCACAAGGAGTGACCCCTCCAAACAGAAGAGGGCTGTATCAGTGCAGTCTCTGCCCAGGCTCGGGGCAGCACTCCCTCTGCCCACCTGGGACTGTGCAGGTGCCTCTTTTCACCAACTCTCTCCCTCTGCAGGGCAGCAGCCTCCCTGCCTGCCTGTGACCTGTACCTGTAGGGGCTTCACATCACTGACCTCCCTCGGTGGAGGCAGCTCTCCTCAAGGCTGCCCGCCTGCAACCATGCAGGCCTCTCTCAGCAAACCTGTCCCTTTCCCTAATAAACCTGTTTTTCAAATATAACTAACTGCTCTGTCTCGTGGAGAAACTCTCCTAGGGAAATTGCCGCGTGCCACTGAAACGGGAGCTCTGGTGACACTTTTCCCAGAGTGAACCCCAGGACCCCGCAACTCCAAAAACCTCATCATTATCACCCCCTGCTAGGGCTGCCCCCTACAAGGGGGCCAGTGGCCGGCAGATTAATAAAGGTTTTTTTTTAAATCTGCTTCAGACTCAGGTCTGTGTCTAGCGGGAGATGTTACAGTAGTGAGCCTTCTGGTGAGTTGCTGATTCTGGATAACCGTGCAGAGTCTGAAAGGGACCAGAGACACCACAATGGGCTCATCTCCATATCTTTACCTTTGGATGTGCAGCTGATACCTGCTTGGATCTTATGTTTTGTAATCTAGGTGTCCCCAGCCTCAAATATCTTGGTTTCCATGGCTGTGTGGATGGCTATGCTAATGTCTCCTACCCCCACCTCCTGTGTGAGCCAGGGCTTCTGGTCTTGTGGTGCCTCTGTTAGGGGGAAAGGATGTCCTGAGCTAATTCCATACAGGCTTTGTGGACCCCACCCCCACTCCAGACCAAAGCCATCAGGACATTGGGAAAGACAAATCCCGTCACCACCAAAGGGAAGGTGGCAGGGACCTGAGGGTGGAGTTAAGCAGCCAGGTTTGGTATAAAAACCAGACAAGTGGGCCTTGGGCTTTCTCGGGCTCTCGCCTCTGGGCTTCACTGGTTTTGGCTCACCGCCATTTGGGAATCCAGATCAACGGACCGGGTAGGACTCATTTAAGACTTTATCTCCCACTTTTCTCCCTGAGTTGTACATTTCCTCATTTCCCCTTCCCTTGTGAATAAATCTTTTATTAACCTTTTGTGTGTGCCCGCAGTGGAGTATTAAATCCCTTTTAAGCACGTGAGTGAGGACCAAGTCAGGCAACCCGTTTTATATCGCGGCTGCCCTGTAAGTTTGTTGTCCAACGTGGGGCTCAAACCCATGGCCCTGAGATTAAGAGTCTCAGGCTCTACCGATGCAAATTGCCACTGCTGAGATCATAGCCCAGTTTAAAGACAAGTTTTCTAGAGATAAAAAAACAAAACAATACATTAAAGACCAATATTTTTAAAAAGTCATTAAATATTATACAAATCCTCCTCAGTCTACTTTTTCCATGTATTAAGTCTCGATCCTCTGTCGGTAATTTTTATAAATCCATTTTTTTTTAATAGGGCTTGGTAGGTCTTTTCAGTTCCAAAACATATCTATATTGCCAGTCTTTTTTTTGTGAATTTTCTGAAGACAAAACTCAGCAAGTAACCTTTAGAAATAGCAAAAACTTGAAAATGACCATACCTAAAATTATGGCTTAAGGTAAAAGACAAGGATGTTTGCTCAATTTTGTGACATGCACATGCACATATATATTTCAAAATAATCAGAATCGCCCAATAATATAATGCCAGAGCATCTTAAAAATCTCATGTATTTTAGAACACTTTAATCAGCTTTCTTTTATATATGCTGAAAACGTATAACTTCCCCCTCAATGACAATATTTTTTTCTATGAAATTTAACATCTCTAGATTGGTCCAATGTGTTTTAGCATTTTCCTACAAGGAGAAATAATTTATTAAGAGTCCTAACACACATCAAATTGTTTTACTAATCAAAAACTTTACTATTTTTGAAATTTCAATTTAAGAAAAATTTTGTCACAGGCTTAATAAATATATACAGATTTCTATAAAACAACACTAAATTACTCAGAGTAATAACTGGAGGGTTTTTTTTAAGTAGTTATATTTTTACAGTGCTCAACAATGCTGACAGATCTGTATTTTTTTAGTTTCCAAGTCTGAGGTTAAAAGAGAACCAAGAGGGCCTCCACGGTGGCGCAGCAGTTGAGCGCTGGGCTGCGAAGGTGTCCGCAGCCTCTGCAGCACCGGTTCAATCCCCGGCCACTGGGTGAGGGTCCCACCTGGCGCTCACCTGGCGCGCAGACCTCTCCTGCCGCCCGCTGCTCCCCTCAGCAGTGTACTTCGTCCATCTGCCTGTTCTGCTCTCCGCTCTGGCTCTGGTGAATTCTCTCACCCTCCTGCGCTTCTGACTGTACCCAGTGCTTGTATAAATAAATAAATAAATAAATAAATCTTTAAAATAAATAAATAAAAATAAAAAAAATTCTTTAAAAAAAAAGAGAAACAAGATTTTAGATAGCCTAGACAGTTTTTTTTTCCCATTAAGAACCAGTAAAAGCAGTTTAAGAATACTTGAGTCTTTACTGCAAATGAAAAAGAAATTAAAGTTTGGTTGTTCATAAGGACACTACTGATAATAAACTTAAATATTTTTAAAGCAAGTCATTCTGTCACATAGCATTTTTTAAGATACTTCTCTCAGACCTTTAAACTATTTTTCTTCCTATTGTACCATTTTTTCAAAGATAGCCATTTTTTTGGACACTAAATTTTTCAAGACATTTAACATATCTGTCTTAAATACATTCCTTTTTTATCATTTTATTTTTCATTTAAATTTTATTTTATATTCCTCATACAATTACAACCCCCTTATTTTGACTGCAAGCCATCCTTTCCCTGCCCCCCACTCCCCATAGAGTGTCTCTGGTTCATAGTTGTTTGTTGATTTTGATATTTTCTTTCTTATAGTTATTCTTTTTCCTGGTCCCTTATTTAAGTTATCTAGATCCCTGCTTTAAGTGAGACCATCCAGTATTTTCCTTTTTCTTTCTGACTTATTTCGCTGAGCATGATCTCTCCCAGCTCCATCCATGTTGCTGCAAATTGCATGAGTTTATCTTTTTTGAATGCTGAGTAATATTCCATTGTGTATATGCACCACATCTTCTTGATCCAGTCATCTAATTTTGGGCATTTGGGTTGTTTCCAAAGCTTAGTTATTGTAAATAGTGCTGCTATAAATGTAGGGGTGCAGGTGCTCTTTGGAATTGATGTTTCTGTGTCCCTTGGGTAAATACGTAGGAGTGGAATTGCTGGATCATATGGAAGTTCTATGTTTAGTAGGTCAAGAAATCTCCACACAGCTCTCTTTTTATGACCAAGAACAAAAACCAAAGGGATGTTATATCTTCAGCCCCACGGTGTGAAGCACAAGGAATCTTCAGCCCCACGGTGTGAGGATCTTTAGCTTCGGCCCCACGGTGTGAGGCCCTTTAGCTTTGGCCACACAGTGTGAGGCCCTTTTTCTTAGCTGCTTGTCAGTGTCTTACCTGGCTGAGGCATCAAGGCACCCTGCAGCACCTGGCCACCAGGCGAGGTTCCCACATGGCACTCAGACCTCTCCTGCTGCCAGCTGCTCCCCTCAGCAGTGTACTTCATCAGTCTGCCTGTTCTGTTCCCTGCTCTGACTCTGGTGAATTCTCTCACCCTCCCACACTTCTGTATAAATAAAATAAATAAATAAAATGAATAAATCTTTATTTATATATAAATAATAAATAAAGCTTTAAAAAAAAGATCTGGAACAAGACAAGGATGTCTACTTTCACCACTGCTTTTCAATATAATACTGGAAGTCCTAGACAGAGCAATAAGACAAGAGAGAGACATACAAGGAATCCAAATAGGCAAGGAAGAAGTGAAACTATCATTATTCACAGATGATATGATAATATACATAAAGAACCCCAAAAACTCGACAGAAAAACTAATTAAACTAATCAATCAGTATAGTAAAGTGGCAAGATAGAAAATCAACAACAAAAATCAGTAGCCTTCCTATACACAAACAATAAATCTGAAGAAGAAGAAATCAAGAAAGCCATACCTTTTATTATTAAAACAAAAACAATCAAATATTTGGGAATAAACCTAATAAAAGAGGTAAAGGACCTATACAAAGAAAACTATAAAACACTGTTAAAAGAAATAGAAGAAGACAAAAGAAATGGAAAGACATCCCCTACTCAAGAATTGGAAGAATTAACATCAAAATGGCCATCCTACCAAAAGGAATTTACAGATTCCATGCTATGCTATTACAATAAAAATTTCAATGACATACTGCAAAGAAATAGAACAAATATTGATGAAATTCATATGGAGCCACCAAAACCCCTGAATAGCCAAAGCCCTCCTGAAAAAAAAAGAAGGGAATTGAGGCATCACACTCTCAGATTTCAAACTATACCACAAAGCCATAATAATCAAAACTGCATGGTATTGGAACAAGAACAGACACATGGACCACTGGAACTGAATAGAAAATCCAGAAATAAACCCACAGATTTATGATCAACTAATCTTTGACAAAGGAGCAAAGACTATGCAATGAAACAAAGAAAGTTTGTTCAATAAATGGTGCTGGGAATACAGGGACACTATATGCAAAAGAATGAAGTTTGACTGCTACCTCACATGATACACAAAAAACAACTCAACATGGATTAAAGAGCTAGACTTAAGACCTGAAACCATAAAATATAAAGAAGGAAATATAGGCGAAACACCACATGACATGCACCTCAAAAACATCTTTGTAGACACATCACCCAAAGCAGTGATAATGAAGGCAAAATATAAACAGCTGGGACTACATCAAGTTAAAGAGCTTCTGCACAGCAAAAAAGACAATAACCAAAACAAAGAGAAACCCCAATGACTGGGAGAAAATTTTTGCACACAACACTAATGATAAAGGACTGATCACAAAAATCTACAAAGAGCTAGCTGATGAGACTCAACAAAAATAAAGTATATAATGCAGTCAAAAAAAATGGGCAGAAGAGATAAAAAGGAACTTCTCCTTTTTAGGAGGAAATGCAAATGGCCAACAGGTATATGAAAAATTGTTCAACAGCACTTGTAATCAGGGAAATGCAAATCAAAACTACAATGAGCTACCAACTTACACCAGTGAGAATGGCACATATTAAAAAAACTAGCAACAACAAGTGTTGGCGAGGGTGTGGAGAAAAAGGAACTCTTCTGCACTGTTGGTGGGAGTGCAAACTGGTCAAACCACTATGGAAAGCTGTGTGGAGATTCCTCAACCTACTAAAGATAGAGCTTCCACAGGATCCAGCAATTCCACTCCCAGGTATTTACCCAAATGACACAGAAACATCAATTCAAAGGGGCACCTGTACCCCTGTGTTTATAGCAGCACTGTTTACAATAGCTAAGCTATGGAAACAACCCAAATGCCCAAAAATAGATGACTGGATCAAGAAGATGTGGTACATATACACAATGGAATATTACTCAGCAATCAGAAAATATAAACTCATGCAATTTGCAGCAACATGGAGCTGGAAGGGATCATGCTCAGCGAAATAAGCCAGAAAGAAAAAGAAAATTACTGGATGGTCTCACTCACAGCAGGAATTTGGAAAACCTAAATAAGGGACCAGGAAAAAGACTAACTATAATAAAGAAAAAATCAAAATCAACAAGGAAATATAAACCAGAGACACACTACGGTGGGGGATGGTGGTGGTGGGGAGAGGAAGGATTAGGGTCAAAATAAAGGGGGTGCTGGGCCTCCCCTGGTGGCACAGATGGCTGTGCACAGCGCTGTGAAGCTGTGGGCAGCCTCTGCAGCACAGGTTCAATTCTGTCCAGCCAGAGAGGGTCCCACATGGCTCAGCAGACCTCTCCTGTGTCGCCTGCTGCCCCCCTCAGAAGTGTATTTCAGTCACTCTGCCTGTTCTGTTCCCTGCTCTGTCTCTGGTGAATAAATCTTTAAAAAAAATAAGGGGGGTGGAATTGTATGGGGAATACAACCAAAATGAAAATGTATACATTGTGCAAAAATGAAAAATTATGTAAGAATTATATGAAGTAAAATATTTTTAAAAAATCATACATTAGCACAAGTTCCAACCAATACGCAAGAGAGGCCTGTGGAAATGTAACAATAGGAAATATTCCATGATATTATTTCAGGTTTCACTTTACAAATAACCTTCGAGAAACTACCACCTGTATATATATATATATATTTTTTTTTTAAAAGATTTATGGGCCTCCCCTGGTGGCGCAGTGGTTGAGTGCTGGGCTGCAAAGCTGCCCTCAACCTCTGCAGCACCGGTTCAATCCCTGGCCGCCAGCAAGGGTCCCACATGGCATGCAGACCTCTCCTGCCACTCACTGCTCCCCTCAGCAGTGTACTTATTCAGTCTGCCTGTTCTGCTCTCCACTCTGGCTCTGGTGGATTCTCTCACCCTCCCACACTTCTGACTGTACCCAGTGCTTGTATAAATAAATAAATAAATCTTTTTTAAAAAAAGATTTATTTATTTATGCATACAAGAACTGGGGTGCAGGAGGTGGTGAGAGGATTCACCAGAGACAGAGTGGGGAGCAGAACAGGCAGACTGAGTGAAATACACTGCTGAGGGGAGCAGCAGGCAAGTCAGGAGAAGTCTGCTCTGCCATGTGCGTATCTCCATGGCTGGGGATCAAACTTGTGCTGCAGTGGCTGTGGATAGCTTCATAGGTTGTGTCTGAACGCCTTGTGCCACCAGGGAGGCCCCATCTGTTTAGTTTTAATTCAGTATCAATATTCACATTTATCTCAAAATATTGCTAGTTTCTTCATTCCTCCAGGCTGCTGCTTCCCCCAGCCCAAATCCACTCCTCCTAAAAGTGGGGAAGGGAATTTGGAGCCTCCCCTGTCTGTGGATGTCACACTGTTACAGCATCACGTCTCCCTCTCACAGGCTCTGTGGGGTGGGGCAGCCTTGATGACCCCACACTCACCCCCATTCTCTCTCCCCATTTCCTGGGAAGACAATCAGCATCCTCCTGCTCCAGTTACAAAGTCTCCAAGGACTCTCCTGGACTCCTTCTCCCCAGGCTCCTGGATGAGTGTGATGCCCCTCCCCCTCCTGCTGCTGCTCTGGGGGCCCCTGGCCCTGATGGCGACCCGGGCGGGTGAGTGCGTGTCCAGCTGGACACTGTTGCTCCAGGAGGGAGGAGCCAGGAGCCCCCGCAGGTGCAGGACCCCAGGAAAGGCTCATCTCCCCCAACCTCTTGTACCCCCTTCAGGCTCCTTGTGTTCTGGCCCCTTCTGTCCCTCCCGCCTCCCCTGAGTGCTCTGGTCCCCTGAGTCTGGGCCCTTCTTGGCCCACCGCCCCTTTTCACTCTCACGGCCCCGCCCCTTTCTCCCCTCCAGGCCCATCTCCCTGGGCCCGCTCTGAGAGGAGGGTCAGCCCGGGTCTCCCCTCCTGCCCCCAGGCTCCCACTCCCTGAGGCTTTTCTACACCATGATGTCCCGGCCCGGCCTCAGGGAGCCCCGCTACATCGCCGTGGGCTACGTGGACGACACGCAGTTCGGGCGCTTCGACAGCGACTCTCCGGGCCAGAGTGCGGAGCCGCGGGCGCCCTGGGCGGGGCAGGTGGGGCAGGAGGCCCTGGACGAGGAGACTCAGAACCAAAGGGACAACGCGCAGTGGTTCAAAGCGCTCCTGAGGGACCTGCGCGGCCGCTACAACCAGAGCGAGGACGGTGAGCTTCGCGGAGCGGGGCCAGGGTCAGGTCACCCCCATTCCCATCATGAGGCCGGGGTGTCCCGGGTCTCAGGGTCCACTGACCCCTCGAGGCGGGTGGATCTGCCAGGACCCTCCACCGGGAAGAGCCCGCGGGACATTCCTGCCTGCATTTCATTTTCAGTTTAGGTTTATTGAGGTTTATTCAGAGAGGGCGGGGTGACCTCGGGGCTGACCACAGGGGTGGGTCTCAGGGTCTCACACCCTCCAGAGGATGTTTGGCTGCGAAGTGAGCCCAGACCTGAGACTCCTCGGCGGGTATGACCAGTTCGCCTACGAGGGCGCGGATTTCATCTCCCTGAGCGAGGACCTGCGCTCCTGGACCCCCGCAGACTCGGGGGCTCAGATCACCCAGCGCGCGTGGGAGGCGGCGGGCAGGGCCGAGCGCGTCAGGCACAGTGTGCAGAGCAGGTGCTTCCCGTGGCTCCTCAGATTTCTAGTTTTGGGGAAGGAGGTGCTGCAGCGCACAGGTAAGAGGGGCCAAAAGGCCTTGGACCTCCCCTCAAACTGGAAGAGGGGGGTTTCGTGGGGGGCGAATGGAATCATGGGCAGAACAGCAGCTGCTTTCTGGGCAGAGAGGGAGAGTCCCCCTGGGTGTCCTGTTCTGTGCTAGAGAGAGACTCGCCCAAAAGACACCACTTTTCTGGAGGGTTAAGGAATCCAGTCTCTCGTGAGGGAGGGGAGGCCATCCTGAAAGAACTCTTCCAGGATTCTTTTGACCTGGCAGCCATCCTGGGAAACATAAGCTTCTCTTTCAAGGTCTTGTTTTTGGTCTGAGAACATTTCTGGACCTGACTCCTGCCTTTCTGTGTCATTCACCCTCCAACCAAGTCTGGAGTAAAAATCTGTGTTCTCCCCAGAGACCCGCATCCTCCCTCATGGGCTCTTACCTAATTATCCCAGATTCCCCAGACTAGGCTGGTTTTTGGGTTTTGTGCTTCCTCCCTCCAAACCAATTGTCATGTTTGTTCTGAGGATGGTCAGTGAGTCTGCTTCAGTGTCCAGGAAGGAAAACCCAAAGTGTGATTTTTTTTGACCCTTCTCCTCAGATCCCCCAAAGACACAGGTTTCCCTCCACGTCACCTCTGACCGTGATGTCACCCTGAGGTGCTGGGCCCTAGGTTTCTACCCTGCAGACATCACCCTGACCTGGGAGCGAGATGGGGAGGAACTGACCCAGGAGATGGAGCTGGTGGAGACCAGGCCTGGGGGGGATGGAACCTTCCAGAAGTGGGCGGCTGTGATGGTGCCTTCTGGAGAGGAGCAGAGCTACACTTGCCATGTGCAGCATGAGGGGCTGCTGGAACCCCAAGTCCTGAGATGGGGTAAGGATGGGCTCTGAGTTTCTTTTTTTCTTTTTTTTAAATATTTGTTTATTTATACAAGAACTGGGGTAAAAGTTAGAGGTGCAGGAGGGTGAGAGAATTCACCAGAGACAGAATGGGGAGAAGAACAGGCAGACAACCGAAAACACTGCTGAGGGGAGCAGCAGGCGAGATAGGAGAGATCTGCCATGCCATGTGGGTATCTCCCTGGCCAGGTGGCAATCGAACTCGTGCTGCAGAGGCTGTGGACAGCTACAGAGCACTGCATTCAACCCATTGTGCCACCAGAGAGGCCCTGAGCTTCTGCTTGGAGGAATCAGGAGCCCTTCTGGAGAATTTCAGAGAGTCAGGATGTTCCTGGGGCTCAGGGTCTCATCTTCCTGTCCCTTCCAGTGCCCCCTCCTCAGTCCTCTGTCCCCACCGCGGGCATCATTGCTGGCCTGGTTTTCCTTGGAGCTGTGCTCACTGGAGCTGTGGTGGCTGCAGCTGTGATGTGGAGGAAGAAGTGCTCAGGTAGGGAAGGGAGTAGGGGAATTTGTCCACTGGGGACTTTCATGTCCCAGGGAGGACTTGCCTTACCTGGGTAGGAGGAAGTACCATCCACACATATGTTGCCCAGTCTGGTGCTGATTGCTAACACTCAGGTTTTTGTAAAACACTTTTGAAAATGAATCACCAATTATTCACCTTATAATTGTGGTGATGGGGATCTGTTTCCCAGCAAATGCCAATGGGAAGGGACCCTGCTGTGGAAAGACTCCAATTCCCTTTCATATCCATTCTTCATATATCCCAGTCCTGACCTGGGTCTTCAATCACAGTTCTAGAAATTTCCCTGTGACCCAGACTTGGAGATTCCTTTAGGACTCCATGCGCTGACTACTCCCTTATCTCACATGATGTTTCTTCCTGTAGGGGGACAAGCAATCAGCTACACTCAGGGTGCAGGTAAGTGTAGATCAGGGGTTGGATCCCTGAGCCCCTGAGGACAGTGTAGAGGGAACTCTAGGGAGAGTCACTGTTGCACGAGGATGATCAAGAGGTCACCTGAGGATGGCAAGGGAAGGGCTGACCGAAACGCTGAGAAAACTCGCATATGCCAGGATGGAAAACCACCTGGGAGGGACGCCCTGGACTTGCTTCGTCCTTGGAAGTCTCCTTGGTCGTAACTTAGCAACAGAGACTCACAAGGACAGGCATGTCCGACAAGCACAAGGGCTCATATAAGTGATGTGTATGAGCTCACGCACATGGTGTGTGAGGCAAGGTTGTTTTGGCTTTTTCTGACTTATGATAAAACGCAGATGTGTTTGTTCACAATTCCCATATAACCATGCTGAGAAATGTAGAGAATCACTGCTTGTAGCTGAAAGCATTGCCCCGTCTGGTGGGTCCTTTGCAACCAGCGTCCCAGGTCTCAGAGCCCACTGGAGGCTCACAAGTGGCACCCAAACAGGGACCTGAAGGAGAAACCTCCCACTGAAGTGACGAGGTGACAGCAGTGGTCACGACTCCACAGAAGGATGTGAGTAGAGGTGGGAATTCCAGATGGGGCAATCTTCTTCAAGGCTTTCTACTTTCGCTTTGCTTCTGCAGCATCTGCTTTCTCACCATAGGGCAAAAATACCCCTTAACCAGATTCTAGAATGTTTAATGGTAGTTGAAAAATATAACCCATGGTTCCCAGAGGGCAGGTTGCTGGATATAGAAACTTGGGAACAAGTAAGAGATAACGTGACACAGTCTTATAAATGGAGGAAGAAATGCTTCAAGCTTTTCCTGTTAATTATTTGGGGTGGGGGGAGGCCAGGGTTTCTGCCACTAGAGTTTTGCCATTTGTTTTTTTTAAGAAAAATAAAAAAGTTATTTCTAAAAAATGGTATTCGAAGTTCATTCACAATTGTTAAAGTGATAGGAAATGGTTATAATATGACTATATGAGACTAAAAGGTTTTTATTAAAATAATGTAAACCCACTGTGGTGGACAGGTGGAGGCTACCCCAGTCTCAGCAAGCAGCTGCCTGGACTTTTTCTCCAGTGTTGAGATCACTGGCAGGTCTCTGCTGCCTTTCTGCTGTGGGGGACTGGACTCTCCTTTTGTCCACCTTAAAACACCATTCTGGCCTGTTCTATAGGTAAAAATCCTATTTCCCTGTGTCTCCTACAAAATGCTTATTGCTTGAGTAAAAACTTTTAAATTTACTTACTTGCTCTTTTTTGTCTTAAAAATATGCTTGTTCTCAAGGCCTCCTCTGGTGGCGCAGGTGGTTGAGTGCCACACTGTGAAGCTGTCCGCAGCCTCTGCAGCACTGGTTCAATCCCGGCTGGCTGGCGAGGGTCCCACATCGCGTGGCAGACCTCTCCTGTCTTGCCCGCTGCTCCCCTCAGCAGTGTATTTCGTCAGTCTGCCTGTTCTGTTCCCCGCTCTGTCCCTGGTGAATCCTCTCACCCTCCCGCGCATCTGACCTGTACCCTGGTTCTTATATAAATAAATAAATAAATAAATCTTTTCAAAATATGCTTGTTCTTGGTGAGATAAAACAATAACAACTTAAAGCCAAAGGATCATTTCTTTAAAATATAAACTCAAAAAAAAATTTCTTATCTAAAAAAAGTTAGTAAAAACTGCCGTGACTGTTGTAGTCTCAAGCCCAAGGTCTTTAGTAATAATTAAGATTGGACACATATTCTATGTAAAGATTTTGGCTTTTAACTCATTAAAAACCTTCTTAATATAAAAGTGTAACAAAAAAAACTTGGTAATTGAGAATATCAAACATAAATGAGAAGCTAAGGCATCTCAAAAACTAGGTTGTTTGAGATGTTTTATAAAGGCTCTTTTACAATTTTGAAGGAATTTTTTTTCAGGTCTTAAAATACTAATGTAAATTCTCTGTGCACAGCTTCTTCAAAGCCAGAGTCACTCTTAAAAATACAAATTTAAAATATGTTTGATCTAAAAGAATTGTTATAGAACTAAAATTAAATCATTAACAGGTTTCTCAGTGTCTTCACAAATATTGATAAAATAAATATCTCTTAAAATTTATACACATGACCAAAGTTGAATATGAATATCAAGAACTCTCTGTTTGTTTGTAACTGTCTTTGTTTTGTTTTGTTTTTTACCTCCAGAGGATTAATTATAAATCTTATGATATAATTCAAAGCATATATGCTTTAAAGTTATAATGTTAAGTATTAATAATTTACTCTGTTTAAATGTGTTTATTTCAAAAGAAACTTCTGGTATAAAAGGTACTTTTGTCTTTCCTACTGAGTCACATGTATATGAAAAATGTACATAGTATCTATATGTTACTCTGATTTTTCTTGTTTTTATTAATCTGCCTAATGCTTGTTTGATTATTAGCCAGCCTAGAAAAACTTGGTATGTGCCATTGTTTTATTAACAGCCCTGCAAAATGGAATTCCAGTCATAACAGGAACTAAAGCTACAACTAAACTTTCTTAGATACCTTAGTGTCTTGGGAACACATCAGCTGGAATAATTTTTGGTTAAAAGTAACTGAGTTTTAATCCAATGGGTTGTTTTAAAACATGTACTTATAAACTCGCATTGGGTATAACCTTAGCTCTTGTCTGGGTTAATGATGTTGGGTACATAATGTCTTTTAAGTGTCTGAAAAATTACTAAGGTTTTTGAGATGAAAATTAAAGGTTATGATTTGAATGTCAATATTATACTTAGGGCTGGAACTTTCATAGAGATTAAATATGGTTGTTGTTGCTGTTTTCTAATATTTATGGCAAAGCTTTCCAAAAATCTAAATTGAAGTAAAATTTGGTAGCCTCTCATTTGATCAATTGAAGGAAATTTTGTGGAACCTCAGTAAAGCTCCAGAAACACTCCACAAACTTTCTCCCTTTCCTCCTGGGAAAGACATTAGATAAATTTGTACTATTTGGTCTACTTAATAAAGTTACACTGAAAGGGAAGTATTGTCACTTGGAAAATGGTAAAACTTTGGCATGTACAGAAATGTTAATATTGGTTTTCTAAAACAAAATCTAGTGCAGGCCATGCTACTCATGCTGTCTGCCAAGGTCCGGGCATGGGGGAAATTTCTGAAACGTCAGAAAACTCCTTAGCTGGCTCCAGCTACTTCTTTTCACTCGGTTGTGGCAGTTATTGAAACCATGGAAGTTTTCTATAAGATCCAGAATAACACAATGAGTGCTGGCATCAATGCCAGTTTCGGTGATGCACACCTCAGTAGTTTAAGAAAAGTGCCTTCCAACATGATTGATAATGAAACGGTTTCCAATGATTCTCCACATCCTCCAATTTGTAACTCAGTTACCATGAGTAACATTGAGTTCTTTAACAAGCCACATTTGATAGAGCTGTTGGAACCAGAAGAGAAGGCCCTGAGGCACCAGGGGAGGCAAAATGGTCTGAGAAAGACACACCATATACTGTTCCCATGGTACCAGGAAACCTTAGGTTCTATATAGAAAATAGGAGGCCGCCCTCCATCTTACAATCCCTGCTTAGCCTTGTTTTATTTACCTAGCCTGACCGCATAAATCATGTAGTGTGTAGCACCTGTTTTTATTTTCTGAATAACATACATCACCTAGGAAAATATGTAACCAAGTTAATGTAACCAAGTAACCAAGTTAATCATAGACTAGGAAAATTAAGAAATGGGTTGTGCACTGAGTGATCAAAAATAAATTCTGACACAATGTAAATGACATAATGCATGATGTAATGATCAAATAAAAAAATTCTGATGTATAAATAAAGACCCTCTGAGACCCTCAGCAGGAGATACTTGCACCCTATCAAGTGTTTGTGTCTCCTCATTCCCTCATCCCCTCATCCCTCCACTTTGCTGATGCCATCTTGTCCTGTGAGGACCCTTGACATGACATTTTGCAGGAGCTGGCCTCCGGCAAAAATCTTTCAGTACCTGGTATGTATGCAAATTGTCAATGGTTATTGTTGCCTTGCAATATTGTGTACTTCAATGGTTTCTACAAAAAATAAAGAGAAAAGGCCTCAATTGATTCAAATTGATGCAACTTTTGACAGTAAAAATTTTCTGCAAAGGACTGCATAGACTGTTGGAGTTACACCTGATTTTTACTAGGTTTTAGCTAAGTTGTATTTACATTTTGTGTGGCTTTGAGTGGAATTTTTCCAGGGAGTTGACATAGAGCTGAACCAAAAAAAGGAGAAACTGCTGCTTTGTTCATAGGGTTCCAGAGACCTCCAAAAATGATGAGGAAGCTTGCCTTCATTGGCAGGACTGGCCAACCCAGAAAAAGAAAAAGTCCTGGTACCCTCAAAAAGAGGAAAGCCCAGGTGGAGTCTGGGGAGACCAGCTGTGTTCCTGAAGCCTATTTTTAGACCCTATTTTAACAGTTCCATCTGATCCTATTTGGAGTATTCCAACAAAGCTATCAAAAATTGCTGTTTGGTTATTCTGCCTTGTGATTTTATGCAAAAATAGGCAAATTGGTCTAAAAGTAAATTTAGTTCACAAATATTTTGCTGTACTGTTATATAAAATTGGAATCAAGGTGGAGAAAACTTGTTTTTAAATAAGTTAAACTAGTTTTCAGAATTTTCTTTTTGCTTCTTTTTTCCTGTGATTTGACATATTTACTGTTTGTTTTGGTTAATGCCTTCTAATGCTTTTTTGGCATGGCCTAACTAATTTCCAGTAATGAAGGATTGTCAATACTGGAACTTCATGGACAATACTGGTGGCAGACTGTTATTCTCTAACATACACAAAACCCTGGAAAAAAACTGTTTCCTAAGACTACGTCCTGGGATCTGCCCTTAAAAATCAAAAAAGGGGGAGAGAGTCCCCTGCTACACTGATTGCTCAAGCACTTATTACTCTAATTTTTTTTAAATTTGCAGGCTGATACTGACTGTTCTGCAGCTAAAAAGCATTGGCATTCAGAAGTGGCTGTAGTAAAACAGCCCATTTGGTGGAAAGATGAGATGACCAATCAGTGGGAAAAGGGAGAGGTGCTCACCTGGGGAAGAGGGTTTACTTGTGTTTCTCCAGGTCTGGAAGCCAGAGAGCGGTGGTTACCTTCAAAACTGATTAAGCCTCATTATGGCCAAGAGGGGGAGATTCCACTTCAAGCCTCTGACTCAGGAGATGAACAGCTTGAGCCTGATAGCAGTGACCAACCCCACTTTCAACAGCAATAAGGCAGATCCTCCAACATGGGGACAGTTGAAGAAGCTGGTGCATCAAGCTGAGAGTGGTGGCCCATACGAAGAAACCTCAAAATTCTGTGATTTTGTTTTTTGAAATGATGGCCATTGTGGAGGTAATTGGTGCAGAATTTTTTTATTGGATCTATGTCCCTAATCCTCCACTGCTGCAGACTATGAGCTGGAATGCAAGGTCACAAGGATTCCAGGCAGCTTTGGCAGCCTCACCTTCATCTGGATGAGGAACTGGAGGGTTGCCTGGGCAAATTACAACAAGCTGTTCAATGGCTAGGTGGCCAGTTTGTAGCACTTCAACATCAGATTATGCTACATTGTGACTGGAATGTCTCAGCTTGCTATGTGACTCCAGTGCAGTACAGTAGTTTGAACCACTTCTGGCAGGTAATCCGATACCACCTGACAGTATCTCTGGTAATATGTCCTTGGATGTTCATGCTCTTCAACAACAGGTGTTGGATTGTTTTTTGCTTGATCTACCCAAGGAAACATATGAGGCACTGGCTCAAGGAATAGCCGAGGCACTTCAGGGAATGGACTCACAATCATTTATGCAGAGCATGACCCATAGCGTTAGTAGTGCTGTGATTGTTGTACTAATATGTGTGATTATTTTTTGTGTAGGATACTCCTTCCTCTGCCGAACCATGAGTGAACAATACTCCACCTCAAAGATCTTAGCCCTCTTTTTAAAGAAAAAGAAAGGGGGGATGTTGCATGAGGATGATCGAGAGGTGACCTGAGGCCGGCAAGGGAAGGGCTGACCAAAACGCTGAGAAAACGCACATGTACCAGGGGGGAAACAGCCTGGGAGGGACACCCCGAACTCGCTTTGTCCTTGGAAGTCTCCTCTGTGGTAACTTAGCAACAGAGGCTCACAGGACAGGCATGTCCAACAAGCCCAAGGGTTCACATATGTGGTGTGTGTGAGCTCACGCGCATGGCATGCGAGGCAAGTTTGTTTTGCTTTCTCTGACTTACGATAAAATGCAGAGGTCCTTGTTCATAGTTCCCATATAACCATGCTGAGAAAAATAGAGAATCACTGCTTGTAGCTGAAAGCATTCCCCCGTCTGGTGGGTCCTTCGCGACCAGCGTCCCAGGTCTCAGAGCCCACTGGAGGCTCACTGTCACCCTCATCATTTCCTCCGAGGGTCTCATCTCTGGCCTCTGACCAGGTTCTCTTTTGTGTTTCCTCAGCAGAAACAGTCCCCAGGACTCTGGGATGTCTCTCATCCCCTGGGACACACCAGAGAGAGATGTGAGAGGGACATTCTGAGGATGCAGTGGACTATTGAGAATGTTATCATTTAAGGTGATTCACCTGAATTTCTTCAATATTATTTTCCTTCACCGAGTGAGAGAGCTATGCCTTGTGTAGAACTGAATGTGGTAGAATTTCTCTCACCCCCCCATTATATCAGTGATTGATATAAATTTCTTAAATTAAATCTATTCATTGTTAATTTTTGTATAATATTTGATTTCTCTCTCAGGTGTAGTCCTTGTAGTTCCGTCACCACCATAGCACCCATGATCCATCACTACAGTCCCTTGTGCTCTTCTCTCCCCTATTTGGAACCATCTCTCTCCCTTTCCCCTTCTGTATGTCTCAAATCTATAATCAGGTTGCAAATTTTGTCTTTATTCTGACCCTCTGTTTGGTTTCGTATATATCACATATAAGGACAACCACCTGATATTTTTTTTTCCTTTTGACTTATCAAGCTTAATATACTCCCTACCATATTTCCCCATCCATATTTCCCAAATGGCATAAGTTTATGGTTTCAATCACTGAGTACATTCCACTGTATATATGTACCACACCTTTTTGATCTGTTCATGATCCCCTGATTTAAAACACAGTGACAAATCACTTCATGTCTGTAAGAATGCCTTATATTAGAAAGACCAGATATTAACAAGTGCTGGTGAGAACATGGAGAATATGGAACAATCCTACATTGTTTTTGAGAATGTAGACAGGCTCCTTTTTTTATTAAAGATTTGTCCTTTTTATACAAGAAGTGGGGTACAGGTCAGAGGCATGGGAGGCTGAGGCGATTCACCAGAGACAGCGGGGCACAGAACAGGCAGACAGACTGAAAGCACTGCTGAGCGGAGCAGTGGGTGAGATAGGAGAGGTCTGCTGTGCCATGTGGGAATCTCCCTAGCTGGCCAGGATTCGAGCCCATGCTGCAGAGGCAGTGGACAGCTTCACAGTGCTCTGCTCAACCTGCTGCGCCACCAGGGAGGCCTCTGGCTTGGTTTTGATGTCAACAATATCAAGGTTTCTGCAAATAATGAAAGCTCTCCTGACTAAAAAGGAGAATGGAGGCATCATACTGCCAGATTTCAAATTATACTACAAAGCCATAATAATTAAAACAGTATGGTACTGGAACAAAAGCAGACACACAGACCAATGGCATCAAATAGAAAACCCAGAAATAAACCCACATATTTATGGGCACCTAATCTTTGACAAAGGAGCAAAGTATATGCAATGCAACAAGGACAGTTTATTCAATAAATGATGCT